>NC_141098.1:1171616-1771616 GCF_041138505.1 Cibotium barometz | reverse complement strand
AATCCCCACCGTTTGTGTATTCTAAAAGTGTTATTTTCATTCTAGGCATAGAAAAATACATAGTAGAAATATTTTTATTATAAAAGTGTTATTTCCATTAATATTAAATTCTATGCATAGAAAGATGCATATTGGTTATTTTTATTATTATAAAAGAGTGATTTTCAATAGATTTAAATTTTATGCATAGAAAGATGCATATTGGTTATTTTTTATTATTATAAAAGAGTGATTTTCATTAGATTTAAATTCTATGCATAGAAAGATGCATATTGAATATTTTTTTAATTACAAAATTGTTACTTTCACCAAAATTGATTTTTATGAATAAAAGATTTTTCTTTTTATAAAAGTGTTACTTTCATCAATATTGATTTTTATGCATAAAAGATTTTTTTAATAAAAGTGTTACTTTCACCAAAATTGATTTTTATGCATAAATAGATGCATAAAAGAATTTTTTTAATTATAAAAGTGTTACTTTCACCAATATTGATTTTTATGCATAAATAGATGCATAAAAGAATTTTTTTTATAAAAGTGCTACTTTCATCAATATTGATTTTTATGCATAAATAGATGCATAAAAGAGTTTTTATTATTATAAAAGTGTTACTTTCATCAAAATGGACTTTCATGCATAAATAGATGCATAAAATATTTTTTTAATTATAAAAGTGTTACTTTCATCAATATTGATTTTTATGCATAAATAGATGCATAAAAGAATTTTTTTATTATAAAAGTGTTACTTTCATCAATATTGATTTTTATGCATAAATAGATGCATAAAAGAAAAGTGTTACTTTCATCAAAATGGATTTTTATGCATAAAAGAAATTTTTATTATAAAAGTGTTAGTTTCATCAAAATTGATTTTTATTCATAAATAGATGCATAAAAGGATTTTCTTTTATATAAAAGTGTTATTTTCATAGAAGTTGGATTTTATCTATAAATAGATGCATAAAGAATTTTTTTATATCAAAATGAGAGTTCTCTTTAATCATTGTTTAAATCCCATGAATATTGGTAAACGAATAAGTAAATACTCTATGAAGGAAAATTCTACTGTTTCATATTCTATTGGATGGTAATGAAAAATTCAAAAGATCTATCGAAGTCGGAATTTTAGATAAATGATTAATTTATTCCTCATAGGAATACGTGTTTAGTTTTGAATTGAGTTAAGCAAAATACTCAATGAATGAAATTCAGTAAAGTAGTAATTGAAATATTACCCTTCGAGAAAGATAGTTCAGGGAGAACCTTTCTAGACTCGAACCCTGAATCAGACTATGACCACAACTTAATCTCCTTGGTCAGTTTCAAGAAAAGACGATGTGACCAGTCCAGGAAAATTCAATCAAATCATCCACCGAATCTGAAATCAAATTGAGACCTTTGATTTTGATCTGAGGATCAAGATTACAGGCAGAATTCGGTGCTTGGGAATCCAGACCTATGATCTAGAAGTCTTGGGATACGGAATTAAGATATACTCATTGTATTCAAAAGAAAATCAAAACTGAAAACTTGCATAGAAACCGTGTTTTCTTAAAGGACTGTCTTATGCCAGAATGCTGGAGGGAGCATTTGGTATATGTGTTTTTCTAAGGGAAGTTCAGTTGCAACGGCTGGCGGGGAGTGTTCTAAGGGAAGTTCGGTTGCAACAGCTGGCGAGGAGTGTTCAAAGGACGGCTCACGCGGCAAAAACCTTCCTAGGTCTTGACCAGCCTCGGTATAGTGAAAAATGGTGTGCTTCCGGTACGATGGGCGAGGGCCGACGAAGCGGTCCCTGAGTGAAGTGCCAGGACACCTAAGGAGGATCCTGGAGGGTTCTGACCAGGCGATGCATGGGCTCGCGGTACTTAGGACACCCATGCGTATGTCGTGGAAGATATATATATGTATGATGACGAGAAAATTATTGTAATCTATTACTAGATCTTGTTGCTGACCTGCTGGTCTCAACGGAGAGTCCAGAGTGATACTGTTTTGTGAGAAACAAGGATTGAATGGAAATTTTGAGTTATGACATCTGTAACCAATAATTGTTTGTCAATGGATTGTTTTAAAAGTTAAAGTTTAAAGAGTAGTGTGTGCGTATCTGTATTCTAAAGCAAAAGTTAAGAAAGGCATTCAATTATGGGTGGGTGAGTACTTGTCTGGTTCTACCAATTCTAGTGGTTGGGCGGTGGCTAACCCATGGGCCTGATGGGGTTAGGTTGGAATCAGTAGATTTTTAATAATAAAATTGATCAATAGGAATATGCTTAGAACTAGAATAGTTAATTAAAAGCCTGAAGACTAATTCAATTAGGAAAAAAGCGTTGATTCCTTCAAGTTAAGTCTGTAATAGTTTCCCTTCTATCTGATTTAATCAGATGAAGGTTAGTTCAGTATCAATTCGTTAGTTCAGTATCAATTCGTTAGTTCAGTATCTTGACCTTGTTAGAGAAATTTGTTAAGAAAATAAAAAATGGTGGAATCGTCCCCATTTTTCGGGCAAGGAAAATTTTCCTGGTTTCAGTTTTCAGAATGACCACCAGCTTAGTCTCGTGCCCGATTCAAGGGCGAGGCCGCGAGTGAGAAACCCTGCCTCCCGCGCAAGAGGAAGCTATTTCCGCTACCATCCGGGAATCCAGTGCATAGAGGGGGCAGAGGGATCCCACAGTATCAGAGTGCTGTTGTAAATTTACGTAACAACAACAGAAATTGCTTAAAATTTATTGTAAATCTGGGAAATAATGTTTTCACTTGTTAATATTATATTGAATGAACTTCCAAAATTGAAAAAGTCATAAATTGAATTGGAAATTTATAGATGGATACCTCGAATCTATCTAGCATTCCTGAACTCTCCCAGAGTCAGGATATGATAGCCTTTGCATTCGAGCACCTCATCAACTCTGCTACGACCTGAGTAAGCAGAGTGAGACTCGCACGTCATTTTGAGAGTCTTTACTTTCCTGATCCTCTTGAGCGACGTCGGTATATGTGGTTCTATGGAGGACAATGTATTAATGTCAGTACCAGTCCAGCGTTAGAGGCTCAGGCAAAATATTTCCTTAGCCATGATTCTGATAAGGCTAGGGCTTGTTCAGCATGTGTAACTCTTTGATCATTCACCTAGGAACTTTAGAATTTCATGAAGTTTTTAGGCTTCTTAGCCGCTTTATCCCTAGAAGTAGAATTATTGCACCTCTTTCTGTAATGAATCATGTGTACCATGGCATGTCTCCTTCGCAGCTTCGCTTCTTTATGCGTATACGATTGAGGCACTGATTTTGGGAGCCGTGATGCTCTATGTATATATCGAAAACTTTTGATAATAAACGATGTTTTACAAAAGGTTAATAAAATTATTAGAGTAAGCCTTGTTTCATGAAGTATGATGAAATAATTATCTGTTTAAAGAATAAATCATAAAAATTAAATAATCATAAATCTGTTGTCAAAGTTAAGTTGACGAAAATCTCGTTTTGTCAGAGTCATGAGGCGCGCGGCCCATGCAAGGCAACCGGATCCTCTAACCGATGACGAAGAGTTAGATCCGGATGTTCGAAAAGCCCTGCACAGATCCCAACCTGGTCCCTTCAAGGGTGAAGGAGAGCAGTTAAGTGAAGTAGTGGAAAAGTGGATTGACGCAATGGAGGAATACTTTGATGTAACTGGCTACAATGAGAGAAGCAAGATGGCTCTCACCATGTTAAAGATTGTGGAATCGGCCAGGGTCGCTTGGAGGAGCCACTGCGAGACTAACCGTCTCGACCGGAATACCCAGACCTGGACCAATCTTAAAGCTTACCTCAGAAAGAGGTTTTGTCCTCCAGGCTTCCTTGAAACTAAAATGAATGAGTTCTTGGAACTAAAATAGGATAGTCGGACAATTGAAGAGTACCATCAGGCTTTTGCCCTCTCCTTAAATATTCCCCGCAATTGGATGAAGAGTAGCTGATGGCCAGATTCATTCGAGGAATGAACGAGCCATTGGACACCTTAGTACCTGTCTCAATGGCCGAAGCAGTAAGAATGGCAAGGGACTTTGAAAAAGCCTTTGTAGTTAAGGTCCCTGCACCATCTAATTTTAATAGATTCCAAACCTCGGGAAGTACTTCAAACTTTTCTCCCCTAAAGAGACAGCAAGGCCCAAATCAGAATCAGGATACTAGGAGATTCAGAAGTGAAGGAAGACCCTTCCCACATAACACTTTCTCAGGAGCCTCACCTCTTTCAAGGATTCAGAGGGATGAGCTTAGAAGTGAGAACCGGTGTTTTGGATGTCAAGTTTTTTGGTCACCAAAGACTACTCGACTCCTGCCATGTCAAGGGGACATGGAAGTCAAGGACCAAGAGTGCAAAGACCAGCTCCTTCCTATCAGTCAAATCAGGGTCCATCTCATCAAAATCAGGGCAATCCCAGGAGAACTCGAGCTTAGCCATCTGCCTCTGTCAAGAGTAGCCTCAGAACTCCTTCCTAGAACTGGGGCAACCAAAGAGAAAGAGTTCCGCCTCAGACTGGCAGCCAGAGCAGTCACAATAGCAGAAGTAGTGGAAGAGGAAAGAGGATAGATTTTTGCAGCAATTGAAAACCAAGGGCCAAATCTCCAATTCTCCATCATCCATACTCTTAGCTGAGTATCAGGGTAAGCCTTTTAAGCTTTTGATTGATTCAGGCATTACTCATTCTTTCATTTCCCCAGGATGCTTGCGTAAGCTAGTCTTAGAAAAGAAATCAGGGAAACCTATGCAAGTTGAATTGGCCAATGGAAAGATTCTTTTCACTCACCTTGAGGAGACAGATCGTATTCAGTTAAATCTAGATGAGAATTTAACTGACTGTCAGTTCAGAGTTATACCTTTGGGAGTTTTTGATGGGATCCTTGGAATGGATTGGCTCCACAAAAATCAAGCTAACATTCACTGTCATAATGGAACCATTTCCTTCTGTGACCTTCACGGAAATAAAGTTCAAGGAACCGGAATTTCAGGATCCCCAAGTCTGCAATTAGTAAAGGCTTCTAAGTTACTAAAAGGACTTAGAAAGAAGCAGCTCATTTATGTTGTCAAAATGAATCCAGTAGACACAAAATTAAAAGCTAAAGAACCTGAATGGTTAAATGAATATGATGATTTATTCCCAGTAGAATTATCAGAGATGCCTCCGATTCGGGAAGTAGATCATGTGATAGAATTGATCCCCAGAGCTCAGCCAGTAGCTCTGCGCACGTACAAAATGCGAGTTCCTGAAGCCATCAAACTCAAGGAACAGCTTAGACAGTTGTTAGAGCAAGGGTTTGTAAGACCCAGTGTTTCACCTTGGGGTGCGCCAGTTCTCTTTCAAAAAAAGAAAGATGGAACACTAAGACTTTGTGTTGACTACAGAGGTCTCAATCAGCTGACAGTTAAGAATAAGTATCCTATCCCCAAAATTGATGAGCTTCTGGTGGACAGGCTAAGTGGAGCCCAGATCTTCACAAAGATAGATCTCAAATCAGGGTATTATCAAATCAGGATTACTGAGCAAGATATCCGGAAGACAGCCATCAATACTTGGTATGGGCATTATGAATTCGCTGTCATGCCATTTGGATTGACAAATGACCCAGCTACATTCAATCACTTAATGCCCGAGCTACATTCAATCACTTAATGCCCCAGCTACATTCAATCACTTAATGCAGGACATTCTCAGAGAATACTTGGATGATTTTGTTCTTGTTTTCTTTGATGATATTATGATTTACTCAAAGAATGCAGCTGACCATGAAGCTCATGTTAGAAAAGTTCTTGAGATTCTAAGGAAGCACCAACTCTTTGTAAAAAAGAGCAAATGCACTTTCTCTGTTGACCATGTTGAATACTTGGGCTTTCTGGTATCCAAAGATGGAATTTCTTCAGATTTCGTAAAAGTCCAGGCAGTCATAGATTGGCCTGAACCAAAGTCAGTGAAAGAAGTCAGAGGATTCTTGGGATTGACTGGTTGGTATAGAATTTTTATACCAAAGTATGCTCTCATAGCTTCCCCCCTGACTAATCTTCTCAAGAAGAATATCCCGTTTCAATGGTCTGCCAGGTGTCACAGTGCCAGAGTGCTTTTGATAAGCTGAAGACCGCCTTGGTAACCAATCCCGTTTTGGAGTTGCCAGATTTCTCTCTACCCTTTGAGGTAGTAACTGATGCCAGTGGTTTTGCCCTGGAAGGTGCACTCATGTAGGAAGGTCATGCAGTGGCCTATGAATCCCGAAAACTCAGAACACATGAGAGAAATTATGTTGTCCACCACGACCTAGAATTACTATCAGTAGTATATGTCCTGAAGTTGTGGAGACATTACCTACTGGTTCAAATATTCACTTTGATGATAGACCATCAGAGCTTAAAGTGGATCTTCACTCAGAAGGATCTCAACATGCGCCAAAGAAGGTGGATGCAGACCCTGCAAGAATTTGATTTTGAAGTTAAGTACCGCCCAGGCAAAGAAAATGTGGTAGCAGATGCCCTCAGCAAAAAAGCCTCCTTGCTTACAATTACTGTAGTGTCAAATCCCTTGATTATTGAATCAAGAGAGAAGATTATGTAGGATAGATTCTTTGGCCCTATTGCTACCCTACTTATGCAGGAAAGCAAAACTCCATAGGAGTTGAACCGAGTTCAAGGAGGGTACAACCTGGATGATGGAATTATGTACTATAATCGTAAGCTATGCATTCCCAATGATAAGGGAACTAAGGGTACAACCTGGATGATGGAATTATGTACTATAATCGCAAGCTATGCATTCCCAATGATAAGGGAACTAAGGGTACAACCTGGATGATGGAATTATGTACTATAATCGCAACCGAGTTCAAGGAGGGTACAACCTGGATGATGGAATTATGTACTATAATCGCAAGCTATGCATTCCCAATGATAAGGAAACTAAGGGTCAAATTTTGAATGAAGCCCATGACAGCCTTATTGCAGGACATCCAAGTTTCATCAAAACCTACATGTTTGTGAAGAAAAGCTTCTTTTGGCCTGGTCTAAAAAAGGATATACTTAATCATGTACGTCAATGTCTGACCTATCAGAAAGTCAAGGCCGAGAGAGTAAAAATGCCTCGGAATTACATCCATTAGACATCCCCCAGATGAAGTGGGAATGCATTAGTATGGATTTTATTACTGGATTACCTTCAGTGCAATCAGGTTACAACTCCATCTTCGTGGTAGTTGATAGACTAACCAAAGTTGCCCATCTGATTCCAGTAAAAGAAACCTACACTGCAGTGGATATGGCCAGAGTGTTCCTCAAGGAAATCTTCAAATTGCATGGCCTACCCAGGAGAATAGTAAGTGATCGAGATCCCAAGTTCACGTCAAGATTTTGGACTACATTTTTTGAAGCAGTAGGAACCTTCTTGGATCTGAGCACAGCTTACCACCCCGAGACAAATGGTCAAATTGAAAGGGTGAACCAAGTAATCTAAGATATACTTCAGTCATGCTGTGGTGGCAAGGAATCGAAGTGGCTAAGCTATCTACACCTAGTCGAATTCGCCTACAATGCTTCTTATCACCGAAGTATTGGGATGAGCCCTTTCAAAGCTCTGTATGGACAAGATTGCTTAACTCTATTAATGGTCCTTCTCATTGATTAGGGTCGAGATGTCCAAACAGATGCTTGACGACATGGAGCAGCAGATGCAGTCAATTTGCAAAGATATAAAAGCTGCCCAAGATAGACAAAAGCAGTATGCAGATAAGAAGAGGACAGACAGAAAATTCAAAGAAGCAGATATGGTCTTCATTTGAGTATGTCCCAAAAGAAGTTCTCTATCTCTTGGGAATTACAAGAAGTTATCCCCCAGATATTGTGGATCATATCTTATCACAAAGAAAGTAGGTGACTTAGTCTACGAGCTTCTTCTGCCTCCTCATCTCAAAGTACATAATGTATTTCATGTCAGCCTTCTTAAAAAGTATATACCAAGCCCCGAATCATGTGCTTGATGATGAAATCTTAACTTCTTCAACCCAAGGGCAGATGGAACTCCAGCCTGAACAAATCCTTGATGTTTGAGAAAAGATTCCCAGGAACAGAATTTGAGAGAATTGTTGGTCAAATGGAAGTTCTATCCTTTTGAAGATGCCACCTAAGAGAAAGAAGCCGAACTCTTGCGGGATTACCCTTAGTTTGCGAGATGAGGAAATCTCACGTTTTTCAAGTGGGAGAGAATGTAAGATTCCTCCCCAACTCCTCAAGATGTCCAATATCTTCCCCTGTAATCAAATCCCTCTTCAGAAATATAAAAGATCTTGTTTCTACCTGTTTTTTCCTAGAGAGCGAAAATGTTTTAGAGAGAGGTTATTCAGATTTTAGATATTTTTGGATGGAAAAATATCTCTTCTTATTAAAATAAATTTCCCCGAAAAATAGAAGTTTAAAAATATTTTCAGAAGGTGCATTAGAAATCAATTATAATCTATTCAAAAGGCCTCATAGGAGTCCTGATTTTCAAAAAATTTTAAATTAAGGTTCTGAATGGCCAATCAGATTCATCCAAGTGTGGGGAGGAGATAAATAGAAGAAATAAAGAAAATCCCTCCAAAAATGAGTAAATACTCACATAAGATGAAGAGTTGGACTAAGGACCAAAGGAAATACTAAAAAAATGAATTTTTGACACCTCATGAGTGGGGATTCCCCCTCATGAAGGAGGCGCCTATTTCACATGTGTGGTGGAGTTTTAAATTCTCAAATATTGAGATATTTCATCTCTCCTCTCTTAATTCAAGTCTAGTTCTAAAAAGTAAGCTAAACTGACCCAAAAATGGTAAAAAATTGACCAAACCGATCTAGAAAATTCTAGAACTAGTTTGCTTGGTTAGAAGCTCACTTTTTCCTATAAATAGAAGCCTCCCCCTTTGTAGAAACTTAATAGTGTTTTATGCATTGTTACTCTACTCGTCCCCAGAGCCAAAAACTGTGAATTTCTTAATAATTCATTAGTTTTTGACCATTCCCTCTTCTAAAGAATTGGTGGCCACTCTTGTTGCAAACAAGAGTAGATCCCAGCCAAAGGAAAGCTCTCAGAAATTCATGTAGGCTAGAAATCTTACTTTTTCTTTATTCTTTTTTAATGGTTCTCTAATTTTTATTTTCTTTGAAATGTAAAATGATGCTATGCCTTGTTGGAAAAGCTTTCCCTCTCTCTCATTCTTAAATTCAGCCTTTCTTTATCCTAGATAAGTAATCTAATTGTTGGAATTAAACTTTTTATATTATTTCTCTTTTAAAAGTGAAATTTGATTAGTTTAGAATGCTTTAGACTGCTTGGGGATAATTTTTAAGTGACTTAAGGATAGGAAAAATTAAAAAATGGTCATCCATACAAAGGAGGTTATGGCAAAATTTTCTTAAATTTTGTGAAGTAAGTTTTATCTTTTATTATTCAAAAAGAGTAATCTCCACCGTTTGTGTATTCTAAAAGTGTTATTTTCATTCTAGGCATAGAAAAATGCATAGTAGAAATATTTTTATTATAAAAGTATTATTTCCATTAAAATTAAATTCTATGCATAGAAAGATGCATATTGGTTTTTTTTAATTATAAAAGAGTGATTTTCAATAGATTTAAATTCTATGCATAGAAAGATGCAAATTGGTTATTTTTTATTATTATAAAAGAGTGATTTTCATTAGATTTAAATTCTATGCATAGAAAGATGCATATTGGATATTTTTTTATTACAAAAGTGTTACTTTCACCAAAATTGATTTTTACGCATAAATAGATGCATAAAAGAACTTTTTTTATTATAAAAGTGTTACTTTCATCAATATTGATTTTTATGCATAAATAGATGCATAAAAGATTTTTTTTAATAAAAGTGTTACTTTCATCAAGATTGATTTTTATGCATAAATAGATGCATAAAAGAGTTTTTTTAATTATAAAAGTGTTACTTTCATCAAAATGGATTTTTATGCATAAATAGATGTATAAAAGAATTTTTTAATATTATAAAAGTGTTTCTTTCATCAATATGGATTTTTATGCATAAATAGATGCATAAAAGAATTTTTTTAATTATAAAAGTGTTACTTTCATTAATATTGATTTTTATGCATAAATAGATGCATAAACGAATTTTCTATTATAAAAGTGTTACTTTTATCAAAATGGATTTTTATGCATAAATAGATGCATAAAAGAATTTTTTTATTATAAAAGTGTTAGTTTCATCAAAATTGACTTTTATTCATAAATAGATGCATAAAAGGATTTTCTTTTATATAAAAGTGTAATTTTCATAGAAGTTGGATTTTATGCATAAATAGATGCATACATAATTTTTTTTATATCAAAATGAGAGTTCTCTTTAATCATTGTTTAAATCCCATGAATATTGGTAAATGAATAAGTAAATACTCTATGAAGGAAAATTCTACTGTTTCATATTCTCTAGGATGGTAATGAAAAAATTCAGAAGATCTATTGAAGTCGGAATTTTAGATAAATGATTAATTTATTGCTCATAGGAATACGTGTTTAGTTTTGAATTCAGTTAAGCAAAATACTCAATGAATGAAGTTCAATAAAGTAGTAATTGAAATATTACCCTTCGAGAAAGATAGTTCAGGGAGAACCTTTCCAGACTCGAACCCTGAATCAGATATGACCACGACTTAATCCCCTTCGTCAGTTTCAAGAAAAGACGATGTGACCAGTTCACGAAAATTCAATCATCAAATCACCAACCAAATCTGAAATTAAATTGCGACCTTTGATTTTGATCTGAGGATCAAGATTACATAATTCGAGGAATTCTGCTTGGGAATCCAGACCTATGATCTAGAAGTCTTGGGATACGGAATTAAGATATACTCATTGTATTCAAAAGAAAATCAAAATTAAAATTTTACATAGAAACCCTGTTTTCTTAAAGGACTGTCTTACGCCAGAATGCTGGAGGGAGCATTTGGGATATGTGTTTTTCTAAGGGAAGTTCGGTTGCAACAGCTGGCGGGGAGTGTTCAAAGGACGGCTCACGCCTGGGTATGGTGAAAAAAGGTGTGCTTTCGGTATGATGGGCGAGGGTCGACGAAGCGGTCCCTAAGTGAAGTGCCAGGACACCTAAGGAGGATCCTGGAGGGTTGTGACCAGGCGATGCACGGGCTCGCGGTGCTTCATGCGTATGTCATGGAAGATATATATATGTATGATGATGAGAAAATTATTGTAATCTATAACTAGATCTCGTTGCTGACCTGCTGGTCTCACAACGGAGAGTCCAGAGTGATACTGTTTTATGAGAAACAAGGATTGAATGGAAATTTTGAGTTATGACATCTGTAACCAATAATTGTTTGTCAATGGATTGTTTTAAAAGTTAAAGTTTAAAGAGTAGTGTGTGCGTATCTGTATTCTAAAGCAAAAGTTAAGAAAGGCATTCAATCATGGGTGGGTGAGTACTTGTCTGGTTCTACCAATTCCAGTGGTTGCCGGCCAGTGGTTGCCGGATGGGGTTAGGCTGGAATCAGTAGAGTTTTAAAAATAAAATTGATCAATAGGAATACGCTTAGAACTCGAGTAGTTAATTAAAAGCGTGAAGACTTCTCTGATGAATAGATCAATGGCTGTGCTTGATTCAATTAGGAAAAAAGCGTTGATTCCTTCAAGTTAAGTCTGTAATAGTTTCCCTTCTATCTGATTTAATCAGATGAAGGTTAGTTCAGTATCTTGACCTCATTACAGAAATTCATTAAGAAAATAAAAAATGGTGGAATCGTCCCCGTTTTTCGGGTAAGGGAAATTTTCCCGGTTTTGGTTTTCGGGATGACCACCAGCTTAGTCTCGTGCCCAGACATTCGAGGGCGAGGCCCCAAGTGAGAAACCCTGCCCCGCGCAAGAGGAAGCTACTTCCACTGCTACCATCCAGGAATCTGCTGCGCAGAGGGGGCAATGGGATCTCACAACCGGCATGCACCCTGGAGCACCCAATGCATGTTGATGCTACCTAAGAATGCCAATAGCTATGGGCATACATGTTAGTTGCTACCTAAGTATGCCGATAGCTACGGACATGCATTGGGTGCTCTAGGTGCATGGCGGTATCTTCCAATGCATGCCGATAGCTACTGACATACATCGGGAGCTACCAGCATACACACGGAGCACCCAATGCATGCCGGGTGCTACCTAAGTATTCCGGTAGCTACCGACATGCACCGAGAGCTCCGGGTGCATAAAGATAACTTTTAATGTATGCCGATAACAACCCACATGCATCAGGAGCTACGAGCATGCACCTGGAGCAACCAATGCATGCCGGGTGCTACCTATGTATGCCGGTAGCTACCGGCATGCACCTGGAGCAGCCAATGCATGTTGGGTGCTACCTAAGTATGCTGGTAGTTACTGGCATGCACTGGGAGTACCCAATGCATGATGGACGCTACCTAGGCATGCCGGCAACTTCCAATGCATGATGGACGCTACCTAGGCATGCCGGCAACTTCCAATGCATGCCAGTAACTCTCGACATGCACCGGGAGCTCCCAATGCATGTCGGGTGCTACCTAAGTATGCCAGTAGCTACTGGCATGCATTGAGAGGACCGAATGCATGTCGGTAGCTTCCAATGCTTGCAGATAAGTACCGACATGCAACGAGAGCTATCAGCATGCACAAAGAGCATTGAATGCATGCTTCCGATGCATGCGTACCGACATGCATCGGGAGCTACCGGCGACATGCACCCGGAGCACCCATGCATGGTGGGTGCTACCTAAGTATGTAGGTAGCTTCCAATGCATGCTGATAACTACCGACATGCATCCAGAGCTACCGACATGTACCCGGAGCATCGTATAAATGTCGGCGGGTGCTACCTAAGTATGTTGGTAGCTACCTGCACCGAGAGCTCCGGGTGCATGTTGGTAGCTTCCAATGCATGCTAATAACGCTACTGGCATTGCACCTGGAGCACCCAATGGATACGGGTGCTACCTAAGTATGCTGGTAGCTACTGGCATGCATGGATGCTCCGGGTGCATGCCCTTAGCTTCCAATGCATGCCGATAACTACCGACATGCACTGAGAGATACTGGCATGCATCCGGAGCACCCGTGCTACCTAAGTATGTCAGTAGCTACCCGCATGCATTTAGAGCTCCGGGTGCATGCCGGTAGCTTCCACCCAATGCATTTAGAGCTCCGGGTGCATGCCGGTAGCTTCCAATGCATACTTAGGTAGCAACCAACATGCATGCCCGTAGATATTGGCATTCTTAGGTAGCAAAATGAACATGCATTGGATGCTCCGAGGTGCATGCCGGTAGCTCATGTCAGTAGTTATTGGAAGCTATCGACATGCACCTGGAGCACCCAATGCATGCCGAGATAGCTAGGCATATTGAGATAGCACCCGGCATGCATTGCATGCTTCTGGTGCATGCTTCCAATGCATACTTAGGCAACAACCAACATGCATGCCCGTAGCTATTGGCATTCTTAGGTAGCAAAATCAACATGCATTGGATGCTCCGAGGTGCATGCCGGTAGCTCCCGGTGCAGTAGATAGCACCCGGCATGCATTGCATGCTTCTGATGCATGCCGGTAGCATGTCGGTAGTTATCAACATGCATTGGAAGCTACCGGCATGCACCCCGAGCTCTCGGTGCATGCCGGTAGCTACCGGCATACTTGGGTAGTATCCGACATGATTGGGTGCTCCGGGTGCATGTCGGTAGCTTCCAATGCATGTCGGTAGTTATTGGCATTCATTGGAAGCTATCGGCATGCACCTGGAGCACCCAATGCATGTCGGTAGCCAGGCATATTGAGATAGCACTCGGCATGCATTGCATGCTTCTGGTGCATGCCGGTAGCATGTCGGTAGTTATCGGCATGCATTGGAGGCTACCAGCATGCACCCGGATCTCTCGGTGCATGTCGGTAGCTACCGGCATACTTGGGTAGTACCCGACATGATTGGGTGCTCCCGATGCATGTTGGTAGTTATCGGCATGCATTGGAAGCTACCAGCATGCACCTGGAGCTCTTGGTGCATGCCGCTAACTACCAGCATACTTAGGTAGCACCCGACATGGTTGGGTGCTCCGGGTTCATGCGGGTAGCTCCCGATGCATGTTGGTAGTTATCGGCATGCATTGGAAGCTACCGACATGCACCGAGAGATACCGGCATGCACCGGAGCACCCAATGCATGCCGAGTGGTACCTTAGGATGTCGGTAGCTTCCCGCATGCATCGGGAGCCAGTAGCTTCCAATGCATGCCGATAACTACCAACATGTATCGGGAGCTATCGGCATGCACCCGGAGCCCCCAATCATGTCGGGTGCTACCTAAGTATGCCGGTAGCTACCAGCATGCACCGAGAGCTCCGGGTGCATGCCAGTAGCTTCCAATGCATGCCGATAACTACCAACATGCATCGGGAGCTACCGGCATGCACTCGGAGCACCCAATCATGTCGGGTACTATCCAAGTATGCCGGTAGCTACCGGCATGCACCGAGAGCTCCAGGTGCATGCTGGTAGCTTCCAATGCATGCCGATAACTACCGACATGCTAATGGCATGCACCAGAAGCATGCAATGCATGCCGGGTGCTATCTCAATCTGCCTGGCTACCGGCATGCATTGGGTGCTCTAGGTGCATGCCGATAGCTTCCACGATAACTACCGAAATGCACTGGGAGCTACCGGCATGCACCCCGGAGCACCCAATGCATGTTGATTTTGCTACCTAAGAATGCTAATAGCTAGGGGCATGCATGTTGGTTGCTACCTAAGTATGTTGATAGCTACGGGCATGCATTGGGTGCTCTAGGTGCATGTTGGGAGCTTCCAATATATGCCGATAGCTACTGACATGCATCGGGAGCTACCAGCATGCACCCAGAGCACCCACAATGCATGCTGGGTGCTACCGAAGTATGCCGGTAGCTACCGGCATGCACCGAGAGCTCCGGGTGCATACCAATAGCTTCTAATGCATGGCGATAACTACCCACATGCATCAGGAGCTGCCGGCATGCACCCAGAGCAACCAATGCATGCCAGGTGCTACCTAAGCTACCGGCACCCCCCGGAGCACCCATGTTGGGTGCTACCAAAGTATGCTGGTAGTTACTAGCATGCACCAGGAGTACCCAATGCATGATGGGTGCTAACTAGGCATGCTAGCAACTTCCAATGCATGCCTGCACCGGGAGCTTCCCAATGCATGCCGGGTGATACCTAAGTATGCCAGTAGCTATCGGGATGCATCGAGAGGACCGAATGCATGTCGGTAGCTTCAAATGCTTGCAAATAAGTACCGACATGCACTGAGAGCATGCATGCTTCCGATGCATGCAAACAACTATCGACATGCACCCGGGAGCTACCGGCATGCACTCGGAGCATGCACCCGGAGCACCCAATGCATGCTGGGGGTGCTACCTAAGTATGTCGGTAGCTTCCAATGCATGCTGATAACTACCGACATGCATCGGGAGCTACCGACATGCACTCGGAGCATCATATGCATGTCGGGTGCTACCTAAGTATGCTGGTAGCTACCGGCATGCACCGAGAGCTCCGAGAGCATGCTGGTAGCTTCTAATGCATACTAATAACTGCTCATATGCAGCAGGAGCTACCGGCATGCACCTGGAGCTCCGAGAGCATGCTGGTAGCTTCTAATGCATACTAATAACTGCTCATATGCAGCAGGAGCTACCGGCATGCACCTGGAGCACCCAATGGATGCCGGGTGCTACCTAAGTATGCCGGTAGCTACTGGCATGCATTGGATGCTCTGGGTGCATGCCAGTAGCTTCGAATGCGATGCTTGAATTGCAGTTGGCAGGGTATTTTAGGGATGACAAGGAAGTGAAGGCACTGCTGATGTGGAAGAGCAACTTGCATCAGAGCACTTTCTAGAGGGTGCACAATCTGTAGCTAATAGCCCGCTATAGTGGAAGATGTGGGGCCATCTTCCCCACAAGAGCAAGGTGCTGCGAGAGCTTGAGATCAATCTCTTGAGCACCATTGTGGTGGAAGGTGAAGAATACTTATTTCTTCATGACCTTGAAAAGGCAGCTGGCTTGAGAATGGCTTGGGCATTATATGCATGCGATGTGAGGTGGACCTTGATACGTCCAACCTCGGTCCTCACCTAGATAGTGTCATATTACCCCTTAGAGAATCTATTGCAGAGATAGTTGCTTTGGGCAAGGATAGTGTGGTTGAGACCGCAAAGCAAGCCCTAGTTCTAGAGGAGGAATTCACAACCTTACAAGACAAGCTAGAGGCTGAAAAGGATACCTCTACTGCTGGAGTGATGGAGGAGACCAAAGCACCTAAAAAGGATGAGGCTGAGTCCTCGATTGACCTCTCCGCCTCCACAAGCACTTTGGCAAAAGAAGACATTGAGCAAGAGGTAATAATTGACCTTTTCCAACTTAGAAACCTTTGTAATTATGTATAGGAAAATATTTAGAATTTTTCTTTGATTGCAAAGGGTGGTTGAAATTGACGCATTTGCTGGGAGAGGCAGCACAGAGACCAGGCCAAGGTCCATGGACATGATGTTGCATTGGCGCACTTTCTTGGTCCGCTTCTTGTGGATGGCATCACCATCATCCACAGGGACTACACCCCTCAATCTGCCTTCACTCTCTTCTTTTTGTGAAAGCCCTCTCTAAGGTGCTCTGTGTAGCCTCTATGGCGCAGAGCACCAAATGTATAGCTTTGATTAAAAAATCCCTTGCCTTCGATGTTTTTGGTTCTCGATTTAGGGGTAAGCTTCTTGTTCGTATAGGTATAGCCAAAAGCATAGGCACAGAGGATCCTCAAGAAATAGCCCAATCACTCCTTGAGCACACTCTGCCCGATAATAAGAGAAGGAAGCTCAATATTGTAAGAAAGCTTTTGTGAAGATGATGTATCACTTCTTATTATTATGAATACAATACAGTTTTTGCTGCAAACTTATTTTCATCAAGTATATCATTGTTTTTTCTAGTTTGTACCATCAATTTCTTTGTAAATGCATCAGAAATGACCCTGGGGGCCTAGGGGAGCAGTGCTAGAACAATGCGAATTTTGAGCGTGCACCGTTGCTGTAGAGCCCAAATTTGCACTGTTCTGGCACAACTTCCCCAGCCCTCCAGGAGAAATTCTGATGCACTGGATGACAAATAATGTATTTTTACACATGATTAAAGGTGTTTTCATCTTGTAAACTATTGTTTCTCACAATCATTGTACTCAATTTCTTTGTAAATGCATCAGAAACGACCCTCGGGGCCTGGGGGAGTAGTGCCAGAACAGTGTGAATTTTGAGCCTGCACCGCTGCCGCTGCCTGCAGAGCCCAAATTCGCATTGTTCTAGCACAACTTCCCTATCCTGCCAAGAGCAATTCTGATGCATTAGATGACAAACAATGTATTTTTACACATGATTAAAGATGTTTTTATCTTGTAAACTATTGTTTCTCACAATTAGTGTACTCAACTTCATTATAAATACATTAGTGTACTCAACTTTATCATCAAAAATGATCCTGAGTGGGAAGTGCCACAATAGTGCAAATTTTTAGCCTACATCCCCACTGAAGAGGCCAAATTCGCACTGTTCTGGCACAAAGTTCCTCAGCCCTCCAGGAGAATTTATGATGCCTTGGGTGACAAACTGGCGCATGATAGACACTTTATGTTAAACAAACATGATGACACCGAGACATTGTAAGTGAAACTTAAAATTTAAATTATTAGAAGGTTACAAATGAAAGCCAGATAGGCTTGTTTACAAAGGGGGCTTTGAAACAAAAGAGTTGCTTCAAAAAACCGGTTATCTAAGATCTCTAGATCCTATCGCACTCGCCTCGAATATGCCGAGCTAGTTACATGTCCTTGGCAGAAATGGTAATCCTCTTTGCATGTATTGCAAGGAGGTTGGTGTCTTCAAAAAGCTCAACAAGGTAAGCCTCGACGGATTCTTGCAATGCTTCAAGGTCAATCCCCTGCACACAGAGCTCTATTCTATATCATTGGAGAATCTCCTTGACTGTGCAAGTGAAAGGGGCTCTTCTTATCAGCAACTTAGTGTTCCTCTGATAAAACTTGATTTCTTGTAGAGCCCTATTCCCTTGGCACATCCTTCTCCTTGGAGCTGATTGTGTTGTGTTGGTGCGTTGGCGAGGTTGGGACTTCCTTGGCTTGAAGAGCTTGACCTTTCTATGCTTGCGTGCACTTGCAGTAACCTCCCCTTGATCTCTCTCATAGTCTCAATCCTCCTCCTCTTGTTGTTGTGGTACCTAAGTATCAAGTTCCTCCCATGTAGGTAGGGGACCCTATCCTGGTAGTAGGGTCCTGCCACCTATGGTGGTGCGCAATATAGGAATGTTTTCACCAACCCAGTTGAACTGCTCATCATTGGAGTCTTTGTCTTGATCTCTGGGGTGGCTGCGTCGTGGGGTCTCCTTCACCACGCGCTTGCTCCCACTAGAAGGGCTTGCATGTGTGTGCCTTGGTGTTGCTGTGGGAGGAGTGTTGGACTCTGGTGATCCCATTGGGCGTGTCCTAAAACCCCAAGAGTCACTCTCTTCCGTGGTGTTGCCATAGTATGTGGTCGTTGGGTGCCTTGCACTGTGTTTTGTGAAGCATGGTAACACGTGCGGTGTTATTGGTGCATGCCATATCCATGTACGACTATGCCTACTGTGCTAACGTGGTGATGTGCTGGTGTCCTTACATGGGTGCCTACGTAGATCTTGAGCTCAAGCTCTCTAAAAAAGTGAAATGAAAATGAAGTGAGTAAAGGAATTATTAATAGTTTTTTTTAGGGCAAAAAAAAAACCTAACTAAACTTATTTTCTTAGCCTTATTACATCTAGATTTGTGCTGGTGCATGCACAACCCAATGCCTCCCTTGTCTCCTCATTCGTGCACGCAAGGCACCATGCCTATGGGGAGCATTGGTTTGCAACCATTCAAGCTGAGCATGACTTTTTGCAGCCTTGCGTGCCTCTTGCACAAGCTTTGATTGTTGGACCTGCTCCCTAACCAGTACCCTTCCAAAGGTTGTGCGATAAAACCAATTGAACATCTCTTGTAGATAGTTTGTACGTGTTCCTCTTGCATAAGCTCCACCTCCATGTCTTGTATTTTTAAAATAAACCCCTCTTGCTTTATAATGTGATTTCTCCATCCCTTGGGTACTCCACATGAGCGATCCATACTTGTTCATGAAATACGCACCATGCGCATAAACTATGTGCTGTACACATGACAATAGAATTTAATTAGAAAAAGTCCAGGTTAAAACACCAGTTTATTTTTTTATTGTATAACTTACCATATAGTGTGTTACTTTACTCTCTCCCCAAGCACCTAGCACACTTTTGGTGAATTCTACAATATGTTGTTGGAATGATACTTATTCTAGGGCAATTGTGCTACTTTGATTCATAATGCAAACCATGTTATTGAAATCTATCCAAAGTTGTTTGCGCATATTTATAAGAGCTGGCATTGGACAATCTACATTTGTGGTGATTGCACACAGGTCTCTCCAGAGTCTCCAAGTCTTCTTTGAATTCTCTATGTTTGCTGGCTTCTCCAAAAATCTCCTTGCCTTTGCTCCAATCATGGAGAGACCTTTTGAGCAACCTCGTATAACAACATACCAGAGGCCTGCTTATTCACTTCAATTTTCACGTTTCCACCATGGCAGTCCAAAGAATTCAAAAGATGCTCTAATTTACCAAGGGCTGCAACTTTCCTCTCTTGTGTAGGCATTATGAATGCATAATCGATATGGCACTTAAGCAATCGATCAAAGATTCTCATGAATACATGAAGTGTGCAAAAGTGAATATTCTTTAGTGGAAAATTAATGATGGGGATCCAATTAGAATTCTTGTTTGGTTCTCCTAGTATATCAGGAGACATGACACCTTTCACCCATCTTGCATTTGGTTATTCCTCATCTTCATCGTCGTCAATTGACTCGATTGGATCTACTGCATCTTCCTGTTGCTTCTTCCCTTTCTTGGGACCTTTCGATACATCCTTCCCAACAGAACCAACCTTCTGCATACCTTTTCCATTTGTCTTTTTCTTCCTAGGAATATCAATATGAGCATTGCAGTATGGACAAGGCCATCTTGATGTCGCACCTTCATCACAACCCATCATGCATTTAATTATCTTCAAATCTCCCCCAAGATGCCAATCCACCTTGAACTTTCCTATGTTTTCTACATCTAAAAGTTGACCATCAATTTTCTTTTTGATTACATCTGTTATCCAGGGAGTCCTTTCAAACATCCATGTCAATACCTCATGTGTCTCCTTCGGTACCTCAAATGCACCAAGCCACCAGACCTCTTTCTCAGATTGCACACGAAAACTTGGTTTGGTAGTCTTTTCCCATGCACATATCATGGCCTCATTCATGAGTGTAATGCTCATACGTTCCAGCTTCCAACCTTACACAATTCGGCACTCATCTAGCTTGAGCACAAATGAAAGTGTACTCCCCAAAACTGTAAATAAACGGTAATTTACAATATTCAAAATAAAATAATCATCTTCATTTTATAGTGAAAAACATGAATAGTAGCAATTGCAAGTTCTCACCTTCTGGTGAACGACCATAGAACTTCACCATAGCTTGTTTGTAGTCTCTCAATATGAACAAAGATGTTATTGTAAACATCATAGTAGTGAAATTATGTACTTGTTGTCTTGCTTTTCTTTCTGCTCGACCCTGCATCTAATGTTAGTGTGCCCTCGATATGATAAAATTATCCTATAGCTCGTTGCACATCATCATTATTGATACGCTTGACATTGTGAATCATCTTGAGTGTAGGAAATAAAGTGCCAATGATCCCTTGTCTTAGAAATGCATCTTTCACAACCTAACAGATTGCTTGGTACCCTTTCATGCTGATTCCAGCCGTATCACAAGCATGTTGAATTGATGAAGAATCGATGGAGGTGGTAATCTCGCTCACCACATTGCTGACAACAGCTTGGCGTATTTTAGGATGATGAGGGTCAGTAATAATTGAAAGAATATCCTTGGTATTCAGAATGGCTTTGACCAAATCCTTCCATTCCTCTTCGTTAGAACCACACACCTCTTGCAAAAAATTCCTGTGGTTGGCAGAACACAAATTATGATTATTTTGTTTAAATCAATGAGTGCATAATGAAAGTATATTACTTACTTTGTTGTATAAATCCATTTCTTCTGTGCTCCACCTTTAAACACAAGAGATTCTATACCAGCCAATGTCTTTTTACGTTTCACAAGCACCATTTGGCGTTGCTTTGAGTCGTTTGATAAGTTCCTCTAGCCTTTGAATCTTTGCGTCCTTCTCCACATTCTCTGCGAGGATCTATTTCATTTTATCTGATGATGGTTTAAGTCCTTCTTGACATTGTAAAAGGGTGAATTGTGATGCTTGCAATTGAGAGTGGAGAATATGGGTTTGCCAAGCTCCACTTGTAGTCAATCTTCTGTAGTATCCTAAAGCCAAGCTCTCCTTCACCAACAAATTGCATGAAAGATGATAAATCGCAGAAAGGAGGGTTTGGTCTTAATGGAGGGTCAATTGGATAGAGACGCCCATCAACCCAAAGATCTACAATTTTCTCCTTAGCTATCCTAGGAGCTTGGACAGATTGTGCATCAGAAGGATGGGTTTTTTTAGAGATGCCATACTCTTCAGGAATATGAATGTGTAAATCAACCTTCCATTTTCTAGCTTCACAAAAGGGGGCTACACACACAGCTCACAAAGGCTCCATAGCTAAGCAGAGGAAGAAGCTAAAGCAAAGAGATCCTCAGAGGGAGAGAGAGAGAGAGTGAGAGACTCGTGAGAGAGTGAGAGAGACTGTTAAAACTTTGCTGTTGGAGGTTTGTTGTTGGAGGTTTAACAACACAAATCCATTTTTTTGAGTAGAAAATGATATTTTTGATATACAAATATACTAACATGGAGTTTTTCATCAATGAATTGCATTTATGAGAAAAAAATATTTTTTTTTGGGGGTTTTCACAATTTCGGGATCTCATTGATGTAGTGGTTTCGTGACAGTTAGTTATGTTCATGGGGTTGTGGGGACCTGATAGTTAGTTATGGATGTAGTGGCTCTTGACAAGCTTCTGATGTGACCCTTGAATTATAAGCTTTTTGGAGGGAAAAAAATATTTTCATCATACATATTGGTTGGGTGGTGTTTTCTCCACCTCAAAATGTAAAAAAATGGAAAATTAAAATTTTTCACTTTTTGGGACCCACCTAAACAGGAGAATGTTTTGCTGATGTGGAAGGGAGATATGGTGGGAGTTAATGAGGAAAGAGATTTTAAACTGATAAGAAAGATTCAATTTGTAGAGAGTGAAGATAAAAAATTCAAAAAGTAAGAGAAAGTATGAGAAAAGTCAAAAAGTAAGAGAGAGAGTATGAGAATATTCCCTTTAAAAAGTGAAACTAGGGAGGTATGGCTGATGTGGCAAGGCAAAAAATAGGGGTCATCATAGCCTTTGTCTCCCTTAAGCCTAGCTTTTTAAGCTCTAATCCCTTAAAATTAGGAATCCTTAGGAGACCCTTTTTGGGTCCAAAAAAATTGTAATGGGGTGCCGAACATCTGTAGGTGCATGTAGAGAAGGGGCCAACCCATAAGGCTACCCCAGAGCAAAGCCTTGTGCTCTTGTTGTGGCCATGGGTAAAATATAACATACTTAAATACAACTCTAAATGCCACCAACAGTAATAACAATAACATAATGTATCTCATAACGTCAAGAATGGCAACAATAACATAATATTGGACTATTAGGGATATAAAGCCAATAGTTCCATTAAACTATAGAAACAATAACATAATATCGGACTATTAGGGATATAAAGCCAATAGTTCCATTAAACTATAGAAACAATATATAATAAAAGAGTGCTTTAAATTGATAGTTCCTAAACATTTTGCTGAGCCCGCTGCACTATATTAGCGAGCTGAGCATGAGCTCTTGTTTGCTGAGTGGAATCAATTAGCTGATTTTGTTTCCACTCAGTGATGGCCTAAGAAAGCTTCGTCTATGCTTTATTCACATTAGCTAAACTTGTCCCGCCATGCACTATTATGCCCCAATAAAGATCCACAACATATTATTTCCTTTGAAGAGCTGTGCGGTAAGCATCGATGTTGTCTTTATATGTGCAGACCAACAGGATGTCATTGACAATCTTTGTGAGTGTCTCGAGTTTGGCCATTGAATATAAACCTGTGCAAATCAATTACTTTGATTAAGCATTTCTCAAATTTCCCACATAATATACTATGATCAATAAGTTGCACCAATCTTACACCTTATTTCACTCTCTCTCTCTCTCTCTCTCTCTCTCTCACACACACACACACACACACACACACACACACACACACACATTCAAATAAGTGCCCATGTGTGTGTGTGCCATGATGATCTACTCCAATGATGATGTAAGCCATGATTCGTATGTAAGATATGCTCTATGGAGAAGTGATTCTCTAAATGAAACAATGGGTTTAGCTTATATGCAACCGAGAATATTTGCTACGTCGACAGCCCATGGGGAGGCTATAATGTTGGCCGACAGCCAATTGCATGTGTAGGGTAATCCATTGGCTGCCCAAGCCCTCCTATTGCCTGGAAGCTATCCTTTATGGGTTGACCATGCCATGGCTTACCTAAATGCTCCTAATGCAAATAGCTCCCTAACACTCAGTTGTTGATAATAAATGCCCACTGTTGATCCTTAGCTCACCCTATCCCCAGTCGAGGTCATTGACTAGGGACATCATAACCACCATAACCAAAACACCATATATCCAACATGACATTAAAATCGAGATCTATACCATATCATCTAGAGCACTATATGGTTTATGAGGTCGTGGAGGTCCCAGATAAACAAGCCGACAGCATTATCCTAGTCGACCATCCAACAACAATCCACTCCCTTGGGTCGTGATGTCACACAAACCCAGACCCGTGTCGTGACCCTGCCCTTGCCCTTGCCCTCGCTGTGCCGTGCTGTAACCCCGCCCCTATCGTGCAGTGAGAGCCCCCCTCCTCCCAGGCCGCGTCATGTTGCGACCTCGCCCCGCCACCAGGAGGAGTGCGGTGACCCCCCAATGAGCCGTGTAGAACTGTGACCCCACTCCGCCCCAAGAGCCATGCGGTGAGCCCACCCCCCTCCCTATACCGTATCGTGTCGTGACCCCACCCCCGATAGGTTACCTCAGGATAGCACCCCTCTCTACTCACCATCTCACATCATCGGGATGGCATCCCTCTCTACTTATCTTCGCCATCAACACCACTCGGGGATGGATGTCATGTGCAAGACATGCACATGCATACCTCAAAGCTAGTCCTGAAGAGGCAACAAGATAAAGACAGACCAAAACTAGAAGTTTGGAGCTTGAATTGCTAGTTTGTGCAGGGATTTAACTGTGGATAAATATGAGGGCTTGTTGGCCAGCATTTTACTAGTTAAATCTAGTCGGCTCTGCAGTATGATGATGAAGTTTTGTCCAAGAAGCTAGCCGACCAGTAGTCGGCTATTTTATATGGTCATGTCCTGCCTATAAAAGGCAGCCTTGCTCATTGTTTTAGGAATTCAATCCTTGTTGGTTGGATCATTAGTCTAGGCTTAGTAGACTTAGGTTAGATTAGGTATTTTACTTCCTTTTTAGGCATGCTTAGGGCTGCCATGACTTGTACCTTTTCGTACATATATGAATATACTGAATACTCAGCTATCTCTCCCTCTCTCTCCTCTCTCTCTTCTATTTGCTTTTTTGCATCAGCATGTTCCCAGATGGTGTTTAAGGCTGAAAGAAGACTCCCGATGCTTCCGCATGTAACAACCAAGGATTTCACTGACATAAACGAGAACATGTGAACATGTTAATAACATATGTTAATAACACAAAAAATCTTGTGATCACATGTTATATTCACAAAGCTTTCACAAGGGCCTAAAAAAATTATCTTTGTCGGGCATAAAAAATCTTCTTAGGTGGCCACTGTCCTGCTATTATGTGAAGATGGTAACATAAGAACATGTGAATAGCTTATTCCCATGTGTAGCAGCCAAGCTTTTAAGGGGTTCCCAAATGGCAAGTGACCTGTTATTTTGTGAACGGTAACATGAGAACATGTGAATAACTTGTTCACATGTGTTATTATCACAAAAAATCTTGTGATCACGTGAATATTAAATCCCTGGTAACAACACTAGCCCTCACCACCCCTTAGGTATTGCAGCACCCTTGTCTCACCAGAGCTTGCACCACTCAGGATGGCAACCCTCTCTGCTCTTCATCGGTGCAAGCTCTAGTGACAAGGGTGCTGCAATAGTGGTCGGTGTGGAAGGCTCACGTCGATGGATGCTGAGGCACTCCGAGGTGGTAGTGGGTAGCGGAAGATGAAGTGATGAAACTCTGGTGATGACAAGGGTGCTGTGGTACTACCTAAATGGCCCTACACCACACTCGAGACATAGCCCTCTCTACTCTTCATCTACCACCTCAGGTACCGCAATACCCTTATCACTAGAGCCTACAACACCTCATATTCCGCTGCCACTACCAACTCGGAGTACCTCTGCATCCACCGATGCGAGCCTTTGACACCGACTACCTCTCGGAGTGCTTTGCCTCACATCGACGTGAGACTTTATCATAGATCGACGGGCTTCTGCTGCTTTGCTGTGTTGTTTTGCTGTGATCTCTCATACATTTGGCCCTTTCGTCCTTTTTCCCTCACAGAGCTATCGAAAGCACATAGCATGGATCGTCTAACCGCATTCTCAGAGGACCAATTCTTCTCACCAGAAGTTGATTCTCCAAACTACTCTGATTTGGACCACACAGGGAATGGGACTTCTTACTCAATGGACTTCTTTGCCACTCGGGGACAGTAGCACTTAAGAGATGACAACACTCTCTGCTCTTCATCTACGACCTCAGGTACTGCAGCACCCTTGTCACGAGAGCTTGCATCACCTCATCTTTCACCACCTCGAAGTGCCTCTATATCCACCGATGTGAGCCTTCGACATCGACCACCTCTCAGAGTGCTGCTTGGTCTGAGATTATCCTGAGCTCGTAGTAAATTGGCTGCAAATCTATCCTCAACCACCAGCCCATAGAAAGTTGTGGATCAATCATTGAACCTCCCTAATGCAGGCCCATGAGAAGGCCCAACAAGAAGTGATATTCCACATGGTGGAAAGAAGAACCTGGTTTGCCACTTCTACTTGGCCGGCTAACGAAAGCCTCGTTGAACTCCATCAACATTTCGTGCGGACGGGAGGAGAGGCAGGGTGCAGTTGGCGGCACTGATCAAACCTTCGCTTAAGTTGAGTTGAGAACGTAGATGGCTGCTGTGAATTTGCGGGAGCCATCTGATTTGGGTTTTTTTTAAAAAAATTCACAGTGCATAACTTACACGACGTCTACATAAGTGATGTCATGTAAACAACGCAATGTAGTATGCAACCGTCGTTATTGTTATCGTTTAAAAGATGCTAGATGTGCCGTCATTTGAACAACGTCCAAAGCGATGAGTATTTGTGATGAAAATTTACTTATTTTTTAACACGTTGCTTATGCAATGTTCGTCATTGTTTAAGCGACGTGTTGAATAAACTTGTTATTTTTGTCCCATTACTAAGGGAGGGTTTTTGTTTTAGTGACACACCCTCTCTTCCTATCATTACCTCTTTACTCTCTTACCCATCCTCTCTCTCTCTACCTCTGTGCCTCCTTTCCTCCTCGTTCTCTCTCAATCTCTCTCTCTCTCAATCTATTTCTCTTTCTCACACTCTTTCTTTCTGAGGGGGATTACATTAGAAAGGGGTTACATGCTGAAACTTGTAAGAGTCCTTTTTTTTCAATCTCGATTGATGAAAGTACGGATCAAACCATTGAGAAGCATTTGATTATCTATGCAATGTATTTGAATGGTGGTGGCAAAGGACAACCTACTTGCAAGTTTATGGGTCTACTTCCTATAGACAATGGGTCTGGTGAGGCAATCTACAATGTTGTCCTAGCATTTATGATAGAGACCAATTTAGACATGAACAAACTTGTTGCATTTGCACAACGGATGGTGCTTCAACATGCACGGGTCATAGAACCAGTGTGTGGCATGATTCTAAGCATCAACTCCACGAATCATGGGTGTGCATTTTATTGCACATAGCCAGGCACTTGCAGGCAAAAGATGGTTTTGTGTCAAATCCTCATGTGTTTGCCTTTGTTAAGAAGGTAGCAAACAAGGTGTATGCATGGTTGTTAACAAATAGGCTTGTTGGGCTGTGAAAATTGATGCGTGATTTTCATGATATGGATTTGAAAGTGTTGTGGATTCATACCATTCGATGGCTGTCTAGAGGGCAAGTTATGGAGAGGTTGGTTTCTTCAATGCCTACTATTTTGGAGCAATGGAGAATGCATGAGAAGAAGTGGTATGGCTATGCATGAGAAGAAGTGGTATGGCTATGCTACAATCTTTCAAGTGCAATTTATAATCCATTTACTAGCTAAATAAGTTGAATGTAGAGTTTTAAAGAGAAAACATTAATGTCACAATGATTGGTGTATATTTGGATTTGACATTTGAGAAGTTAACAATGAGATATATAACTTCTAATGCTATTTTTAGTGTGGGCTCAAAGCAACTTTCTAAGTTTCTAGACATGTCAAAGGAAGGGAATCTAATATATGTTGATTGTAATGGGCATACTCATACACATGCATTAAATATTATCCCAATCAAAACTAGCTAGGAAAAAGAAAAGAGCTTGAGCATCAAGTGGTAGCGAAGATGAGGAGTCAATGCTTTATTTGAATGTGCTGCTCGAGGATGTTGAAAGAGAAGTAGGTTCTCTTGCTAAATCCATCTCTATTGGAAGAGCATATGTACAAAATGTGTTAGATGCTTTAAATAATAGGTTTCTTGACCTTGGAGTCTTTAACTCAATTAAGTTATTTAATCCTTCCACATATCCTTCAGATCCAATTGATATGGGAAAAAGAACCACAGAATGGTTGGAAAGGCTTATCACAATAAGCTGAATGTTGATAGTCCAATCATTGACATCAAAAGGTGTCTTGGTGAATGATCTCGAGGATTTTGCGTGGGGTAGTATCAAACTCATATAGAAATTGTTTTATTAAATTTAAAGATCAAAATAGCCGTCTAGTTGGGGAGGTGATAGAGGCTGTACATAGTCGGTACCCCAATCCCCCACATGCTACATTCTCGGATGTATGGGGAAGGACGCGAATAAGGGAGATCTTAAGTAATAAAAGGTCTCACCTTAAAAAACTCGCGTACGATGACCGGCTAAATGTAGCTGCGGGTGGCTATCCTGCCGAGAAACCTGCCACTGCGCACAAACGCGAGTGGAAGGAGGCAAAGAAACGAGCAGAGGGTGGCGTGAAGAGCAGGCAGCATCATGTGGAGGCACGACGGATCCAGATGGAGACCATTGGATCTTCGCATTTCGGATCTGGCGGCGTCGAGTCATGGGAGGCAGAGTTAGTAAGTATCTTGCCACTTTATTTGATTGTTTACTTAATTCATTGATTCTATGATTGTTTTAATCTTACAAATTGTGTTGATTATGATACAGCGACGGGTTACGGGGAGGAAGCCCACAACCCACGATACTGCGTATGCTCGCCGGCATAGCAGACGTGACACGTGGGCCATCTTCAGAGCCGAGGGACGTATTACGGACGCGCATTTTGAGATGGCCATGAGACCATACGGTCGACAGGTACTTGAAAATTCGTAACGAATGGTTTTGGTTTATTGAATTGCATATATATATACTTATATACTATATATTACTTGAACAGGCACAAGCTGCTGATGATCCACCGGCCGCCGCTGCAGAGGGTGGACGTGAGCACTACTCCTCGGACATTCCGACCGATGTGAGCTCATCTGAGCATGGAGGGAGCACCGAGTCATCATCTGGGTCTGAGTAGTACTCAGACTTATAGTATCACATTCCATATTGAGGATGTGATTGTATATATTTTTTTGTAAACTCAAGCCATGGGCTACTTCGAGATATGGACTCCCTTGTATACATGTATGAAATTTTGATAGTAATATTGAATTGATTGATCGATAGTATTACATTCATGTCTGTCTTGAATCGTGTATTGACAATGTATGCATTCATGTCGTTCTTGTCTTAATCTCCCTCGTGCATATGTTCTTCGTGGATGGTCTAATGCACAAAAAAAAAAAACCAGAGAGTGCTATTGGGTGCTGGAATGCTGGAACAGTATTCAGGCACCAAATAGCACTCTCTGGATTTTTTTTTTGGCTCTCTGTTCGCATGTATAAACGCGTCAGAACTGCTAAAACTCGCGTGTATCTACACGGATATCCTGGAAAATACGCGTGTATTAATGCGTCAAAACTGGTAATTACGCGTGTATAAGCGTATCTAAATTAAAGAAACGCGTGTATAGACGCAGGTATAAACGCGTCTGGGACATTTGAACTGAACAGGACGCGGCTATACACCCGTGTATAAGCGCGTCTAAAATAAGAAAAAGCGTGTATAGCCGCATGTATCAACGCGTCTGTGAAAAGAACGCGGCTACGCACCCGTGTATACGCGCATCTGAGAGGTTCTATACACGCGCTTTTACACGCATGTCTCTGGCCGCGATGATACACGCATTGATACACGGGCCCGCTACTTTTTTTCACAAGTCATTTTTAGCGGCTAGGAGCGCGGGTATGAGCCCGATCCCTTGTAGTGTGGGTATGCTATATAGAGTGGCTAGGAACAGGGGTATGTATGATTCTTGGGAAATTTGCAGCAGTTCAATACAAAAACATGGTGTGATACATATACCCACCAGGGTTGACGCACTTGTGGCAAGCAAGCATTGTTGTTCTGGCCAGCACATCATCATGTGAACGGGGCTTCTTTCGTCAAAATGCTATTAAAAATAACTTGAGATGTGGTTGTGCTTGGAAACCCTTGATGCCTTGATGTTGTTATCGCTTAATGCAAGCTAAGCGTCTCAAATTCATTGGAATGATGCATTTGATTGGAAATATAAGATAGCGGGCAATGCCATTACATTGATGTATACTTTTATGTCATTGCTGGATTGTATAGCTTGCAAGTTGCATTTGGACAAAGGTTTCATTTTGGGAAAAAGTCATGGTGGGTGGCTGAGTTATACAAGTTGTAGGTTGCATTTTGGAAAAAGATTCATTTGGGAAGTAGTTGATTGTTGGTTTTGGGAAAAGTTGATAGCTGGTGGGCAGCAACTATTTTGTCACATTTCAGGTAATGAACATGCATAACATATGCATTTGCTAGATAGGTAGTTGAGGACTCTACACATACTAGTTTTGGGGCTATTTCAGCCACTAGTATGTGTAGCACATGCATATGGCTGCATTGGTAATCCTTTGGTAGTAGTGAAGCAAAGTATATTACAACATTGCATGATGTTTAACATATGTATTGGCTATCTTATGGTGATGAAGCAAAGTATATTACAGCATTGCAGGTGTTTCAAAAGTATCTTTGACATGTACTTCATTCGAGCATATCTATGAAGGGAAGTATGTACATGTGGTGCTTATGAAGGGAAGTACTTTTAAACATGTACATGTGGTGTTTGTGTTGTTGCTAATTTTTTCTAAGCTCACTCATTCATGTGTATCATGACTAGTTTAGTCTCACGAATTTCAAGGTGCTCGGTATAAGAGTTTAATTTCAAGGTGCTCGGTATAAGAGTTTAAACCTAAGTTTTATCTTAAATCACAAAATTTAAATATTATATTTTGTTTAATTTTTTATCTACTTTGTACTAACTTTCTAGTGTGGGAGGGGAGGAGTCGGTTCTCTCCCATGGTTATGGTGAAGAGAACCAACTCCCCTTCTCCTGAAGAGAGCTTGGTGTAGCCAGTCCATGTGGTGAAGGGGTTCAACTCCCCTACTCTCTCTCTTTATATGGTAAAGGGGTGGGCCCTCATCACCATTGACAACAACTTTGGATATTGCGATCTTGGAGATGTACTTATTCGAGGCCACTTGCATCATCTCTCCTATCATAGGTAGGCTTGAATCCTATCTACTTTTCTATTCAAATTTTTTACCATATGCATGAGAATTTAAATTTGGATGATCATTATGTTATCATTTACACTATGTACATGATAGTAATAAATATGGTCGTTTTGATAGCATGCTTGGATAAAGCTTCTTTTAATCAATATATTAGTAGTATTATCTAAGATAATACTTGGACTGTGTTTTAATCAATGTGATAATTTTGTTGTGAAAAAGAAGTCTCCTACTTTGTGTTACCATATTATAGTAGTGATGTGTGTGAACACACTTAGGACCGCCGGGGCACTTTTTCCCTCACTAGGAGGTTTTTTCCCCCGTGCATTGTATATACGCCCATTATCTTCTAGGGCTTGTTATCTTTTATTTTTGGCACTCATAATACACTACTGTGTTGTGCTCAAACTTCCTCATCTTCTTGAAGTTGTGTGTGCATTCCTGCAACCCTAATTCCAACAATTGGTATCAGAGCAGGCTTCCTCCTCCCGGGCAGCATCACCGGCACCTGCCGCTTCATCTCCTCCGATTGCGACGAGGTTTCACGTTCGTTTCAGAATTTTGATCTGAAGTCATTTCGCCCTCCGTTTTTGCATTCCAAGTACTGCGCAGGCAAAATCGTCCTACTGTGCAGATTTTCTGTCAAGATTAAAATCTGCAGGACAGGTGCCCATTCGTCTGTTTTGGGCTGTGCTACATAGCACGGGTCGATTTTATACAGGTTTACCTCTTACAGACAGCATTTACATCTAGTAGTACAGTCATTGGCCATGGCTGACAACAATGATGTATTCCGCATGTTGGCTGCTGAGGATAAGTTGGATGGCACCAACTATCCATTGTGGGCATATATGATGCGACATGTATTGGTAGCAAAGGGGTTATGGAACATTGTGCAGGGTATTGATGCACGTCCTATTGTGGCTGGGAATGCTGCAAATACATCAGAAACAGGTACTGTTGATGATGGTGCAGGCACAAGTGCTGTAGCAGCTGTTCGAGAACCACCACTTTCAGCAGAGCAGATTCGTTGGGATGGTAGAGATGCGCAGGCTCATGCCTTGATTGCGCTGTCTGTCAAACGTACCATTATCCCACATATTCGCTCCTGCAGGACTTCTAAGGATGCTTGGGATGTACTTGCCACATTGTATCAGGCAAGAAATGAGGCTCGTGTTGCTTATCTCCGAAAACAGTTGGAGAGTGAGCATATGAACGAAGGTGATTCTATGGATAGCTTTTTGACAAAGATCAAGGATTTCAAAGAGCAGCTCATTTCTGCAGATGAAATCCTGTCAGACAGTTCACTTGTGCAGACTGTTTTGAATGGTCTACCAGATTCTTATCAGGGTTTTGCTTCCACTCTTCGCTTGATGATGAAAGGCAATCCCAATGCCTTATCATTTGAGGAGTTAGTTTCTGTTTTGCTGCAAGAAGACCAGTCAAGGCAAAACAGGAATATTATGCGTGTCGCAGATCAAGCTTTCGTTGCTAGTCAGAGAAGCGGGAAAGGTAAAGCTGGCTTTTCTTCTAGTAAGCAGAAATCTGCAAATGCTGCGCAACCAAAGAAGGAAGACAAAGATGAGAAGAAGGGTGACAAACAGAAGACATTTTGCAAGTACTGTAAGGGAAATGATCATGTCATCAAAGCGTGTCCTAAGCTGGCTGCGAAAGAGGCTAAGAAGAAAGAGGCTGGTATGGCTGTTGCAGATGCCTCTCCTTCTAACAATGAATCTGCTAATGTTGTGCTAGTGTTGGAATTAGGGTTGCAGGAATGCACACACAACTTCAAGAAGATGAGGAAGCTTGAGCACAACACAGTAGTGTATTATGAGTGCCAAAAATGAAAGATAACAAGCCCTAGAAGATAATGGGCGTATATACAATGCACGGGGGAAAAAACCTCCTAGTGAGGGAAAAAGTGCCCCGGCGGTCCTAAGTGTGTTCACACACATCACTACTATAATATGGTAACAAATCCCCCCTGGAGTGATGCGGTGAACAAGAGCTAGCACTCATGTATAGGGAAGTGTCTAGCTATGTGGACGAATCCACAAAAGGGAGTAAGCCCAAAGCTTTGCGAAAAGCTTCGAACTTCTCACGAGGCAGAGCCTTTGTGAAAAGGTCTGCAAGGTTATCCTGTGTTGGCACATAAGCCAAACTGATCTCTCCTGCAGAGAGTCTCTCCCTGACATAATGGTAGTGCACCTCAATGTGCTTCGTACGAGCATGGAACACTGGGTTCCGCGCAACTGCCAATGCGCTCTGACTGTCAATGAAGATGGTGGTGGCAGATGGCTGCCCAACACCCAAATCAGCCATAAGGCGTCTGAGCCACACACACTCAACCGTAGCTGTGAAAGCTGCCCTGTACTCAGCTTCACAACTAGAAGTGGCCACAGTAGGCTGCTTCTTGCTCAACCATGATATGCATGAGCTTCCAAGCATGAAGCAAAAACCACTCGTGGACACGCGTGTGTCATAACAACCAGCCCAGTCAGAATCTGAAAAAGCATGTAAATCTGGCGGCAATGATCCCCCCTTGGGATAAAACAACCCAAGATGCCGAGTACCACTCAAATAGCAAAAGATACGCTTCACTGCCTGCCAATGCTTAATGCCTGGGCTATGCATAAATCTGCTCACCTGTGAGACTGCAAACTGAATGTCTGGCCTCGTAATGCATACATAAATGAGGCAACCAACAGCTGTCTGATAGAGTGTGACATCAAAGTGATCTCCAGCATCATGAAGACTCAACTTCAAACCTGTCTCCATTGGAGTAGCAATAGGCTTGCAGTCTTCAAGGCCAAATCTCCGCAACAATGTTTCAATATACTTTGTCTGACACAAAGCAATACCTCCATCACACTGCTTAAATTGTATCCCCAAATAATGATGCAAATGCCCCAAATCTGACATCTCAAAAGAGGCATTCAAATCAGCCTTAAAATCAGCAATATGACTCTCATTTGGTCCTGTGAGCAGCATGTCATCGACATAGAGAGCAATGATTAGATGTACACCATCCACACGTTTAACATACAAAGTGCTTTCTGTTGGACTATTCTGAAACCCATGTGCAGTCAAATATGCATGTATTTTTTCATACCAAGCTCGTGGAGCTTGCTTTAAACCATATAAAGCCTTTTTTAACCTGCACACTTTGTTTTCCTGCCCTCTTTGAACAAAACCACGAGGCTGCGATACATACACCTCCTCATGCAAATCTCCATTTAAGAACGCAGTCTTTATGTCCAGCTGATGTACATTCCAACCATTATGAGCTGCTAATGCACAGATGCTACGAACAGTGGTCATACGACATGTGGGAGCAAAAGTCTCATCAAAATCAATGCCCTTCTCTTGAGCATAACCTTTTGCAACAAGCCTAGCCTTATGGCGATCCATGGGGCCTGTTTGGCATTCTGCAACCATGGATGATCTGCGTTTATCATAGCCAAAACTCAAAACTGTCAGCACCAAAGCCAATGCATAACAATCTGACGCATAAGAGGCACCATGAGAGGCAGAACGAGTGCGACTAGACAAAGGGGCATCCAACTTGCTGTCACGCAAAGTCTGCACCAGCCATCTAGGCATATTCCTAGAGCCCTCAATCTCTTGTCTCTCATCCTCAAGTGCATCATGCACATCTGCATCAGATATAGGCTGATCTGTGCCATCATTTAAAACCTGCATAGGCTGAAAAACTGCCTCATGAGGTATTGCACTTGACTGTGCACCACTGAAAAGAGGCAACAATGTATCATAGACATCACGTGAGCTGATATTTGTCTCCTTAGTACATGAAACCAAGGGCTGAACTGCATCTTCCACAAATACAACATCACGGCTAACCAAAATGCGCTTTGTCTGTGGATGATACAAACGATAGCCTTTGCTCTCAGCACTATATCCAACAAAAATACATTTGACAGCTTTGTCATCCAATTTTCTGCGATGTTGCACAGGCACTAATGCATATGCCAGGCAACCAAAAACACGTAAATGGCCAACAGATGGCTTGCGACTATGCCAAGCTTCATATGGAGTGACAACCTGTAATGCTTTGGTGGGACACCTGTTTAGTACATAAGTGGCACACATGACAGCCTCAAGCCAAAAACCATGTGGTAGACTTTGACTCTTAACCATACATCTTGCCATTTCCATGAGAGACCTGTTTTTTCTCTCAGCCACACCATTTTGCTGTGGTGTATACGGCACTGTACATTGGTGTTTTATCCCACGCTCAGCCAGAAATGCATTAAATTCTGAAGACATATACTCCCCCCCTCGATCTGAACGGAGGGTGCCCATCTTACTTTCTGACACATTTTCAGCCATAACTAAAAACTGTTTGAAGCACAAAAACACTTCGGACTTTGCCTTCAAAGGATATACCCATGCATGCCTGGTAAAATCATCAATGAAAGTCACGAAGTAAAGGTAGTTTCCAAATGATGGAGTTTGCATGGGACCACAAACATCACTGTGAACAAGCTGCAATCTGCGTTCAGCTCTCACTGATCCATCTTTGGGAAAGGAAGCACGCTGCATTTTACCCAATATGCAGCCCTCACAAACATGCTTGACAGGTGCCTCAAGCTTAGGCAAAGAAGACACCATTTCAGATTTCTGCAGGCGCAGCAAACTTGCAAAATTCAGATGACCAAAACGTGCATGCCACAGTTTTGCATCTGAAATAGCCTGCGTATCCATAATAGCACATGCTGAATCCTCTACACATTTGCCATCCATATTGAGCTTATACAGCCCTCGACATAGTGAACCAGATGCTACAATGATGTCACCACAAGAGAGATCATGAACAGTACATCTGTCATCCACAAATTTTACAACCAAACCTGTTTTGGCAAATGCGGAGACTGACAGCAGATTCTTTTTGATCCCTGGCACATACAATGCATCAAAAAGTGTAAAGGTGTTGCCATTTGCAACATTCAGCACAATCTGTCCAACTCCTTCAACGGGATAAGAGGAGTTATTGGCACAAGTGACAGTATTCCCTGTGGGAGCAGACTCAAGGAAAGTGAATAAACTGCGCTGCGAGGTGATATGCTTAGTGGCACCACTGTCAAAGTACCATACATCTGAATCTACTGCAGACATACATGTGTCATGCAAAGATGGGTCATAACTGCACTGCGCATTGAATGCCCATTCTGTATCTAGCACAACATTAGCAGATTCATTGTTAGAAGGAGAGGCATCTGCAACAGCCATACCAGCCTCTTTCTTCTTAGCCTCTTTCGCAGCCAGCTTAGGACACGCTTTGATGACATGATCATTTCCCTTACAGTACTTGCAAAATGTCTTCTGTTTGTCACCCTTCTTCTCATCTTTGTCTTCCTTCTTTGGTTGCGCAGCATTTGCAGATTTCTGCTTACTAGAAGAAAAGCCAGCTTTACCTTTCCCGCTTCTCTGACTAGCAATGAAAGCTTGATCTGCGACACGCATAATATTCCTGTTTTGCCTTGACTGGTCTTCTTGCAGCAAAACAGAAACTAACTCCTCAAATGATAAGGCATTGGGATTGCCTTTCATCATCAAGCGAAGAGTGGAAGCAAAACCCTGATAAGAATCTGGTAGACCATTCAAAACAGTCTGCACAAGTGAACTGTCTGACAGGATTTCATCTGCAGAAATGAGCTGCTCTTTGAAATCCTTGATCTTTGTCAAAAAGCTATCCATAGAATCACCTTCGTTCATATGCTCACTCTCCAACTGTTTTCGGAGATAAGCAACACGAGCCTCATTTCTTGCCTGATACAATGTGGCAAGTACATCCCAAGCATCCTTAGAAGTCCTGCAGGAGCGAATATGTGGGATAATGGTACGTTTGACAGACAGCGCAATCAAGGCATGAGCCTGCGCATCTCTACCATCCCAACGAATCTGCTCTGCTGAAAGTGGTGGTTCTCGAACAGCCGCTACAGCACTTGTGCCTGCACCATCATCAACAGTACCTGTTTCTGATGTATTTGCAGCATTCCCAGCCACAATAGGACGTGCATCAATACCCTGCACAATGTTCCATAACCCCTTTGCTACCAATACATGTCGCATCATATATGCCCACAATGGATAGTTGGTGCCATCCAACTTATCCTCAGCAGCCAACATGCGGAATACATCATTGTTGTCAGCCATGGCCAATGACTATACTACTAGATGTAAATGCTGTCTGTAAGAGGTAAACCTGTATAAAATCGACTTGTGCTATGTAGCACAGCCCAAAACAGACGAATGGGCACCTGTCCTGCAGATTTTAATCTTGACAGAAAATCTGCACAGTAGGATGATTTTGCCTGCGCAGTACTTGGAATGCAAAAACGGAGGGCGAAATGACTTCAGATCAAAATTCTGAAACGAACTAGCCCTACGGGCTCTCCCACGGCATATACTAACCTGCAGATGCTCGTGAAACCTCGTCGCAATCGGAGGAGATGAAGCGGCAGGTGCCGGTGATGCTGCCCGGGAGGAGGAAGCCTGCTCTGATACCAATTGTTGGAATTAGGGTTGCAGGAATGCACACACAACTTCAAGAAGATGAGGAAGCTTGAGCACAACACAGTAGTGTATTATGAGTGCCAAAAATGAAAGATAACAAGCCCTAGAAGATAATGGGCGTATATACAATGCACGGGGGAAAAAACCTCCTAGTGAGGGAAAAAGTGCCCCGGCGGTCCTAAGTGTGTTCACACACATCACTACTATAATATGGTAACAGCTAGATACAGAATGGGCATTCAATGCGCAGTGCAGTTATGACCCATCTTTGCATGACACATGTATTTCTGCAGTAGATTCAGATGTATGGTACTTTGACAGTGGTGCCACTAAGCATATCACCTCGCAGCGCAGTTTATTCACTTTCCTTGAGTCTGCTCCCACAAGGAATACTGTCACTTGTGCCAATAACTCCTCTTATCCCGTTGAAGGAGTTGGACAGATTGTGCTGAATGTTGCAAATGGCAACACCTTTACACTTTTTGATGCATTGTATGTGCCAGGGATCAAAAAGAATCTGCTGTCAGTCTCCGCATTTGCCAAAACAGGTTTGGTTGTAAAATTTGTGGATGACAGATGTACTGTTCATGATCTCTCTTGTGGTGACATCATTGTAGCATCTGGTTCACTATGTCGAGGGCTGTATAAGCTCAATATGGATGGCAAATGTGTAGAGGATTCAGCATGTGCTATTATGGATACGCAGGCTATTTCAGATGCAAAACTGTGGCATGCACGTTTTGGTCATCTGAATTTTGCAAGTTTGCTGCGCCTGCAGAAATCTGAAATGGTGTCTTCTTTGCCTAAGCTTGAGGCACCTGTCAAGCATGTTTGTGAGGGCTGCATATTGGGTAAAATGCAGCGTGCTTCCTTTCCCAAAGATGGTTCAGTGAGAGCTGAACGCAGATTGCAGCTTGTTCACAGTGATGTTTGTGGTCCCATGCAAACTCCATCATTTGGAAACTACCTTTACTTCGTGACTTTCATTGATGATTTTACCAGGCATGCATGGGTATATCCTTTGAAGGCAAAGTCCGAAGTGTTTTTGTGCTTCAAACAGTTTTTGGTTATGGCTGAAAATGTGTCAGAAAGTAAGATGGGTACCCTCCGTTCAGATCGAGGGGGGGAGTATATGTCTTCAGAATTTAATGCATTTCTGGCTGAGCGTGGGATAAAACACCAATGTACAGTGCCGTATACACCACAGCAAAATGGTGTGGCTGAGAGAAAAAACAGGTCTCTCATGGAAATGGCAAGATGTATGGTTAAGAGTCAAAGTCTACCACATGGTTTTTGGCTTGAGGCTGTCATGTGTGCCACTTATGTACTAAACAGGTGTCCCACCAAAGCATTACAGGTTGTCACTCCATATGAGGCTTGGCATAGCCGCAAGCCATCTGTTGGCCATTTACGTGTTTTTGGTTGCCTGGCATATGCATTAGTGCCTGTGCAACATCGCAGAAAATTGGATGACAAAGCTGTCAAATGTATTTTTGTTGGATATAGTGCTGAGAGCAAAGGCTATCGTTTGTATCATCCACAGACAAAGCGCATTTTGAAGGGGGGATCATTGCCGCCAGATTTACATGCTTTTTCAGATTCTGACTGGGCTGGTTGTTATGACACACGCGTGTCCACGAGTGGTTTTTGCTTCATGCTTGGAAGCTCATGCATATCATGGTTGAGCAAGAAGCAGCCTACTGTGGCCACTTCTAGTTGTGAAGCTGAGTACAGGGCAGCTTTCACAGCTACGGTTGAGTGTGTGTGGCTCAGACGCCTTATGGCTGATTTGGGTGTTGGGCAGCCATCTGCCACCACCATCTTCACTGACAGTCAGAGCGCATTGGCAGTTGCGCGGAACCCAGTGTTCCATGCTCGTACGAAGCACATTGAGGTGCACTACCATTATGTCAGGGAGAGTCTCTCTGCAGGAGAGATCAGTTTGGCTTATGTGCCAACACAGGATAACCTTGCAGACCTTTTCACAAAGGCTCTGCCTCGTGAGAAGTTCGAAGCTTTTCGCAAAGCTTTGGGCTTACTCCCTTTTGTGGATTCGTCCACATAGCTAGACACTTCCCTATACATGAGTGCTAGCTCTTGTTCACCGCATCACTCCAGGGGGGATTTGTTACCATATTATAGTAGTGATGTGTGTGAACACACTTAGGACCGCCGGGGCACTTTTTCTCTCACTAGGAGGTTTTTTCCCCCGTGCATTGTATATACGCCCATTATCTTCTAGGGCTTGTTATCTTTTATTTTTGGCACTCATAATACACTACTGTGTTGTGCTCAAACTTCCTCATCTTCTTGAAGTTGTGTGTGCATTCCTGCAACCCTAATTCCAACACTTTGAATATTGCTAATATGTTATAATAGTTTTATTGAAAAAGAAGCCTTTCATTTTAAAATAATACTTGTCATATTTGAAGGGTGTTATTTAAAAATTTTACGTCATATGAAAAGGAGGGATAAAAGTTACATGTCAATTGAAATTATAAGACACCCATCAATTTTAGGCCCTGGACTTTTGAGCTGAAGCTGCCTGAATGTCTTAAGAAAACCCAGACTACCCTTCAAATCCTGTCATTGTTTGCTACCACTGCCCAGCAAGCTCGATTTTTTACGTGCAAGATTGGCTTTCAAGTGGTGGCAATGGGAAATACGTGCACTATCCAACAGACTCGATTTTTTACGTGCACCCGAGGCACTACCCACTGCCCAGCAAGCTCGATTTTTTACTTGCACCTAGTGCTGGGAAGTGGGCACTGCCTTGCCTCAGGACTAAGTGCCATGGGGTCTTAAAGACCCTTGTCACGTGATATCAATGGATGGCATTAATCGAAATCGTGATGCCTTTTTTGGACCGTCGGATAAAGTAAACTAGGGGTGAAAAACATAGAATATAATGGCTTGAAACCACATGGTTTTGTTGCTTGAAGTTATTGTGTAGTGGTAAGATGTTTCCAATGACAACCCAAGGTCTCGAGCTCTTTTGCACATAACATCTTGCTCCAAAATTTTTTAAGTCCCAAACCCAAATTCACTCTCATTCTATGATGCAAACGAAGAAGTTAACTATGATTTGATAAGTAAACTAAGAAGTAAACTATGTTTTCTTAGTAAACTAGGAAGTAAACTATAATCGCTTAGTAAACTAAAAAATAAACTATGTCCATTTAGTAAACTAAAAAATAAACTATGATCGTTTAGTAACCTAATTTACTGACTCTAATTTATTGGACCTAGTTTATTTTATTTGACACCCAAAAAGGTGTTGTTCAATACCATCCATTGATGTCACCTGACAAGGGTCTTTTTAAGACCCACGACACTTTGTCCTGAGGACTGCTGCCTTGGAGTGCTGAAAGTAAATTGTTTTCTATTAATACCACAAACTATGTAGTCTTTAGGCCCACCTAGATTCCAAGTGGTGGCAATGGGAAAACGGGTACCCACTCCGCACTGCCGTGCACCCTTCACCCTTTGCTTTCGAGAATCGAAATTGACGAGTACAGCATCAAAGTCGAACGGTACAGGGTATCAAACTTTCAAAGTCGAAGAGCGTGCAGCGCCTGCTCCGGCTCTGCCTGCCCCAGGTAGTCTCCCGCCCAGCACACAGCATCAAAGCATAAGAGCCGTGCAGCGCCTGGTCCAGCTGCGCCTGCCCCAGGCAGTTCAATTTCGTTTGTGCAGTTGTTGCCGTTTTATTTGTTTCATGAGAATTCCATGAGAATTTTTGTCCAGGAAAGGGTTGCAAATTCCGCTGCCGTTGGTATCACGAAGTTTGTATTACGTCTATTGGCGTGGGACGAAGTTCGTGGCCGACGTCCGGTCTGCGGTCACGCAGTAACCCCCATTCCGAAGCCCCGGGGCGCGGGTCCAGCCACCAGGGCTTGCATGAATCTCTATTTACTGCAGAACAACTAGTCCACGCCTCTGATTCCACGGTCGAGACTCGCCAGGGGCAGTCGACTGTCGAAGTTGAGCTCTCAGCTCCCGACACTCTCCGACTCGAGAGAACCTAGCCGCTTGTCAAAAATGGCAGATGAAAAGAAAGCCTCCATCAGCAAAAAATGGTTGGGGTTTGTGTCGGCGCTTTGGGTGCAAGCAATCTCCGGCAATAATTACACCTTTGCGAACTACTCCGTGGCGCTCAAGGCCATCTTGAATTATAACCAGGTTCAACTCAACGGCCTTAGCACCGCCAAGGACGTTGGCAAGGCCTTCGGTGTAGTGGCGGGCTTTCTTTCCGACGTTTTGCCCCCATGGACCATCCTGTTGATTGGATCTCTAGAAGGGATGCTTGGTTACGGGGTGCAATGGCTAGTCATAAGCAAGAAGGTTAAGCCGCTTCCGTATTGGCTGGTGAGTTTTCTGTTGCTGTGATCAGAAGAATGATTCTAGAACAATTCGATTCCCCACTTTCTTACGAATCAAATGTTATGAACATAGATGTGCGTGGTGATGTGCATGGGCGGAAACAGCACCACATGGATGAACACCGCCGTCTTGGTTACTTGCTTGAGGAATTTCAGTCAGAACAGAGGCCCTGTTTCCGGTATCCTCAAGGCGTACGTCGGCCTAAGCACTGCTATCTTCACAGATCTGTGTGCCGCCCTCTTCAAGGGCAACGCCTCTGCCTTTGTGCTCATGCTGGCCCTCATCCCCATGGCCATCTGCACTGTGGCCATGCTCTTACTCAAGCCTTTGGAACCTGCAGCTCATGACATCCCCAACGAGAAGCAAGAAGAGTCTCGATGCTTCTCCTTCCTCAACGCTATGGCCATCGTGCTGGCTCTTTATCTCCTCGCGTATGATCTGAGTGGCATCCATGTCGAGCTCTTCTCGAAGCTTATAGCCGCGGGAATGCTCCTCATTCTAGCTGCTCCTGTGATGCTGCCCATCTATCTCTACTTCAAAGCAGCAAGGCAGCAAGAGGCCAAAGGTGAGCAGGAGCTTGAAGAAATTAAGGGAGGTGGTGAATTAAGCTCCAATGAAGCAGCGGCGTGGAAAGACGTCGAGAAGATTGGCGGCGGTCAGTCAACGAAAGAGGACGGAGAAAGGGCCACTGGCACTGTTGCAGGGCAAGCAGTCGAGGACAAAGGTGAGAAGGAGAACGAAGAAATTAAGGGAGGTAGTGAAATCTCCGGCAATGAAGCACCGGCGGAGAAAGACGTCGAGAAGGCTGGCGGTCAGTCAACGAAAGAGGACGGAGAAAGGGCCACTGGCACTGTTGCACCGCATCAAGGGCAAGAAGTCGAGGACAAAGGTGAGAAGGAAAACGAAGAAAGTAAGGGAGGTGGTGAAATCTCCGGCAATGAAGCAGCGGCGGATAAAGACGTCGAGAAGGCTGACGGTCAGTCAACCAAAGAGGACGGAGAAAGGGCCACTGGCACTGTTGCACCGCATCAAGGCCAAGAAGTCGAGGACAAAGGTGAGAAGGAGAACGAAGAAATTAAGGGAGGTGGTGAAATCTCCGGCAATGAAGCAGCGGCGGAGAAAGACGTCGGGAAGGTGGTAACGAAAGAGCACGGAGATTGTGCCACTGGCACTGTCTACTGCAAGAAGAGGATAGGCGAAGACCATACGGTGCTGGAGGCCTTGAAAACGATAGATTTTTGGCTGCTCTTCGTATGTTTTCTTTGTGGCGTAGGTACTGGTATGGCGGTGATCAACAACATGGGACAGATAGGGCAGTCAATGGGTTATGCCAGCGTCGCCACCTACGTGTCCCTAATCAGCATATCCGGATTTTTTGGGCGGCTAGCTTCAGGGTCGTTGTCGGAATCCCTAATAAGGTGAGGAGCAATTTGATCTAGTAGATCATGTGCATCTTCTTTCTTCGTGCCTTGCAATGTATTGAATAAAAGGCAATTCTTCCATACAACAGGTGGAAGGGCGTGCCTCGGCCCGCGATGCTGGCAGCTTCACAAGTGTTAATGGTGATGGGGTATGTTTTGCTCGCAGTGGGAGCGTCGGGATCGCTGTACATAGGTAGCATCCTAGTGGGTGTGTGCTATGGCGTGCGTTTCACGATATCAGTGCCAGTGGCTTCAGAGCTGTTTGGGTTGAAGGCATTTGGGCTTATGTACAATTTACTCATCCTCAACCTACCGTTGGGCTCGATTCTATTCTCCAGCTTGCTTGCGGGCTTCCTCTACGATCGCGAGGCTGCCAAGGACGGCTCCTCCACCACCTGCCTCGGGACCCACTGCTATCGCCTTGTCTTCTTTGTCATGGCCAGCGTCTCCGCTCTAGGCTTCATCCTGGACTCCATCCTCACGCTGCGCACCCGCACCCTCTATCACCAAATCCATTGCTCTAAGCTCGCCAAGAAGTGAATGTTCTTTTTCTAAACATGAATTATGACTGATTAATATCCTAATTTTTCAAGGAATCCCCTATCGATGACTTTCAAAAAAAAAAAAAAGAATGTGTGGAGCATATAGAGAGTCCTTTCAAGCAGGATGCACGAGTAGCCAAGATGCGTTTTTCTGTCTTTTAGGTAGAATGGCAGTGAAAGATAAGAATTAAGAATGCAACAATACATGAGCACGTATGCCATAATATATGAAGTTGCATCTGTAAAAGAACTTGTGGATACCTGCGAAGCGATGTATCGTTATATGCTCTTATGCACGATGACGAAGACTATTATTAATAAGCCCTTGCATGAAAAGTATATATATATATATCAAGAATATATTGTCGATTAAAAAATAACGGGAGTGAGGTAGAAAACCGGAGAGGGAGAGATCCCGATCGAATTCTGACTACTATGTGTCGCGCATGTTAAAGGGGAGTGGATTAGTGGTGTGTTTATCTACTCGTGTGGTTGCATGCCCGTTGTACGTTGACAGGTGGTCATCGTCTTGGGCCTTGCATGGTGGTGGCCTCTAGCGGATGGCTTCTACGTAAGGATGAGGCGGCGAGTGCATGGGGGGACTGGGATCCAGAGGCAGAGGAGGAGATGAAGCACAGAGGTGAGGACGTCGAGGCGGAGTGCTTGAAGAAAAAATGTGTTTCGGACTGGTTGAATGAAAGACTCTGTAATCAGGAGAAGAGCAAGGTATGTTTGAAACTTAGCCAAGATTTCATTAGAAGCCAAATAGGGTTGTTTTCGATGTGTAGCGTGTTTCTTTTTTGACTGGACAAGCCTCCGTCGAAGGGCAAACTGGTGAAGTGGCTCCAGGAAAGCATTCTGCATGATTGTGCTGTTTCTAAGATCTTCTACTTGGGGAAGGGTTTTTTCAATTTACTGTTTATCAAAGGTCAGTTTGTTTCTGAGTTGTTTGCTAAGGGACCCTTGTTTTTTGGGCAATGGTTGGTGCATGTCTTTCCTTTTGATCCCTTGTTTGATGTCAATAAAAGTTTGCAAAATGCATGCCCTGTTTGGGTAGAAGTGATAGGGCTTCTTCCCTGGCTTAGACCTGCGTTGCGTGATAAAGCCCAATCCCTTGGTTGTGTGTTATACGTTCCTAGTGACAAGGTATGAGGAAGGCAGGGTAATAGCATGTGCATCACTTGGAATCCAGCTAATGAAACTCCAAAATCTATGGAGGTAGATTTAGGTCAATTGGGTAAGCTTGATTTAGGCCTCAAGTTTGGAGCTTTCCTTGGTGCTTGCCTTAGATGTGGAGCCTTTGGGCATATTGCCAAAGACTACCTTGAATTAGAATCTAGGAGGGACGAGATTAAAGAGGTTAATGGGGGGGTGACAAAGAGAGAGTACCTCTAAAAACGCAAAAGAAAGAGTCTAAAAGGGGAGGAATTAATGTTTGAATTTGGGGAGAATACGATGTTTGAATTTGGGGAGAATACGATGGAAGGGGGTTAGGCTAAAGCAGCAGAGGCTAGGAAAGCCCAACTTAGTCAGGGTCCCCAGAGTAGAAAGAATGGGAACGGTGAGAATCTGAGTTTTATCATTTTTTCTAAACCTTTCAGCCCACTACTGCAAAGAGATAACCTTATGATGGTAGAACAGAATTTAGGGCGATTACTGAATGAAACAAGAAAGGATTCATGTGTCGTTCAGAGTAGTCAGAGGGATGGTGAGGAAGTGGAGATGGTCGTGGAAATTGCATTAACATGAAGAACACTACAAAGTTTACGGGGTGCACGTGGAGCATAAAAGGGATTAAATATAAGAAGAAAAGTGCTATATTTTGGGAATTAGTGAAATCGTGGGGGACTGTCTATTTTGGCTGTACAGGAGCATAACCTGTTTGGGAAAACCTCTAGAATAAATAGTTCTAGGGATTGGGAAATATTTTATGGTGGTGTTAGTTTAGGATATAGTGGGGTCATGACTCTAGGTAAGAGAGATCTTAATCCTAATGTTATAGCTAATCATCTCGAGGGAAGAATTTTGGTTGTTGGGATTGTAGTAGATGGTGAAAGAATATGGGTTATCAATGTTTACGGGGCTCATAATCATAAGGTTAGGAGCAATATGTGGAATTGGATTGCTGGTCTAAATGCTCAAGTTCCTTGTATTGTGCTAGGGGATTTTAATATGGTGGAAAAAGTAGTTGATAGATGTGGTGATAAGGGAAATGGGGAGCTTAGAAGGGGACTGGGGCTTAAGGATAGTTGGTATCTGGGTGATTGGAGAGATAAACCAGGGCACACTTATTTCAGCCTTCAATATTTATCTTCCTTCTCTCAAGAATTGATAGAGTTTTCTTTAGTCAATAGGCTTCATGGGTGCCCCATACTTTGAGAGTGCTAGTGGATTGTAGTTCTACACTACCTGATCATCTTCTTTGAAGTGGAGCTAGTCCTATTTTGATGGGACTGACATGGATTTGTCTCATTTTCCAACAAGGAAATTGAGAGTGAATAATCTACTCTTGAAGGACCCCCTCTTTGTGGAGTATACTGAAGAAGCTATTAATAAACTAAAAAGGAGAAAGGGGGTTGAGGGCTCCTGGAAGCAATTTGCTAATGAGATGCAAGCGATCATTAGAGATGTGGGTAAATTGAGGGCTTAGGAAAGGAGAGGTGAGAGAAGAAAGTGGTCTGCTTTGTTAGAAGATCTGTTGAAGAGGCAAACTATAGGACTGGATGTTGATGACACTAAGTTGTATTTTAAGTGTCATGCCAATATTAAAGCTGAGGAGGATAGATGCTATAGAGAACATGACTACTGGGCTAGAAGGAATCTATTCATCAATAACAGCAGAAAACCTACCAATAGGCTTTTTAAACTCTCAAAGAATAAGTGTGATAATGAGATTGTGGAAAATATTCTGGATGAGGATGGTAATCCTGTGAATGATACTAAGTCATTGGCTTTGAAATGGGTAAAATTTTTGGGTTCAACTCTAAGTCTGATAGAGGACTTCTCCTTGAGGAGATTTCAAGCTAAAGATAGATTGCTAGGTTTTCTAAGACACATGGTGGACCCTGATAAAGCTAAGTGGCTAGAAAGAGATATTGAGATTGATGAGTGTTGGTGTGCCTTGCTAAAGCTGGGTAGGGAGAAAGCTCCAGGTTAGGATGGTCTTTCAACTGAGTTCTTTATAGCCTTCTGGCCTTTATTGAAAGAGGTGATGGGTGACATCTGCAACAAGAAAGCCTTTAACTCGGGTCTATGGACAAGGTTTTTAAAGAAGGTCTTGTAAAGCTCATCCCTAAACAAACTGCTTGTAGCAGGTTTGGGCATTGGAGCCTATACAGTGATGTACTCAGAATCGCTCTTGTGCTGCAAGAGGTTATTTCAAAAAAATAGCATGGCTTTATCAGAGACAAGTCCATCTATGATAATATTTTTGTTGCATTACTAGGTAGAGATGTGGCCATTAAAACCTTGTGGTTCCAGAAGGACTCTGATGCTTCCTAGGGTTTTATCTCAAAATGTTACTTGGGCTTTAATGATGAGGGAATTGGTGAAGATGGTTGATGTTTGTTAAACAATCCTAAAATGGGATTGATCATGGTGATAGAAATAGATTAAGCAACATAATTAAGGTGGATTAAACCAAACTAAAAACTCCATGAGAGAAAAATAGAGAATGCACACTCAACACTCAATTCTATTGCATATCACAAATGAACCATACAATGATATAGGCTTTCTAGCCTTATCCCACTTTACACCATCATCCATGTGGCAACTCCTTTTCCACTCTTTTGGTCAACACTCACACACCATTCAATATTACATGTGGCATTCTTATCTTTCCATAATATCTTGCACCTCTAGGGTACTTTCCCACATACACACAACACCGCGATTACATCTCTCAACACCCTCTCTTAATCGAGGTGTTCCACAAGTCACCCATCACCCATCAATGTAGCATTGCACAACCGCAATCGCTACCTCTCAACACTCCCCCTCAATAATACATTGGAGTGTTCATCAAACCAAACACGTGTGCGTGTCTACCATCTTAGACACCAAGTCCATTTTGAGGCGACTCGCTCACAGCGGAACCACTGGGTCCAATTTGAATATAGAAGTTCGGGTGGGAATCAACCCATGCACATGCACCTCACACGTACATCGCTCATGCACACATCACAATAACCATTTTGAGCTTCTCGGTGAGCTTGGGCAAGGCAATCCTCATACCATGGGTGATTACAAAAAAAATCCTCATGTTGAGCATGCAGGCTCGGGTACGGTTACCCATTATCAATTACGAGTGAGTTAATTTTACAAACCTTTTTATGTGCTATGCAAGGGCAAGGCGCCCATCTCAAAAAAATGATCAACATCCATGGCTCTTGCCACCAAAGCCGATACTAGCTTGTTATTTGAAGACTATGGAGAGAATAAAAAATTACATGTTTTAGAACACGTACATGTTTTTATCAAAAAAATATAAGCTTGCATGTGAGTACCACTTGTGAAGGAAACTCTACACCACCTTAGGGTTACTTTGAGACACAAAAAAATGAGACGTGCATCGGCGAGAAGAAGCTGATCTTGCAGCTACTATGGCTACCAACAATGATGGGCCATGGTGGGTGGCCCTTATCCACCCACATGTTTCTCCTCTCTGGTTGTCTATCTCTCTCTTGTGCGTCGGGGTGGGGGCGGAGTTGCTATTGTCGAGACCCTGTACCTACTTTGCCCAATGTCTCTTTCATGGTGAATGCCAAGCTGTACTCTCTACCGTGACCCCGGTGATGATGAGTTGCCTTCTCTTGCGCCTTTTTCTCGTGAGCAAGCTACCCCACTGACACTGCCTTTCTCGACTTCCATCATGACCTCTATGCCCCCTTTGCTTGTTGTACACAAGCTGTCGCTCACACTCCTACTATTGGGCGCCAGGGTGTGGCCTGCGAGCACTCTCACATGGGTTGCTCTCGCAGTCTTGTTGTGTGGATGTAAGAGTCGCGATTTACTCAACGTAGCCCGATGAAATTTTCACTTCTTGTTTCACTGTCTGCCTGTTGCTCTGTCTACCTAGCTTACTGCATCGTGCTACAACTCCTATTTCTGAAGGGAGCTATTGTGAATGGAGTTACAGTTGTGCTAGGTTCGCCCTTGGTGGTGTTGCTGACTTGAAATTCTAGTTGTTGATGCTGGCCACCCGTTGCGGCTTTCTTCTCCTCAAGCCTTTTTGCTGCCTCTCCTCCAAGCACAAGTCACAAAGACTACTATGAGCGCCTTTTTTCTCTCGTTATTCAGCCATTGGAGCTTTCTTCTTCACAAATATGCTTAATCAATTAACTCATATCCAAGAAATCTATATATAGATATTCACCATGACCAAGAGCCCACTGAAGCTTTGATGCCATGTTAAACAAGCCTAACATGGGATTGATCATGGTGAAAGACATAGATTAAGCATAAGAATTAAGGTGGATTAAACCACACTAAAAACTTTATGAGAGAGAGAGAGAGAATGCACACTCAACACTCAATTCTATTTCATATCACAAATGAACCATACAATGATATAGGCTTTCTAGCCTTATCCTAATTTACACATTGTTAATTTCATTAGGATTACCAACATGATCCTCAATTGAGGACATTAATAAGTGTCATGTAAAGGCACTATAAAGGTTGTACATTATGAGATATTGGCCACCCAAGGCCTAGTTAGTAAGTTTTGGGCATCCAAGTGTGAATAAGGACCAATTGTATATAAGGTATTTTCTTATAATGAAAAGGACACAATCCCCTTTGTACTATTGAGAGCTCTCCCCTTACGCTTTGTGAGAGAGAGAGCATTCTAGCATTGTGCCTCTTTCATGCTTGTGTGAGAGAGTGTGATTGGTCTGTGTGATGGTGTGAGTGACTCCACGGCGGTGACAGTGTACAAGTGAGTGTACAAGTGGAGCTTTACAAGTGAGCTTGGAGGGAATCGAGATCGAAGCTTGGAGGCCTCAAGGGAATCGAAGCTTGGAGGCCTCAAGGGAATCGAGATCGAAGCATTGGTAAGTATCCCACGATGGTTGTGTTCTATTGTTCATCCATTAGGTGAATGTTTAGAGTTCCCTCTTGGAAGTGAGGTAGCCCATAACATTTTTGGTGCCGCTGCTGGGGAAACACCTTTGTTTCTTCCATACTCTTTGAGTTTCAGCTCCCAATTGCATCATAGTATTCATTATTGCCTTTGCATTCTGGTAGTGCATTGTGTGGAAATGAAAGGATAAGGTGTGTGTGGTTGAGACAAAAGTTATAGTTTGATGCTGTGAATGTTGTGGAGAGTAGTTTAGGAAAGGATTCATTGGGTGGTCTTGTTAATTTTGAAGTTAGCATCACAAAAAACACCAACGTGAAGAAGCAGGTTGGGTGTTGTTATCTTCTTTTTTCACAAAAAAAAAATCATAAAAATAAAAAATATAAGGGACAATTGATGGAGCCAGAAACTTGCATTTCATTCTTTAGCATTGGCACAATCTAATTTTCATCATTTGGATAAGTATTATGCACCCAAAACCACAAATTGCCAACGTGGAAAACTCCACGTGAAAGTGCAGAAAGGTTGTTCACGACGTGAATCATTTCCCTAAAGTTTCACATCGCGAATCGCTCACAAAATTAGTGCTGGGATTTTCACCCGTGAAAATCACGAGATTACATTCCAAAAATAGAAACCCTTATCTTGACACCTCTGACACGGTGCAACCCACCAAAAATTGGATCACGTGAAAGTATAGTAGACCTTCATGGCGTGAACCATTTCTGAAGCAGTTCACAACATGAAACACCTTCTGTTTCACGATGTGAAAGAAATCCTGCAGGTTCACGTGAAGGCCAAAACTGACGGATTGACAAAACTAAGGCTGTGAGGGTCAGCTAAAGAAAGGTAATTTGACTAAAAGAAGGAATTTAACCCTAAGGAGGAAAATTGTTGAGCATGTGAAAGTGCAGGAAAACCATTCACGACGTGAACCATTTTCTTGCTGCTGTTTTATGACATGAAACATTCTCTGCTAATTCATGCCTCCTGAGAACAGAATGATAGAATTAGAAATTGAATCAATTTAAGTTGATTAATAGCTTATCAAATCATACATACATGCACTTAAAATCTGGAAAACTCATTGAAGACGATCTTATGCCTGAATATAGTGCATCAAATCATCCAGGGACTTCCTACCAAAGAAGTGTGGGATCAGGACATTCCGCAAGCACACACTTGAGTGTTTTGAGAAACCTGACCACCGCGGAAACCACTAGTAAAGAGTCCATGAAAGAAGGGTTGAGATATGCTGGGTTTGGGAAAGGAGATAAACCACACTCCCCAACCAAGTCCAATGGGATCATTGATATCGCCCAGGGATTTTTGGTCTCCAAACTATTCATGATGAAGAAGCGCAATCTGCGAGCATGGGTCCGTCAACTAGCACTGGACTCGGTCCAAGACAAGAAGTGCCATTCAAGCGTTGAATTCTAGGCTATCAAATACTGACACTCCTCGAATTAGACAAGATATAGAAAGTGCAGTTAGGATGGGTCAAATATTCTTTCCCACCACTGAGGAAATGGAATTGGACCTCCAATGAAGTGAGGTAGAATGACAACTCCAAGAATTGAACTTAAGGAAACAAGAGCTTGATACTCGTAGGGCAAGAGCTAAGAGAAAGGAGACAGGAAGTGTTAACCCACTCCAATCACGAGGAAAAGAACCTAAAATTGCTACAGGTAGAAGTGATGGAGAAATTCCAACTTGGAATCCAGAATGGAGGAAGGGTTTACAACCAGAGAAGAAGAGGGTAACATAGCTAACTTGGCTATACAAGTAGAGGATCGACTCTATACCAAGAAGGATATTGAGTTAATGATCAATCACCCTACATTCTTACAAGACATGGAGTCCCCATATCATTTCAAAACTTGTCCAAAAGTTCTCTGGGGATGGGGATCCTATCCAACATGTAGAGATTTTTGAATCTACATGTGAAACCTACGGACCGGTCAGTGACGTGACCAAGATACATGCCTTCTCGTCGCTCGCTGACCTTAGAAGGAAAAGCTCAATGGTTCAGAACCCTTAAGCCTAAGGACAAGGTTAATTTTACAAGATTAAAGAATGTTTTTGTGCCCAGCTTTCAACCTGAAGATGTTAAATCATTTGCAGCAACCAGGACTTAGCGTGTCTCGAGTCACCAAGAAATTGGAACTCGAAGTAAGCAAGTCGGACATATGACTATGGATGAACTCAGCAATGCCATATTAGAAAAATCAAAGGTCAGGGAAGGAAGAGAGACGTCGGCGGGGCAGGGGCATAGTCAACAAGACCATTACTCTATTGTGCGCACTGTGTAAAATTGGGAAATCATGACACGTCAATGTGTAGATTTCCAAGGTTTCAAAATGTGGCACAACTACTAGCAAATAAAGCCCCATTGGCTTTGCTAGCAATCTCTACCACTGCTGGACAACCCAACTCTTCCTACTTACCTAGGGGGATGTTCCGGGTACAAGACGCTTCGCCCTTGCCACCACCAGTTCTACCGCCACAACCACCACAAGCTAAGATCAATTAAGTAGTGATTGAAGAGCCATCAGAAGATGTTGAACTGGTGCAGGAATTAGAACTTAGTGGGGAATGCTACGAGGAGATGGGGGAGGTCATGCCAAAATATTATGTCCTACAAAATAACCAGTACCTGTGTTTCAAACCACGGTACAGTGGAAGGGTACGAAAATAAACTCAAATCTGAGAAAAGGGCCTTTACAATGCTATGGCTGTGGTGGGCCACATCGAGTAGCTGAGTACCCAAACAAGAATATGAATCATACACACCAACCACAACAAGTGGCGACCATGCCCAATGACATGCTAGTGCTCACCTGCACTAAATGTGGAATTGCTCATTTGATCAAAGATTGTCCCTACCAAGCAAGTGGTTTGGCTTCTATTGCTAATCAGGCCACCATCCATACCATTAGTGTACAATCTGGGAAGATCACATTGTCGATGTCCTAACACGAGCTCAAGCTCAGTTAGGAGACAAGGGAAGGAACTAGGCGGAGTGTGAGAACTGGCCACAGGAGAACTAGCCGCAGGAGGAGTGAAGAAATTAGGAAAGGGGGGGACACGGGTTACAATCCAAGATGGATCCGAAGAAGATACAATTGATACCGGATCCACACAATCAAAGGAAGAAGGGAATCAAGGGATCAATGTGGGAGGATTAGACCTAGGAAAGCAAGGAGAACAACTAGCAACTCCAAAGGGGGTTGGTGAGTATCCCAATGTCGACGAAGAAATAAGGAAGCTAGAAGATGCCAAACCCTTAGTCAAAGAGTACCAACAACTTCATGAAAATAAGCCAAGGGCCAGTCAAGTAAAGGATACCATCTATCCCACGAGATGAACTACCTTGAAATAGGGTCTTGAACATGCCAACCCTGGTTTTGGAGGGAACTGAAGAGGACTCCCAAACAAACACAATGACTAGAATGTTTGAGGAAAATGAGTTGGGGGGATCTATTCATTCCTTCCCCTTGGAAGAATATGAGACACCTTGATCATTAGGGGAAGGTTGAGGTCTATGGGGGCCCTTTAAGCTGCCATATTATGTTTTTAAGTACTTTTGCTTAAGGACTCTAAGCATACTTTGATTAGGCCTGACAAGGGGATCTTTATGCAATCATTATTTGAATTTCTATTTTTTCAAATATATATTTGCTTGAGCTAAAATGGGGGTAACTTTTTGGTTTCCCCAAATTCAAAATGGCTGAAAAGCCTTCCCTCCTCTCTTCCCTCCACGTTTAGGTCCCCCCCACTTTCTCTCTCTACATTCTCTCTCTAAGACGTCCTCGTTTCTCTACCACTCTCTTTCTCTTCCCCTTTCTCACATTTGGGTGTGCCATGGCTCTGCATCTCTGATTAGTAAGCTTCCATAACCTCTGCACTTCCAAATGCAGATATCTCACACTCTCTCATCCTCCATGCCTCATCTTTTTATCATTTTCTGCTCTCTCTATCTCTCTCATGTCTTTCCCCCATTGAAGTGCAGAAAATCCCTCTGTCAACCTCCATAGCTTCAGAGCTTACCATTTTCCATTCTTGCATTGTTTACCATACATATCCCCTACTTCTGTCTGCAATCTACATCTCTCTCTCTCTCTCTCTACTGCATTATGCTGCAAAACCTCAATCTACCATTTTCTATGCCTCTTGCCATCTTCCTTGTCCTTTCTCCTATTACCTAATCAGAAGATCTATGACCTTCTAATATTTTTTACAGCAAAACTGTTAGAATACTAAATGTATGAATGAGCTTGATCTCATACTCAATGGATGAGCTATGGTGGATGGAAATGAGCCATATCATAAAGCTAGTAATTAAGCACTAGTTAAGCATGATTAGGGAGACTTAATCACAGCATAATAACAACATAAATGGGGCAATAGAATTCGTGTTTCTTCATTAGGAATAGCCTCTTAAATAGGCATGATACAACCTTTACAAAGAGCCAAAAGGCATCTCCTAAAATCTCTCCATCTCCCCAAAGGTCATTGTCCTTTCACACACCCAAGAGGTACTACATACATCATCAGTTATGTCATGACAGAATCTACCTCATTTACTTGATCCTCTAGCTTTTACATTGCCTTTAACCTTAGTTCATTTGACATGACTTTGGATCATTCCTTCTAACACCCTTCCTTGATCAAGGCATGTCATAGTGTAATACCCTTCCTTGACCAATACATTGCATAAAAGAAAATAGCATGGCTCATAGGGAGCATAGCTCTACATTGCATGAAAGAGATAGCATAGCTCATAGGGAGCATAGCTCTACATTGCATGAAAGAGATAGCATAGCTCATAGGGAGCATAGCTCTAAAAACTGAAAAAAACATAAACATGAAAACATGTCTCTCCAATACTCCATATCCATGAACATTGTGCCTCATGTGCACCATCACTGAAAAAAACATAAACATGAAAACATGTCTCTCCAATACTCCATATCCATGAACATTGTGCCTCATGTGCACCATCATGTGTTGAGCATGGAGACCCAACTCCCATCAATCCCCCCCTTGTGGGCTACATGGCCAACGTATGAGAACTGTGAGCATACATCATATCACATGACCTACATCATCGGTGGTCAGAGGTGAACATACATCTTGAGTAAAGGAGAGCATCATCATGGCTTTAGAAAGCCCATTCATCATTAGGTACCTCTTCATCATTATAAGAGGTGGATATATGATTACATTGTTCGGTGGTAGTAGTGTTGGCTGCATTGGTTGAAGTGCTAGCAATGTTTGCTTCCACTTTGTTGTAGCATTTGTCTGCTAGATGTCCTGGCTTTCCACAAATGGTGCATTGACGCTTTGGTTTGTCTTTGTGGTAGCAGTTCTTTATGGTGTGTCCCATTCTTCCACAGTGTGAGCATTGAAGAGCTTTACCATTTTGTTTTTGAACAAGATATGCAGGAGTCATAAGTTCTGTGGTGGCCCTTCCTTTAAGTTTCTTTTCTTCTTCTAGAAGGACACTTTCAATGCCTTCTAAAGTGGGATCTTGCATATACTTCAAAGTGGGCATTATGGTGTCATATTCAGGAGGCATAGATTTGAGAAGTATAGCAATGGCATCACTTTCTTTGACTGTTTCATTTATGGCTTCTAGTTGAGCCATTATGCTCTTCATTTTGTTGATATGAGACGCAAGTGTCTCTTCCATTTTTAGCTCCAAGCTGTAAAAGTCAACCTTTAAACTGATTTTACTGTGTAGACCTTGTGCTCCAAAAGATTTGTCAAGTGTGTTCCAAGCTATTTGTGACGAGTTACCATTACCAATGTAATGAATGTAACTATCTTCCAATCCAAGAGCAATGAGAGCAAGAGCTTTCTCATCCTTGGTTTGCCATGAGATTTCCCCTTCTCTAGTGTTGGGCTTAGGTATAGATCCATTGACGATGCCCCAAACACCATCTTTCATCAACAAAAACTTCATTTTGACTTGCCATGTGTGGAAGTCATGGCCATTGAATTTTTTAATGAGGATTTGAGATGACATCTCCATGAGAAGGTCTTACCAAACAATGGCAGTGTCTAGTCTCATGAGAAATAAGAGAGTTCAAAAACTAGAAGGCACCATCACAATACAAGTGCATGTTGTTACTTAGAAATTCCCCAAACCCTAAAGCTCTAGCATGATGATAGTAGTAGGTTCTAGTTTTTACCCGCATCCTTGGCTTTCTGATTCTTCTTGTGCTTTTGAGGGATTTTCTCACATATGATTCATTTGAGGATTCTGCATCACTTTCCATCATGATAAACATCATCACAATACCATATGATAGTGAAGTACAAAATCATATTGGATTAGCTCAAACCTTATCCATTCATATGAAGGCTGTCCCTAAAACAGAGTTGACTTTGAGTGTTTCATTGAAGAGCTTCCCAAATGATTCACTTAAAATGCTTTGAACACAATGAATAGCAGTGATTTGCTAAGCTATTGAGCTCAACACCATCCAAAACAAGTGAGTAAATCACTGATATGAGCCTCAACACTCCAGACACTTTGAAAACTGATGAATGACTTGAAGCAGCAGCTACAGTGCATCAATGCTCATGAAATTCAATATGTATAAGCTTCATAACATTGCTAAAGTGCTCACCAAAGGAATTAGTAAGCCATGGACCATGTCTCCTGCTGTAGCTGATTTTTGCAGAAAAAAAGCGCCGATTTGCAGGCGTAATGGCGACGCGATGCTGGCGATTGAACTCACGGGCAGCTACACGCTGAAAGCGCCGCCTCTTAGCTTTCTTTTGCACCAAAAAGTTTGTGAAATGGTTGAGTATTCAGCCCGCAATCAGCAAAAGACCAGGGTTATGTAGTTGAAGCTTCAATGGAAAGCTTCATTTTGATGAAAATGAAGACCATGGTTTAATGCCTTGAAGATGATGATGATAACTAGGCCTAGGAATGAAATGTGGCTCTGATACCATGTTAGAATACTAAATGTATGAATGAGCTTGATCTCATACTCAATGGATGAGCTATGGTGGATGGAAATGAGCCATATCATAAAGCTAGTAATTAAGCACTAGTTAAGCATGATTAGGGAGACTTAATCATAGCATAATAACAACATAAATGGGGCAATAGAATTCGTGTTTCTTCATTAGGAATAGCCTCTTAAATAGGCATGATACAACCTTTACAAAGAGCCAAAAGGCATCTCCTAAAATCTCTCCATCTCCCCAAAGGTCATTGTCCTTTCACACACCCAAGAGGTACTACATACATCATCAGTTATGTCATGACAGAATCTACCTCATTTACTTGATCCTCTAGCTTTTACATTGCCTTTAACCTTAGTTCATTTGACATGACTTTGGATCATTCCTTCTAACAAAACTTCATTGCACTCTCCTCAGAATACCCTATCCTCACTCTTGCATTGTGTTCTACAAGAAGCTCTTTTCAGCATTGCCTAACCCTAAAGAAAATGCCACTTGAAGATATATCTAACAGAGCACCAAAGTTCAGGTTACATGTAGATTTGGCTGCTGAGTATGCTACAATTCGCAGCACAAAATCAAGTGGTGTGACCGATGTGCCATTGGGTACTCTTCGATCACAAGGGCGAAAATGTATTGACCTCTGGACGAATGGATTCATATACCCTATTGACCCGCTCACCAATGCTCCACCTCATTTTGTTAATATCACTACATTTCTTAGTTATGTAGGTGATGGAGCTAATGGTCTATTTGGCTATTGTAGGAGGCTTTCTTTTGTTGCAGCTCAGGAATCGCATTCAAGACTGCATTTCCGAGGCTTATGGCTTGAGTTGCAGAAGCAACACAAGAAGGACATTGATAGGCTTGAAGAAGTGGTGAACAACTTGAAAACTTAGAATCAGGAGCTCCAGAAGAACAACTTTTTGCTTAAGCAGGCCTTTGATAATGAACGGGACAAGGTGAATGCAGCCAAACAGGATGCACGAAACAAGCAACGACACCTTGCAAGCCTGAAGAAGCTTCCAGTAGGCTTTCGACAACGGAAAAGAAAGCGTCAGTCCCTAGAAACCTTGGCAACCCTAAGTGGAGCAAGAAAACGACGTGTACGAGCAACAAGGTAACTTCTATTATTGCCATTGTTTTGCAGGCCTTTCTATTTTGTGAAACATATTGATGTTATTTTGTATTTATGTTCCATGTAGAGATATTGCTGGGGATATGATGGGATATGAAGGTGGTGCTGAGGAATGTAGAGCAGGCATATTGAAACATGTTGTTAAGTTATCAGACATATATAAGCTGCTAGAAGATCCCACATGCAAAATATCTAAGCAAATCTGAAACAGAATTTCTGGAGAGCTGCAAAATATGGTAAGCCCCATACAGATTATGGATGCATGTGATAGTGCTGGTGTCAGTAGGAAGGGATATGAAGCCATCTACAGGGTGTTTACACTAGGTCATCGTGCTAAAGGTTTTCTTCGACCCATGCTACCAACTCCATACAGTGTAACCATGGCAAGAAAAAGTGCAAACTCAGAAATTGCGACCATGTTAGGTGGCTACCGTCATGTGGAGGATGCTCTGCCTGTATGTACTACAAAGGTATTGATTTAAGGATCCTTCAAAGAGCTATGATTTCTTATTATGGTCTAAGCATTGAGGAGTGCCAAGGTCAGGCTGTGTTTGTGTTAAAGCTTGATGAGTGTCAAATTGTAAAAGGACGAAAATTAGAAAGAGTCAGCCTAACACTTATGAACAGGGCTATCAAAGGAAATCTGGAACAGGATGATAATCTTCTTGACTGTAGTGCACAAGCCTCAAATTCCAACAAGGGAAGTCAATCTCAGGGAAAAGATTACTATGGAGTGCAATCAGAAAAGAATATATGGTGGTTGGTAGCATTTGAGCTTCCACAGGAGACGAATGATACATTGCGATGGTACCTTACCTGAACAGGCATCCCAAATGTCATATCATTGCAATCTAAAGGAGAAACTTTGCATGTGGAAGATGTAGGAACATTTACAGTTGAGTGGCACATGGCAGGTGATTTAAAGACATTGAAGTGTATGCTGGGATGCAAGCTAGGAGCAAATACTTTTTTTCCATGTATTTATTGTTGCCATTCAAAATCAGAGTATATTGATCGCGGCAAAGCTTCAGGCAAGGTTGCATCCACCAAGACGACCAAATCTCATGCAAAGGGCAAGAAAAATGTACAACCAACTTCAGTGAGTGCAACGCAAAACAAAGATCCAAAGAAACCTATGCAGTGGGTTAATGGCATCATGAATTGTAATACCAATTGTCCGCCTAATCGTGATCAAGAAGATATCTCATGGAGCCCTATATTAGAGATTCCACTTTCCCGTGTTCATATTTGCACGCTTCATGCTAGGTTACACATAATGGACAAATTACTGAAGTTACATATCAATTATGCATGGAATATGGAGCCTGAACATCTTCGCAAACGAATGCATCAGTAAGCTGGAAGATGTCCTTTCAAGTGTGGGGCTTCATGGTGGTGCTGTAAAGTTGACTAAGGATACTAAAAAGTCAGGTCCGGGTCAGGATAATCCAAACAAAATATGCATGGGTGGGTCCAAAGCAAGACACCTTCTCTCAAATTACGAGGGGTACAATAGTCACACAAAATATGAATTATGGAAGGCCATTTGTGAATGCACCACTTATCGTGGGAATAATGCAGAGCTTGGTCTCAAGCGGGCAAGGCTGTGGGAGTCACTTGACAAAATGATTCAATTGCTAGAAAAGGCTCCACTTGTTGCTGAGGAGATTGCAAACTTAAAGACTGCAATACATACATTTACTCAGTAAATGGTTGATGCATGGGGAGAAACACATATCACCCACTATATGGTATTTACCTTTCTATCTATTTACTGATATTAATCGCCAAATAGTAAAATTCTGATATGATCTTTGTTGTAGCACATTATATTTGCCCACGCACAGTTTTTTCTCGACGAATATGGTCCAATGGCAATTTGGAGCACCCAAGGAATGGAGCGCTCTCATTATCAAGCTAAGGCAGCATACTTTAAGAACACGTAACATGGTGGAGGTGGTAAGGAAAAAAGTAATGCCTTGCATGAGATGTTTAATTGGTTTTATCGCAGTTTGGGAGGTCGACGCCGACAGAAACCAAAAGGGCAGGTGTCATTACTACGAAGGGTTGTAAAAAATGTCAATCTGCAAAACGAGCAATTGCATGGCGAGCATCAAGTGCCGTGCATGGGATGCGTGAGTGGTTCGCTGCGCGGAGGCGTATGGGTCGAAAATGGGTTCCATATTAAAAAATTGTAGACTTTTTTAAGTTAAAGCTTTTTTATTAATGTCGAGATTTTTTTTTTATTAATAAGTTTTTTTTCAAAAACTATATAAACCTGTAAAAGTGAGTTTTAAAATTACATTTTCACGTTAATGGATGGCTAGAACTAAGCACACTGCACGCAAAACTGAGAGCCCAAACGTACCGTCTGGTGCACACAACTTAATACACGCAGTAGCCGCGGCACAGGCATTTCAACAAGTGCAAAAACGTATCAAAAAGAAGCATACAAGCATGGACAGAGAGGTAGAGACCCGACAGGAAGATGTACAGCCGGATGTGTTCTCAGGACTGGACAATATTGAGGATGTCTCCAAGCAGCCTGGAGACACCGACTCATTTAGAGCCACGCGTACACCATTCCCCCGACCTCTCTCAGAGGCTGAGCATCAGGAGCGTGTGCTGGAAGAGCAACAACGCCAGATTGATGAGGAGGAGCATAGAAGAAGAGAGCAACAGCAAGCCCTATTCCCTCAGCAGCTAGAAGAGGAGCTAAGGGTTGCATTTGAGGAAGACCAGGAAGCACTTCTGTGTATTGAGCAAGAGCAGTATCAACAGGCTGCTGACTTCTATGAAGCAGAGGAAATAAGCCATCGTGAAGAGCAGGATAGGCTCTTAGCACAAACACTACATGAGGAACTTGAGAGGCGTCAGCCCCCGTCTCCACCTAAAAAACAAAGAATAAAGATTCGTGTCAAGAGAAAGAAGGAACGTGCAAACAGGCAGCAAGAGGTGGAGATGGAAGAGGAGGATCGACGACAAGTAGAGGAGCAAAGGGAGAGGGAAAGACTGGAGTAGGAGGAGCAAAGGGAGAGGGAAAGACTGGAGCAGGAGGTGCAAAGGGAGAGGGAAAGACGGGAACAAAGAATTCAAGAAGCACGCAGATTAAAACAAGAACAAGAAAAGAAGAAGGTAGAAGCAAGTAAGAGAAGACTAAATCTAGATCCAGCCGAGCAAGAAAGGCGAAAAAAATTTAGAAATGATAGACAACCATGGGAAGAGAGGTCACATCCACCACCACCCCCTGTAGCCAACAAGAAGAGAAGATGGAAACTAGGGACCGTGGCTCTGCGAGAAATCAGAAAGTACCAAAAGAGCACAGACCCCATCATGGCGAAGGCCCCTTTTGCAAGAGTTGTAAAAGAAGTCATCGACAAGTACAGTGACAGGGTCACTCGGGTACAGAGTACGGCACTGGAGGCCCTCCAAGAGGCGTCAGAAACAATTTTGGTCTCTCTCTTTCAAGATTCGGTGCTGTGCCATGCTCACGCCAAAAGGGTGACCCTAAAGCCTGTTGACATGGCACTTCCACTACGTTTACGTCAGGATAAAGCGCTCCATAAGGAAGGCTTTATAGGATAGGATTAAGCTTTTAGGCGGCGGCCTTTGTGCCTTTTGTAATCTCAACATTGTAATACATTTTTTTGAATCTATAAGATATTGTCAATGACTCGTTAACCAACGTATTCATTTGTTTCAACTGTTATAAAAGCAGACATTTCATTCCTTGTACTGTTGTTTGAATGGGTAAAACTGTTGATCATGTATTAAGAGCCTTAGTTAAACAGGAACAAAATTTATATTATTGATAAGGTGATTGTGAAACATTATCTTGTTATACGTGGTATTGTTGTTGGCATTGAACAGAGGATCCTTACATAATGCAGAAACAAAATTATATTGAATTTATTTTCGGTCCGAAAAAAAGGCTTAAAGCTCAATAAGGCCTTAGAAAAGCTCAGGGACAAAAAAAAAAGTTATTTGGGGCTCAAAATCACCTGGTGAAGTCTGGCATTAGATAGAACATTTTTTAAAAAAGCAACAGTTTTCTTTTTTTTAATGTTTCTAGGCAGAGTAATCATCAAAATAAAGTGCACACAATGCACTTATGTGTGAAAAAATGATCAAAAAAAGGGCTGTGCGCTACGGCGCGAATTTAAGCCTGGCCTGCAATTTGAAAGGCTGAAATTCGCGCCGTAGCGCACAGCCCTTTTTTTTTAATTTTTGGACTCTTTCCAGCATTATGTGCACTTTTTTGATGAAAAATATGCTTACAAATATCAAAAAACATAAAAAAATTTTGATTTTTTAAAAATTGTTCAGATTTTGTACTGCCAGATTTCAGCTGGATGTTAAGTGACATTCAAAGAACAAATATTTGATCATTATAAATGAAATTTTCTACACATTCACATGCCTGCCAAAAGTTTAGAGGGCACAGTGCTGACACAACAAATAAACAAGAGAAATGGTTCAGACTTCTTAGAAACATTACAATTAAAAAAGTATACATTTTGTATTGATTTCGTAGAAAGAAAATTACAAGTTCCTGAGAAGATTTCTGAGAGCTTCTTTAGCTTTGTCACTCTGTGTGGTTTTCTCACCTAGGCTATTAGCTATAATAATAGGATTGGTTACACCTTTGGAGATTGAAGTGGCACAATGGCTTAGCATGTGGCCGGTGTAGTTGCCTGCAAATGTGTACATGGCTGCCTCCCTGCTAATAAGTATACATTTGTTTGCATTATTTGCTAGCCCATCTTCGGTGAGAACCCCACTTAGAGCTTTACACTTGATGAGCTCTGCTTGTGCCTCCTCAGAGTACTCTAAATGGATTACTCGAATAAATGATGGAGAGAGGCTAGGAAGGTAATGAATCAGGGAGGTGTCTCGTCCATCGGATTGCACACGAACTCCACCTCCACGTGCAGCAAACTTGTCAAAAATATAAGCTTTCTACAAGAGAAAAAAATCAGGTGTTAGTAATAACTCACTTATAAATATGAAGGCACAACTTTGATTTAACCCCACCTCAATGTCATCATCACATTGGCTAATGCGTGGGTTGCATATGTCTATACTGCTTCCACGCTGCTCAACTGATGTATCTACATGCAAGCGCTTATGTGGTTGAAATGCTTCTTGAGGGACACTTTCATACTCTGCTGCTACATTTTCTATAGCAACAAGAGCATTGGAAACAGTTTCCTCAATTGTACGTTCTGTATCATAACCTTGGAATGCTAGCGCTTTGGTAAGATCATGGTCATCAAAATCAATCTGTACACCTGCAGTCTGTTGCTCAAGTGTGTCTTCTTTGCAGAAACCAGACCCAATTGCTAATATGCTTAAGGCCTCATCCTCCCTTAACCCCAAGGATTTACAAATGTCATCAAGGAAAAGAAATTCCTTGTTATCCATGATGATGGGATTCAAAGTGGTTACATCCAACTCAGGGATCTCTTCCACAATTTCATCCCCTTCGAGGTCATGATGAGGCTCTTCATCCTCAGTTGACCCTTGTTGGAGAAGCACCAAGGCCATGGACGCTTCAGCTTCTTCTGAGAAAACCTCTTCCACCTCGCCTTTGGATTCCTTCACAAGAGCTACTTCCTTACTCACTGCCTTTTCCTTCTTTTTTTCTGTATCCCTGGCTTCTTGCAGAAACAGTGCTAACGTCATATCCCATGAAAGGAAGGTGGTGCCTACATTACCAACCTGCAATTTATAAACGGTGTCATCATCTTCGACCCTATAATTGCTAGATGTAAGCCCTTTCAAAAATCGGTTGAGCCTGAATTGGAACGACTTGTCACCATGGTACAGATGCCTGATTAAGTCCACTGGAATCCGTTTAGTGGTGGATTCAGGCAATTGCACGACATATTGTGCCACTACATCATTCATGTACTGGACCTGCTCTTGAAAAGCCTCTGCATGAAGGTCTATAGTTTTTTGCATATCGATCACCCCCTCAAAAATGGCGATGTTCTCACCTGCACCTGCTGAGAGCCCAATTTTCTCAAGTTTTGCGCGTAGCGAGTTAGAGCTTGAAGCCATGGCGGGATATTGAAGGGAAATAGAAACTGCAAGATCTTAAGAATGAAATGAGCTTTATAGAGCAAAACCTATTCTTATAAAGCATTCCACTATAACGTTTAATAAATTTATAGAACATACTTAAAAATTTTAAAATTAACAAAATTAAACTCCAAATTGCAGTGAAATACAGAGGACATTGGGACTATGGTGCAATCAATAATTTTGTATTCAAAAGTACACCGCTACAAATTATCGCCCAAAATCACTCAAAATGTTACCTAAGTCTGCAACTTAACAGTCTTTCAAGCTAAGGACCCTAGGGGGCTCCAATGACACACAGAGTGTATGTTTCTCTGACCTTTGACGCATGGGTCGATTAGAAACAACAAACTTGAATTGGTTCCTTACATTAAAGGACATGACAATACGATCTCTCAACTGAGCAAAATTCCAATCATCATTAACTACCACTGTATGCTCCTCTCCTGGGTGAACTTCAATATGAAGTTCTACCTCCTCCCTAGCATAGAGATCAGAGTCCAAAGCCTCCCATTCACCATGCGAGCATTTCCACCTTCTAATAGGGTACACCATAGTTAGATTTTGCTTGCCATTTCCACCTTCTAATAGGGTACACCATAGTTAGATTTTGCTTGCCTATCTGATACCTGCATCTTACCATTGACATTACCGCTGAGCACTTTATTACATCGCCCTTATGTTCTGCCACCTTGGTGGTCCAATCGCCTTTTAGAAATGTATCTAGAGCTTCAAAGGCCCCATCTTTGTTTATCCACATTGTTGGGGTGCGATGGAACTTGCCTGCTTTGAAAATAGCAATAAACACATGTAAAGGCATGAAAAGAGATACACTTATCCTGTGGGATCCATATGCAGCCTTTAGGCTTGACTGAATGTCATGGAAAATCCTGCGCTGAAAGCTCTCCATTGTAGTGGGGTCTGGAATGGGCCATTCCGGGCTATTTAGTGCAGGAGGAGAAATTGGCTCAAGTGCTCCAAACCTTCCCCTCTGTGGCACAACATATGTTGCAGCAATGAAAAATACTCCTCTATTTGCAAGTTCGGAACTTGTTTCCCCAGCATACATAAGCCTACCTAGATCAACATGACATGCTTCAAAGGTCCCTGTAAAACATTCTAGAGGCTGCCATTCCACACATGTTGAAGGGAAAACATCTGCATACAATAGAATACATTGGAGTTCTTGATATTCACATAGTCTTCATACAAGCATTTCTCCAAAGCAAAGAAACATTAAACAAGTACTGAAACTTACAGTTAGTTGGGAACCGTGGTGAGTTCTCATCTTCAAGATGTATTTGGCTTGAGGTGTAAACATGTTGCACCTTTGCAAGCCGCTTTCCATCCTTGTTGCAAACTTTGAATTCTAAGATCCTTCCTTTCCAGTGATGGCTTGTGGAAGCCATGTGCCTTCGAGGAACCTTGTGTGCACCCCTCAAACTGGGCTGCATTGTTATCCACATGAACCGCTTAAAAATGGTAGGAATCCAATAACCTTCATCATCCTGTACTGTGGAAATAGCCATGGACTCGATAGTGGATGATGGCCTGCGTACACACTGAAGAGCCATTAGGGAAAAACGGAGCTCATTTTGGGGCCCTGTAAGAAATTCACTATTTTTCGATTTATTTCTCTCCTAAAAGATCTCAAAAATAATAAAATATGGAAACGTGGCTCAGAACTGTCAGTAAGGACCACTGAACTGTCAGTTCAGAAAAGAATAAGATAATCTTTTGTCTAACTAACACGATTTTGCATTAAATATCTCCTTAATTTTTTTTGTTTCTCGAAGATTTCGCATCTCTTTTGACGACGTGTGCAGGCCTCTCATAAAGAATCCATCACTGAACTTAATGATTGTATGGATACCGCCACACTTCCACAATTCATGTTACAAAAAGACTATGAGATTGAGAAGCCAACTTTGCAACCTCAGAAGCACAAAAATGGCCGATACTAGTGAAGTACAATCTCAGAAGAAGCGATTATATCATCTTCACATCGACTTAGAAGAACAATATGCTCCAGCACAAAAAAGACGAAAGGTTACGGTGCTAAATGCTCAACAACGGGAAAATATGAGAAGAGAAGGGCTCCAACATATTGACTTATGGTGTGATGGAAGTATATATCCAAAATGTCCAGTACAAAACTCTACACCTCCATTTGTCAATCCAACCACACTATTGAGGTTTGCGGGCGATGGACAAAATGGACTTCTTGGTTATATTTCAGCACAGTCTGCATTTGCAGAAACATATAAAACAATGTACCTACAAGAAAAGGGAGCCAGGATTCAAGAGATAGCTATTCGTGCAAAATTGGAGCAGCAGTTGCAGAATGAAATTGAGGAACATTCAAAGAGTAAAAAAGAGTTAACAAGATCAAGAAGGAAGAGAACCATGCTTGGAGACAGACAACGAAGTAGGAAGGTTAAAAACATTGCAAATTTGAAGGCTGGAACTGGTGGATGCAAGCGAAGAATTCAGGAAGCAAGGTTAGTTTGCAATTTTTTATTTTTTAAACTCAAAAATACTCTCAAATGACTATGTATTTTGTCCATTAATGCAAAACAGGATTGGAAGTGTTGAATAATATAGGCATATTGTGTTGTTACTATATTGTTACTATAGGAAATTATTGGAGCCTGCAAAAGAAAATATGGATCCCAACCTTCTTCCAGTTAAACAAATGAAAGGATTGCTTTCTTGTGGTGTAGCAAAAGGTTTGATTGAAGAAAAAAAATACAAAACAATCAAACGCAATGTTGTAGAGGACTTTATATCCAATAATCAAGTTGATGGTACTACAATCCAAGAGGTTCTTGATGTTAGTGGAGTTAGCAGGAAGGGATATAGTTCAATTTTCCATGCGATATCCTCAACTTTGAGAGATCAAAGGATTAAACGAGTTTTACTGCCAAATCCAGCAACAGTGTGGAAGATAAGAGGTCATTTGAATGAAAGTATAGATGAGTTTATTGGACCATATATCCATATTGAAGATATATTTCATGGTGCTAAAGGAACCACTGTGTATGACCCTTGGAACAATATATTTGTAGATCTACAACAACTTCAAAGAAGAATGGTCGAGTTTTATGGAATAACATTTGAAGAGTGCAAAGGCATTTTGAAATTTGTTATCAAACTGGATGAGTGTGAGGTTGTAAAGGAAAAGAAAATGGAAAGGATTACTATCACATTGATGAATGGAGCACTTGATACATCATTGAATGAAGCGAGTTCGAAGTATTTTAGTGTGCAGTCGGAGAAACACATATGGTGGTTGGGCTCATTCCAGGTATGATCATTTTTTATTTCGTACTTGATTTTAGTCAATGTTTTCAAATCTTTTATAGTAAGACTTTTGTTTTGTATAATCACAGGTAAAGACAGAAGACCATGAAACACTAGATTGGGTGTTTCACCACACGGAAATACCAAGAATAATTAAAAGACAGGTGCAAGGAGAGAATCTCCATGTTGCAGGAAAAGGTGATTTTCAAGTAGAGTGGCACATGGCGGGGGATCTTAAAACACTTAAGTGCATGTATAACGTTAGTAAAGGAGGTAACTCAAAGTCTCCTTGTCTTTACTGCAAAGAATCAGCGCAAGTAATGGATTCTAAATGGTGGAAGAGAGCACCTAATAGAGATAAAGTTGACCCTGACTTCAAGGCCATTCTTGACATTCCACTATGTAATGTTCACATATGCACATTGCATGCTCTATGTCGAATTATTGAGAAATTGGTATTTTTGTATATTGGATTTGCTTGGAAACTCCGTCCCGAAAGAAATAGAAAGGATGCTCTTCATGCATTGGAAAAAGTGTTATCCGATATAGGTCTGCATGGAGGTGATGTTCATATCACAAAGGATTTTAAAAAGTCTAGCAATGGCAAGGAGGTACCAATCAAGCCCTCTATTGGTGGTGTTAAGGCAAGAAGATTCTTGTCTCGACCCAAACACAATAGTAAGCAAGTAAGGCAAGGTAAAACAGTTTCAAGGATTAGTTATGGATTGTGGAAGCAAGTCCATAATGCCGTGAAAGATCATGAGGCAGATGGGGAAGCACGAAATGTGAAGGCAGAGGTGTGGAGGTCTCTTGATCAACTCTTCATGTTCTGTGACAATGTAACATGGACAAAGAGTGATTACAAGAACTTTGAAGAGGCAATAAAACATTTTGGGAAGTCAATGAAAGACGCATGGACAGCCTGCAATATAACTCACTACATGGTAAAGTGATGTCTTCTTCTTTTACTTAAGTGTGATCCTCTTTTCTTTTATAACTTACTATGCATTCTTATGTCTTTGTGAAAACAGCATATTATCTACAACCACCTTCCCTATTTTGTCAAAAAGTATGGATGCCCAGCAATTTGGTCTACCCAAGGCATGGAGAAGTCTCACTACATGGCACGTAATGCATTTTTCAGACACACACAACACTATGGAGGGAGTCAAAAGGCAAATAGTCTGAAGGAAGTCTTCCAATGGTTTTACCGAGGCATTCTACAAAGGCTGCATGCTAAAAGAAAAGTTGCTAGCTCCAAAGTCAAGCTTGCTTTTATTCTAGCCCAAAAGCAAAGACGAAGACAAACTTTGGACAATTCAATGGCAGCAGAGAGACATAGACAGTGGAGGGATTCGAAGATATTTAGAAACCATAAATGGACAAGTAAACATGAATAGCAGTTTGTAACTTATTGGTATTATGTCCACATGTTTTCAAACTCAATCAATAGATTTTTATTCTGTGGAACAAGTGACTCTTGGTGTAATGCCTATATGTTTTGACTCTATCAAAAGTAAGTCTTTTGTGAAACATGTGATCTATATTAACAAGCATCAATACATCCATATATTAACACACAAAAAATTCAATCAATACTACTTAATTATGCTAGACATACTGTTGATCCTTACCAATAAAATACTGAGTGTCAAACACTTTTAGAAGCTTTTGAGTGTGGGAAGAGTACTGAAGTGTCGTACAATGATGGGACAAATGCAAAAGGGTACTGATCGTCCGTACAGACAAGGAACTGATGAGGATCAAAGACTTTGTACAAATCAGTTCAACTTCAACATAATGTTTGTGCTATATTTGATGACTAAATCCTATTACTCCCAAGGCTTGCGAGTCGGAACTCTCTTTTTGAACTTGATTGGACTCTTTTTCTTCCTTATTGGCTTGATGTCGACTTTCTGTTTATCAATGCTTGCCTCTGTTGCTTGTCTGAGAGGGGTATCCTTGTCTTCAGCTATCTCCACGTGTTCTTCTTCTTGGATTGTGTGGCCTGATGCAATCATGGGTGGCTCTCGGAACCTTATGAGCTTGTGTTTTCCATAGCCCTCTAGACATTTGGGCTCCTTAACACCACATGCTAATGCATAAGAAGTGTAAGACAAAAAGTAAGAGGCCCTAGAGGCCTGCTTATTCACATAATCCCCAAATATATCTATGGCGGACAACCTCTCTATTAAAATGATCTTTTCCTTTTGCCATGGAAGATCATGTCCACCTAATACCCTAGACAAACATTTAAAGAAGTAAACAATGGCTTCTCCATTGTTGCTCAACTGCCTATGGTAAATCAAGATCTTAGCACTACCTAGATCATGAATATAATGAGCTAGGCTTGACATTTTGCCAAACCCAGCTGGCCTGCTTCCACTTGATCTCTGGAGGAATGTGTCATCCTCAATTTGTAGCTGCCATGTATCAAAAGATTATAGTGAGACAATGATACATAACTACAAAACATTTAAACACAACATAAAGTATTTGATTTGAAGTAATAATATCATACCCTCTCATTTTCATCAGCAACAAGAAGTTCATCTTTCCAAAGATTTATTCCTCTCCCCTCCAGTCCAGCCTCTTCTTTAAGTTTTCCCTTATGAAGTGATGAGAGATTCATAGCTTCCTGGGTGAGCTGGAAGGCAGCTTCATCTGGCTCTTGGAAACTTTCAGCCTCTTTGAAACAAATAGTAAGGGCCTCTGCAGGATCAAAGGTTGTTTCCAAAGCTAGCAGTGAATGGTCATCCTCTATGCCAACCTCCTTGTCAAGCCTTGAAGCCTGGGCAATAAGGGAAATGGCATAGTCCTCCCTCAAGTTGAACATACACTCTATATCATGGAGGAAAACATAATCTTTACCACCAATCAAGACACCTGGAAGCATGGGCACTGCATAGTTGCTGCTCTGAACATCAAAGTCTTCAACTGGCTGTGCTGCCCTAAGAGTCTCAGTCCTTAGTTGAACAAGGTCAAGAGCAGCCACTTGCAGCCCCTCATCCTCGAGGTTGATATCTTCTTCCTGCTCTGCTATATCTGTTGCCATAGGAATATCCTCTTTTACCTCTGCCACAGATATATCTTCTTCTTCAGTCTCCTGCCCTTGCTCTTCTAGAGATTGCTGTTGAAAGACAATGTACATAAGGAATGCCATGTTTTCCTCAAGCACTCTACACTTTCTGGTGTGCAAGTTACAACTGAATTTATATTCCTCAGGCAGGCTGTCAAACCTTCTATTCACATGATACCTCAGCTTCTCAATGGAGACAATATGATTTAAATGCACAAAAACCTTTTCACCTTCCACAATCCTTCCTGCCTCTGTCAGTTGTTTGAAGGTATCCCAATGGTCTGAAAGGAAATCTCTGTGATGGTCCAAAAGAGAGCTCATAGTGAACTCCCTGTTGAAAATACTGTGGTATATGTGGAAGTTCCTTTGAGCCTTGCACTTGTGAAGAAAGTCAAATAGGAGCAAATCTGGAGATTTGTCCTCTTCTGGTTCCCTTTGTTTTGAAAGGGAAGACTCACCTTTCTGCTCTAGTCTCTTGCTTTTGCCTGAAGCAAAATTTATATAACATGAATTCTATATGCTCACATATGCAATCAGATAAAGTATAGGATATCACCAAACAAAACTCTTCATCAGCACACATGAATCACCTGGTGATTGCTGTGGTCTGAGTATAGCAGCAGAGAAGTCCAACTTCCTCTTGAAAGGAGGGGCCTGAGGATCAACTGTTCCAAAGCAGAAACATTTCTCATCATCAAGAAAGACATCTCCATGGACATAGAAAGCAAAACAATGAGCAAACAGTAAAAACCAAAAGAGACACAAGACTTTGCAACAAAACGCGATGCAGACCCATTTGAAAAATGTAAAGTGCTCTCCTCGCATTTTGTTGCAAATTCTGAATTTCTACTCACATCCATTTCCAATCAAATGTTAGGGATATCTCACAATGTTCAGGACAGTAAATGATGCAAGGAGGTATTCCCCAGTGCAAAAGAGATTAAAAGAAGGAGAAAAAATAAAAACCAGAACAAATATCAGAATTTGCAGCAAAACGCGATTTGGAGCATTTGGAAAAAATAAACCTCTCTAATCGCATTTTGTTGCAAAATTCTAAATCCTACTCATATCCATCTCTAATCAAATCCTAGGGTGATCTGCCAGATTTCTAGGCACTGAGATTTAAGAATTCTACAGATGGAAGAAATATATGTCAGAAAACATTGGAAATGGTATAGATCTCTGACCTTTCTTTTCCTCTTCCATACTGATGGAATAGCCCTGGAGATTGTCCTGCTCTCTTCCAAAACTGAGCTGTAGCACTGGTAACCTAGAGATCTGGTAATGGTAGTAGTCTTCAGACAGGTTGCAGAGTGGATGGAGTGTGTTGGGTAGAAAGTGGTCAAAGTGGGAGAGAAGAGGATGATGGGAGGGTGCTGGCAGGGATGGAATACGGGGAGGGAAAAGTGTTAATGGATCTAATTATGAAATCATGATTGGCACAAGTTCCAAGGCAAAAAGTGACCCACAAATTTCAAATCACAAAAGATTTGGTGGGACCCACACGTGTTAAAAAACGACTATATCTCACACGTGTGGTATTAATAACTCCATTATTTGTATTTTGTAATAATCTACTCTCCTAACTCAGTTCTCTTGCATCTCTACCTCCCTACTCCACACCATCAGCATCCAGACCAGCAGCAGAGGTTCACACCCAGCACAGGATACTCATCATCAGCACAGAACACTTGCAGATAGCTTCCAGGTTAGTAAGAAAATCTTTTTCCTCTCCTTCTTGTTTAATAGTATATTAGGGTAAGGAATTGATTGATGTGATGTAGGTTACATATTATGATAAATATTATATGCATTTTTTAGATTTTCTCCACTGCATGTAGAAGCAGGAAGACTTTTTATTTGGCCCTGTTGAATGAGAGTTTGATCACTTCTTGATGTCCATAGGCTCAATCTATGTTGCACCAAGCTGCATACACACTGAAATGACTAAAGGCATGCTGAAGTATGTTGTCTCTAGAATTTGCAGCAAAACGCGAGGAGAGGATTTTAGAAATCTCAAAATAGTGCAAATCGCATTTTGTTGCAGATTTTAAAATGCTTCTTTATCCACCCATTTCAGGCTTGCATAGTTCTTCTATAAACACAATATATATTGTTTGTAGTTGGAAAGATAGAGAATTCATCATATGAATGCAAAATCATGTTGTTTCAAGCATTTGCAGAAAAACGCGATTCTGAGCTGTTACAAATTTCAAATCTTCATAATCGCCTTTTGTTGCAAATTGTTCAATTTTGCTTCATCCAAGTTGTCATCACCTTCTTTAATCATTCTATGTTCTCCATGTTTCTTATCTTTTACTATTGCTTTGTATGGACCTTTTCAGAGTGATGGCAAGAACCAAGGCAACTGCAAGGAGGTCTGGCAAGGGGCCAGGGCTTGCAGCAGCAGCAGCTGGGGCTGATGTCAAGGAATCTAGTGTGCCTACAAAAGGAAGAGTTGCACATGGCAGGAAGGGGAAGCCAATGAGCATGCTACAGCAAAAGTCCAAGAGGTTAAAGCATTCTGCTGGTGTGCTAAAGGAGATCAGGAAACAGCAAAAAGCTATAGGCTTTGCAATCCCCAAGGCACCTTTTCAGAGGCTAGTGAGAGAAATCTGTGATAGCTGGCACCTTGGTTTCAGGTGGAACAGGACTGCCATTCTCTCCTTACAGGAAATGGCAGAGGATTACCTGGAGAAGTACTTTGAAGATGCAATGCTTGTAGCAGCCCATGCTCACAGGGTAACTCTGATGGCCAAGGACTTCAACACATTGTCCAGAGTGAGGTGGAGGTATGACAAGCTGGTCCATCCTGTGGAATGGCAGGACATTAAAATGAGAGACATATTATTAATTCCACCTACAAGGAAATTGAAGGCAGACAAGGTGAAGGTTGTTGAAGTGACCCACTCAATGAGCACCAGAGGGAAAGCTGCTTATGAGGAGTCACTGAAGCAGCAAAAAGAGGAATCCAAGTCTGCTATAAATGTGGAGACTGTACAGATGGAGCTACAGATACAGAGAAGGTTGCAAGAGCTGGGCCCTAACATAGTTGTCCATATTGAAGATGATTTTTCAGAGAATAATTTTGACTTGACAAGAGCATGCTTGGCAGCATTGGCTCATAAGAATGAGTATTGCTCAGATACTATCATTCTTGCAATGCTCTAGTAAGTGTCTTTTATTTTACATTTGTTTGCAAAACAATCCTTATTGTACCTCCTCCCTTACACCTTACCTTAATTATTGTTTTGTCCAATGTAGCATGATGAGAAGCTGGCTGAACCATGCTGTACAGCATACAGTTTATATTATTGATCCTGCAATTTCCTTCAAGTTAAGAGATCCAAAGGAAACTCCCATGGATATTTCCAATTGGTTCAGACACTGTGATTTTGATCATGTTGATATTTTTCTACTTCCATACCATAACAAGTATGTGTGTGGCTGCTTCTTTTGGGATTTTCCTTCAAGATTGAGTACTCTTGTAGCCTTTGATTTCTTAATGCTTTTTTCCTTATGCAGTGACCACTGGAGCTTTGCTTCTATTGACATCCAGCAGAAGCAATGCTTTTTATTCAACTCTCTTAGAAACACACATAGAGAGGTTAAATTGTAAGTGGTTTGTGTGCTATTTTTAACTTTAAACTTCATTATTTGGATTTAATGCACACTAACTGAATTATATGTATTGCAGTTGTATTAGAAGACTTCTAGATGCATTGGATCAGTGTCCTCCTAATGTCAATCTTTTGGATTCAATAGAGCCAATAGATTTAGAGGTAGAAAGTTGCTCCCTCTACTGATGTCTATTTCATGCTATGCCTTTGAACTTATTGAATAATTTTATTTTGTTCAGACATTAACAGTTTCTAACATATCTTTCCAACTATCCAGACACCACAACAAGATGATTCAAGTAGCTGTGGGTGGAGGGTGCTGATTAGTGCCAAATATATACTTTCAAGCTATTTTGAGATAGGACAGCCAGAGCTTGTAAGAAAAAATAATTTTCATTTAGCTTCAAAAAATTTGATATTGGTACAAAGTGTTCTAAATCATCATATCTCATTGCAGATGAGAGAAGATAGCTTCAACTCGAGCTACGTGTATAGTTTCAGAGCTGATATAATTTGGAAGTTTTTGAAGTATGCCTTCCCCAAACCTATTGTACCAGCTACTGTCGAGTTAGGTGAGAGCTCTAAAGTCCGAGAAGGTGTCATACACCTTGATGACACAGATGATGCAGATGTGGTGCCACAAGAACAAGGACCTAGTGCTGATGAGGAGAAGCCACAAGAACAAGGACCTGTTGCTGCTGATGTTATTGAGGAAATGAGGGAGCAACAGCAAACAGATGCTCCAAGGGTAGTAGAGGAGACAATGGAGCAGCACCAAGAGACTGTACACGACAAGATGGAGCAACAGAAAGTAGATTCTCCAAATAAAGATGATACGGTGAGGTTGGACCATGTAGAGCAGCCTCTAGATCAACCTGTAGATAAATAGAAAATTGTTGTCAAGAATATGTTCTACATATGTAATTAAACACTTCTGTACAGAATTTTACATTTTTGAATATAATACCTTTGTTTATGGAGTCTGTGTTATCTCAATTTTAAAATTTTCAATGTCTTTGCATTTTATTGATCTCTCTCTTCTTTTGAGCACCTGCAAAAAAGCAATATGAAACAATAGGGTAAAGTAAACTAATAGCAGTGCTTAATGAGACTAGGATAAGTCACATGGTATACCTTCTTATTGTTGTAGATAAATAAAAAGTCCTTTGAAATAGAACCTTCTGTCTCAAATAGAATGTCATTGCGCAATTGAGCTAGGGAGCAGCATTGTCTTAATGTGATATTGACTAGCACATCACCATTCTCAACAACATCAATATCAAGAAGTTTATTTTCTGCACCAAAAGAATCTTCATCTTGATCCATAGGGACTAGTTTTGTACCTAGCATTCGACTGCGCTTATAATAAAAAGAAAAAATAAAATTTTGTGATGCAACCATGTACTTCAGTTGCATAGAAGGTTGGACAACCTCACAAAACACTGAACTACATGTCTTCTTATCCCAACCTTTATCCAAAAATTGTGGCATGCATGCCAGACTTGTTGCTTTAACTGTGAACATTGTTTTTGAAACCTTCACTGGAAAGGTATTAAACAAGTCTACAAAAACTGTGAGAGGCATGCACAAAGAAATTTTTATTATCCTTGTGGCAATATTGGGCCTAAGAGCTTTCTGTACTTCTTTGAAAAGCTTGGCTCTGTATGCCTCTGTAACACTAAAATGTGGGAGAGGCCAATCCACTGAATTCCATGCTGGAAGGTCTTGTTTTCTTAACACACCATGTGTGTTTGCATTGTCCAGCAACTGATAAAAATGATCAGTAAAAAATATACCGGATTGAGCTAGCTCTGTTGCACATCGACCTTCGTATTGTTGTTCTCCTATCGATCCATGCAAAACATCTATAAATCCCAGAATACAATCGATGTTTTGCCATGTCTCATACGATGAAGGGTATAAATCTGAAATAAAATATCACAAGAATATCAATAAGCAAAGAAAGAAAGCTTTGTCTTAAAAATCCATGCACCTCATAAAGAACCAAACCACAATAGAAAAATATACAATTAGGCCTGTGTTGCGGAAGATCATTTGGATAGTCTCGCAAGACAAGTTCTTTATGCATGTACACATGCTGAATCAAAACTTCTTTCACCGATATCTTTCCTCTGGTGATTTTAAAATCTCGTACTCTTCCCTTCCATGATGCCAAGAAAATATTTTTTGTCTGGGGTCTCTTTCTTTTACTAGGTTGCATGAGCACCCATGCTCCTTTCGAAACAGTAAACCTTTCCCAAGTTCCTTCCGTTTTGACTGTACTTGAATTCTCTACCGAAGAAATAGAAGAAGCAGGTCGACGGGGTAAGGATGTGTGGTATAATTCTGCCTTCATAGCATTATCATCCACAGAACGTCTTCCACAAGAACGACCATAGTTTTTATTCACCATGGATACCTTGTGAATCTGTAACCACAGCAAAGTAATGTAAACAAGATAACAAAGTGAAGTTTCAAGAAAGAGAAAGTAGGCAGACAGATAGTTGACAAGAAACATCTTACTCTAAGCCAAACTGGATCAAGGGAGCAGTTTTGGAAAAGAAGAGGTTACTGCACAATGAGGTAGTGGTGTAGAATGGTAGACCTTTCGAAGGAAAGGCAGCACAACAATTCAAAGTTCAAAGGGAGGTGGAAGCGGGAAGGCCCTTGTCAGAGAAAATGTCAGACTAGATTATATCTTCATGTCCAAAGATCTTGTGAGAATAAAAAACCAATCTCCACATTAATGTAGCACGCTTGTACCTACATAAAATATTGTTTCTTTTATCTATTTTCTTTTATTTTTGTGAATTTCCAACGTTACGTTGGCCCTCTGTTCATTGGTTGAGAGCTTATTTTTCCAAACCGTAAAAGGCCCCAAAATGAGCTCCCTTTTTCCCTAATGCATAGATGGCCCAAATGAAAAGAAAGTGAATGTTAAGAATATGGCAAAAAAGCAAATACCTGCTCAGAGAGAGATAGAGAGAGATAGCTAAAGCTTCAAAGAAGCTTGCTGCAAATCCATACACACACACACACAATACACACACACACACACACACACACATGCACACACACACAGAAAGCTAAACCTTCAAAAGAAAGCAAATGAGAGATTGCATTAGGTGCCTACATGCAGAGAGAGAGAGAGAGAGAGAGAGAGAGAGAGAGAGAGAGAGAGAGTCTGATAACAGAGCTTCCTCTAGAGAGAGAGAGAAGGGCTGATAACAGAGCTTCCTCTGAGTAGCTGGTAGCAAAGAGCTTTCCTCAAAAGAAAGCTAATGAGAGATTGCATTAGGTGCCTGCTTGCACAGAGAGAGAGAGAGACCTAGAGATAGAGTCTGATAACAGAGCTTCCTCTAGAGAGAGAAAGAGGCTGATAACAGAGCTTTCTCTGAGAAGGTGGTAGCAAAGAGCTTTCCTCAAGTTGGGGATGAAGATAGGGCTGCAAGTGAGGGTGTAGTGAGTGGTAGATGGGGAAAGTGGGTTAGTCTAAAAGGGAGGAGAGAGAAACACGCCCCTACTTTTGGAGGGAAGAGGGAAGTGAGGGGGGGTAACTTTTTGAAACTTTTCCTTTAAAAAAATATTTAAAAAAAAGATATTGAAGATTTTCTTTGCTGGCAGATCTGAAAAAGGTAAGATTCCACCTTTGACCACAAGATTTAGGGTCTTAATCAACCCAACGTTTTTGTACACATGTATTTTTCCTATTGGCCTTCACACTAATCATCTCCTTAATCTCATGGCAGCTTAAAGGGCCCCCATAGACCTCAACCTTCCCCTAATGGGGAAGAGCACTCTATATCCAAGGAACCCAGGATATAGGAAGCCTCGCGGCTGTACTATCCACATCTGTCTAGATGCCCTTGGGGCAACTGTTATGCAACTCACCCGCCTTATGGTTGGACAGATGTAAAAGAATGGGTCGAGGAGGAGGTGTAAGGCTAGCCAATAATATTGATGATACTCTGCCACCCTTGGCAGAAAGGCCCTTGAAGCATACCAAGGAAATGCGAGTCGTTAAGATACTAGTTAACCAACTGAGACGCTACTATGAAAGTGACGACACGAACACTACCATCCTAATTCACCATAATGGATACCAGGCATTGGCTATCCTGGATGGTGGGGAAGGTGTCAGCATCATTACCGAATGCTGTGGGAAAATTGGGGGAAGCCTGAACTAAAAATAGCAGATCTAATAGTTAAGATGGTTGATGGAACATCTTCGAGACCCATTGGGCTTTTGGAAAATGTTAAATTCAAACTTTTGAAAAATGGTAAAGTCAGACTTTTTACGTTTCACTATTGTCATACATTTGTGGTCATGGACTTCCTACGCCAACGTTGTAATACATATGACATAATATTGGGACGACCCTTCATGAGGGAATCCAAATTGGTGCATGATTGGGCCTTGGATCATGTGTATGTATGCAGGAACTCACAAATCTTAAAGATTGATCTGAGAGCATGGAAAGCACACCCCATGGAAGGGCAATTGTTCAGTAATGACTTGGTCAATGGAGCGAACCACATCCCTTCAGATATGCCAACCTACAGAGGGGGAGACCAAGGAAGAGGAGGAAACAAAAATGTATGCATCACTACCTCCCTCGGACTTCAGTGAAAATTGGATGCATGTGTTGGCTACCATTGATATAATGCAGCGCAAGGGAACCCAGTATTTGGAATCCGGAACCATTCCCATGACTTCTATCTGCATGGTTAATTGGAAAACCATGTGTGAGGAATCAAAAGGGGAGACATCAAGTACAGAAGGTATTGTGACATGAAGTCGTTCAACGTCTCAGATGTGGCAGAGACAGAAACGGTACCTAGCCCGACGAAATGCCCTGCTACGAAGCAGACCTACAAATGCCCAATGGTTGAGATACCTTGAGGAGGCTACAAAGGTACATGATGAATTCTCAAAGGATTGGGGTGAGGAGTTGAGCAAAATATCATTGGAAGGGAGGCACCAAGAGAAAATCACCCGTCAAGAAACCGATACACCCAAGCTTACAAAAGCGGGACACCAAAAATGCAACAAAGGCTTAGCTGAGGTAGAGTGTGAGGCCAAGAAGATCATGGAAAAGCCAAAAAGGACAATGAGGACAAAATAGATGTGCTTTCAGTACCCGGCCATTTCAAGAACTATACAGTAGATGATTGGAGATTGGTCCGGCTAACAGCCACTAGGGTAAAAGAGGAAGGGTTGTCGGCATCATACGATGGTTCGGCAGAAGTCAAGGAGGTTGATATTGTAGGACCAGGGGAAGAAGCACGGCCCGTATACATTGCTAAGGATTTGACTTCTGTAGAGGAAGAAGAACTCATTGCTCTCCTCATCAAGGAATATAAGGATTGTTTCGCTTGGCATTATAAGGAAATGAAAGGGGTACTGCTGGAGGTGGTACAACATACGATTCCAATCATGGAAGGCTCAAGACTAGGCATAAACCATACCAAATGAATCCAAAGTATGCAGCAATTGTAAAGGAGGAAATTGATACGCTCATTGCTGCCAGACTTTATCTATGAGATCGAACATACAGATTGGTTGTCACCTATTGTGATAGTGCCTAAAAAGAATGGGAAACTGAGAGTATGTATCGATCTTAAAAAAGGAAATGTGGCCACTTGGAAGGATCATTACCCACACCATTACCTCATATTGAACATGTCTTGGAAAGAGTGGCGGCTACTGGAGGGAAGCGTACAGCTTCTTGGATGGGTTTTTCGGGTACAATCAGGTGTCCATAGCACCAGAAGACCAACATAAGACAACCTTCAATACAATGTGGGGGACATTTGCTTACAAAGTCATGCCATTTGGTCTCACAAATGCCTCGGCAACCTTTCAAAGATTGATGTGCACAATTTTTAAGGACTACTTGCAAAAGTGGTTGGAAGTGCTTATTGTTGATGATCTACGTGCACATTCTCGATGGGAAGATCATTTGACCTGCTTGAGGAAAGTCTTTGAACGTTGCCGATTATATCGGATATCATTAAACCCCTTGAAGTGCCAATTTTGGGTCAAGCATGGTGTGATACTGGGACACATAGTCTCAAAAAATGGTATATCCACTAATGATAGCAAGGTCAAACTGATCTTGGAGCTACCACCGCCTACCAATACAAAGGAGTGCAAAGGTTTATGGGTCATGTGGGGTATTATCGATGCTTCATTATATTTTATGCTGAGATAGTCCAACCTTGTACAAACTTCTCATTGTCTTTGATTGGGACTGAGGAGTGTCAAGAGGCTTATGATCGTCTGAAGCAAGTCTTGGCAAGCGCACCTATTTTGTGACCCCCCAATTGGGATCTCATATTTCACGTACACATCGATGCAGCAAATTTTGCTATTGGTTGTGTGCTAGCCCAACCTGGTGAGTTCAAATTGGACTATCCAGTTTACTTCACTAGTCGTCAATTGAATGATGTAGAGGTGAACTACACCACTACACAGAGAGAAGGATTGGCCATGGTCTACACAGTCAAGAAATATTGACTATCTCCTCTTGGGTGGCCAACAAATTTATATTTTTTGTAGACCATCAAGCCTTGCTATATCTAGTGAATAAACGTTGCACTATGAGAAGAATCACCCATTGGCTGTTATTGCTGTTGGAATTTGACTTTACTGTCACGTGGTAAGGGAACATAGCATGTGTTGGCCAACCACCTATCCAGAATTCCAAATGGAGAACCAGCAAAACTGGTGTCGATGATGACCTTCTTGATGCTTGTTTATTCAAGTTGGATATGGTACCTGAGTGGAGTGAAGAGATCTCAGAATATCTAGCTTATGGTTTTCCAGGATATGCCTTTGAAGAAGGATAAGATGTGGCGGCTTATCAAGCTTGCAGCACCATATCAATTGATTACCAGAGAACTAAATAGCCTAGGCAAAGACAATGTGCTCAGATGGTACGTAAGAGAGGATGAATTCATGACCATACTGGAAGAATCTCATTCAGTGATAATAGGCGGGCATTTTGCTGAGAACTTACAGCTCGGAAAGTGCTTCAAGCTGGACTCTGGTGGTCCACGTTATTCGGGGACGCCATAGAGTTCGTCAAAAGATGTGAGGAATACCAACATTTCACTATTCCTCAATCAACAAAGAGACAAGATGCCACTAACCCCCATCATCGTAAGGCAACCATTTGAGAAATGGGGGATAGATTTTGTGGGGCCGATTAGTCTAGCGGCCAAACCATCCCAAGCCCGCTACATAATTGTGGCCACAGACTATTTCACGAAGTGGGCAGAAGCCAGAGCTTCAAAGAACGCTGATGCGCGAACAACTGCAAAATTTGTATATGAGCAAATCATATCAAGATTTGGCTGCCCCTTAGAGTTAGTGAGTGATTGCGGCTCACATTTCATCAATGAGGTGATTAATCATTTGCTTGCAGGATTCTTAGTAATGCATCAAAAATCATCACCTTACTACCCATATGCCAATGGTCAAGCAGAAAGTACCAATAAGATTTTGTGTACCATCTTGACAAAAACATTCGAACCAAATTGAACAAATTGGGAGCATAAGCTGACAACAGCTCTTTGAGCCTACCATGAAAAGATGCAGGGGGGAAGAGAGCTTGAGCTCTTGCAAGCACACACACACACTCACAAAACCCTAATAGAGAACACACAAGGTGAGAGGCTGAAAATCTTCTTCTTCTCTACTCAACACTCAACACACCATATACAAGATAAGAGTACTCATAATATGAAAGGTACTCAACCAATACATACACGGGTTCTCTATAGTGTGAACCCGACTAAATGAGCTGGCACTATAACTATGCCAGTCTCTAGAATGGCTGTCACACAGCCTGTCATCCCACTGGCCGCATATCTCCCATGATCTCACCAACCATGCCAGTGGTGTAAGTGTGGGGCCTATCTCCCAGGCAGGTCATCAGTGTCCACCGCCTTATTAGACGAGCTCGATATCTCAACACTCCCCCTCGAGCTCAACTCCATCTCATGTACTCCAAGCGAAGCCCTGAATCTGCGGAGCTTCTCTGTACCCAATGCTTTGGTGAAGATGTTAGCTACCTGATCCTCTGTGCTGACATAAACAAGGTCAAGGTCTCCTGCCAAGACCCTCTCTCTGACGAAGTGGTAGTGGACCTCTATATGCTTCGTACGAGCATGAAAGATTGGGTTCCTGGCCAACTGGTCTATCCACTGATAGACCCAAATCTGCAAGTAGCTTTCTCAACCAAGCTACCTCACATGCTGCCATAGCAGCTCCTCTGTACTCGGCCTCTGTACTCGATAGAGCAACCGTAGGTTGCTTCTTGCTGCTCCAAGTCACAGCAGCACTCCCCAAAGAAAATATGAATCCACTGGTAGATCTTCTATCTGAGATACTACCAGCCCAATCAGCATCTGTGTACCCATGTACACATATCTCTGTCCCAGTCTCATAGAATAGTCCACAATGCAAAGTAGACTTCACATACCTTAGTATGCGTCTCACTGCATCCAAATGCGGTTTCCGTGGAACTTGCATAAACTGACTCACCAACCCAACAGCATAGCTCAAATCTGGTCTGGTGATCGTCATGTAGATCAAACTTCCTACTATGCTCCTATACATAGTAGGATCCTCCAAGATCTCTCCTGAATCTGCACTCAACTTGCCATTCTGATCCAATGGCATAGAAATAGGCTTATAGCCTATCATACCATACTTGGACAACATGTCCAAGCCATACTGTCTCTGCAGTAATCCAATACCATGTGGTGACCTAATCACCTCAATGCCCAAGAAATATCTGAGCTCCCCCAGATCCTTCATCTCGAACTTCTATCTAAGCAAGATCTTTACATCAAAGATCTCTGCATCATGGTCCCCCGTAATGATCAAGTCATCTACATAGATGACAATAAGCACAACTCCTCTATCACCATGTCTCACATACAGCGAGAAATCTGCATTGGCTACATGAAAGCCAATAGTGACAAGATATTCAGAAATCTTGTCAGACCATGCTCTTGGTGCTTGCTTTAAGCCATACAAGGCTTTCTTCAATCTGCAAACATGCTCGGGGTGACCCACATCCTCATAACCAGGTGGCTGCAACATATACACCTCTTCTTGCAAATCCCCATGCAAGAATGCATTCTTTACATCCATTTGATGTAAATACCATTGCTTTGACGCAGCCACTGCTATCACAACTCTCACCGTTGCCATCTTGGCAACTAGGCTGAAAGTTTCCTCATAATCAATCCCATATGTCTGCGCATATCCTTTGGCTACCAATCTAGCCTTGTACCTGTTTATGCTTCCATCACTGTTATGTTTAACTTTGTACACCCACTTTTATCCAATGGCTTTCTTGCCTTCAGGCAATTGCACTAAATCCGAAGTTTCATTTCCATATAGTGCATCCATCTCCTCATCCATAGCTTTCTCCCAATACACATTTCCAACAACCTCATCAATGCATGTGGGCTCAACAACCTGCACAACCTTTGCCATATATGCATAGTGATGTGCCACATAACCATCATAGGTAAATCTCTGCACAGGATTTTTCACTCTCCCAGATCTTTGCAGCTTCTCATTCATGGCTTCCATAGCCTTCTTTACACCAGGTGTTCTCATAGCTGGGATCCCAAGCTCCTCATCAAGGCTCATATCTGAGCCACTAGACTCTCCATCAACATGAGAGTGCCCTGCAGAAATGTCAGGCATACCAAGGGGCTCAACCACTTTCTCTTTTCCTTTACGTGATGTACTAATCACATTTGCAGGACTGGTATTATGACGCAGCCTGCCACTCCATGGTCTATCAACAGACCCACTAGATGAGGACTCTCCTGGTCCACTCAAGGACTATGATTGCTTGACTTGCATTCTGTGCAACCACACTTCCACTCACATCAGCCCCAACAGCTTCTTTTTCAGCAGCATACCAGCTGCTCATCTCATCAAAAATAACATCCCTGCTTACCCTCAACTCACGTGTTGCAGGGTTATAACACTTGTATCCCTTTTACTCCAAGGAATATCCAATAAACACACATTTTTCAGCTTTCGGATCCAGCTTAGTTCTCAGCTCATCTGGCACATGCACGTATGCAATGCATCCAAAGACTTTCAGATGAGACAAATCTGGTTTTCTGCCAATAAACCTCTCCTCTGGAGTTACATCATGTATGGCTGCAGTTGGAGTCCTGTTCACGATGTATAGTGCTGTAGAAACAGCCTCAGCCCAATAGCAATGTGGCATATTCTTCTCTTCCATCAATGCTCGCGCAATCTCAGCAATGTGCCTGTTTTTCCGCTCAGCAACTCCATTTTACTGCGGAGTGTATCTGCATGTAAACTGTCTCCGAATACCATTCTTCTTTAAAAATTCAGAGAACTCATTGGAGAAGTACTCTCCCCCTCCATCTGACCTTAGGCACTTTACATATTTCCCTGTTTGCTTTTCAACCAAAACTCTGAAATTCTGAAAGTGAGTGAACACCTCACTCTTCTCCTTCATGAAATATACCCACACTTTCCTCGTGTGGTCATTAATGAAAGTCACATAATACCTGCAGCCTCCCATAGATATGGTCTTCGTAGGACCCCATACATCTGAATGCACAACATCTAGTGCATTTCTGCTCACATATCTGTTACGTGGAAACACATGCTTTGTTTGCTTCCCAAATTGGCATGCTTCACATATTTTCTGCATACCTTCCACTTTAAATTTTGGCAGCCCTGTCACAATTCCTTTTGTCTGCATAGACTTCAATCTCTGCACATTTACATGTCCAATTCTTTTATGCCATATGTATGTGTCTGCAACAACTCCTGAACCATTTGCAAACATCACAGCACTCATTTCAGGCATGTCTACATTCAATGTAAACATTCTGCCCACTCTGTTGCCTTTTGCAACCAACCTGCACTTGTCTTTAAAATCTTCAACATAACGCCCATCAAGGTTAAACCGAACCTGCAAACCCTGCTCAATCATCTGGCCAACTGAAACGAGATTCTTTGTTATATTCGGTACATGAAGTACATCTGCAAGGTACTTCACTTTGCCATCCTGCATAGACAATGGCACATCTCCAACGTGGGCAATTGGATGAGCAGTGTCATCCCTTGTTTCCACAAAACCTGGTCTTTCCGGGTTTTTCATCTCCTTGAACCACTCCCCATGACTTGTCATGTGGTTCAAAGCGCCTGAATCCACATACCATACATTATCTTTTTGTGCTGCATCAACATTTTCAGACATGGCATTCACGACATGCTGCATAACAAACAACCTTTCATTATCCTCATTATTTCTGCTTGAGGATGCATAGTTGTTTTGCTGCACTTTCTCATTTTGCATGTCAGCCTGCTTCTTATAACATTCTGCCTGCACATGTCCAGGCTTACCACAATAATAGCATTCACGTGTATCATTATATTGCCTTTGCCAATTTCCACGGCCTCTTTGACTCCCCCTGCCTCTGAATTTACCTCTTCCACCTGCATGTTGTTGTTGTTGTTGATTCTGGGACTGTTGTTGTTGCTGCTGCTGCTGGCCATAATTCTGATTACCTGTTCGGCCACCTCCTTGACCGCGTCCATGGCCTCCTCTACCGTCCTCTTCCTGAACTCGTGTAGAAGGCCTGTTGCTCTGAACTATTTTTACTTTGTGAAGACTGTTGGTCTTCACCCAAGTTCTTCTCTTCCATAGACACCAAATCTGTAAAGTTGGAATGTTTTCCCGAGTCTGAATAGACGTCTTGAACGCCTGTATTGTGGCCCGAGACCACGTAGACAGACCTCCACCTTATCACCATCATCTACTGACACACCAATAGATGCAAGAGATTCCACAATACCCTTTATCTTCAACGCATAGTCATTCATAGACATGCTCTTTTTCTCCACAGTATGAAGTTCATTCTTCAACTGTATCTTACGTGCCTTGGTATTTGTTTCATAAAGCTTTACCAAGGTGTCCCACGCCTCCTTGGGGGACTTGGCATCCTGAATGTGCCCAATCATGGTGTCCTGTGTACTAATGGAGAGCCAATACATAACCTTCCTGGCTCCTTGGTTCTAGTCTTTAAACTCTTTCACATCTGCAGCAGTCGGATTTATATCTGATATCTACGGTGCCTCTTCATGCTCACCTTCTATGTAGTCCCAATAGCCTTTTCCCATCAGGAAATTCGTCAACCTGAACCTCCAAGCATGGAAGTTATTCTTGTCAAGCTTCTCAGCCACAATCTAAGTTATCCCATCATTTGACATCTTGCCAAACACACAATTTTACCAGAAACTGCACTCTGGTTTTTCTGCACAAACTGCTATATTTTCTGCACAGCGGTACTGTAGTACTCTCAAATGTCACCAACAGTGACTTCAATGTGCATACATACACCCAATGGCAACTGTAGACCTCTTTGCAGCACCCATAGTGTCTGCACAGTCAATCTGTCTTCCTGCAGTTCTTAAAACAGAGTTCTGCAGAGAATCGATGACTTACCCGCAGTGCTCGAAATCGCCTGCTTTCTGAAAAACGGAGGTCCAGACGTGCCCAAAACGCGTTTTCCGCCTAGAAAATATTATCCGATAGGACAGTATAGTTGCCTTATACCTTTACTCCCGCGAAGAAAGCTCCTCAATCAGAGATCGTTGCCGGTGCCTCCCGTAGAGCTCCCGACAAGGGTGTAGTCACCAACACAAATAGGGAAGAGTAGTTGAAGCTCTTACCCTCGTACCGCTTCCTGTGGTTCTCTTGCTTGCAGCTCAGCCCTTAGCACGAACCAGGCTCTGATACCACGAAAAGATGCAGGGGGGAAGAGAGCTTGAGCTCTTGCAAGCACACACACACACTCACAAAACCCTAATAGAGAACACACAAGGTGAGAGGCTGAAAATCTTCTTCTTCTCTCTACTCAACACTCAACACACCATATACAAGATAAGAGTACTCATAATATGAAAGGTACTCAACCAATACATACACGGGTTCTCTATAGTGTGAATCCGACTAAATGAGCTGGCACTATAACTATGCCAGTCTCTAGAATGGTTGTCACACAGCCTGTCATCCCATTGGCCACATATCTCCCATGATCTCACCAACCATGCCAGTGGTGTAAGTGTGGGGCCTATCCCCCAGGCGGGTCATCAGTGTCCACCGCCTTACTAGACGAGCTCGATATCTCAACATACTGCACATCATATAAGGTAGCGACGACAGGATATACTCGTTTTCGTCTAGCTTATGGTGTGGAAGCGGTTATGCCCATCGAATACCTAGTCCTAAGTTAAGGATTGCTGTACAAGAGCATCTGACTAAGAATGCATTAGCTAAAAGGCTAATTGACTTGGAAAAACTGGATGAGACCCGGTTGATAGCATCACATGGGCTCATGGTCGAAAAGTTACGCAAGAAACATTGGTTTGATAGAAGCCTCAAGGAAAAAGAATTAAAAACAGGGGACCTTGTCCTCATGTATGGTGTGCGAAATGCCAGGAAAAAGAAACTTAAATACCGAGGCCTGGGACCATTCCGAGTATCGAAAATCACACCTCAAGGGTTTGTCCTTGAATAGAGACGATTGACAGCATCCGAATGGAGGGCTATGTCAATGGGAGTAAACTGAAAAAATATTTTGGACCATCGACCCAAGATATACTCTTGCAAGAACACCTCTTTAAACAACAGAAACAATTGGCAAAATAAAAGATCCAACAAGCGCAAGATGACGCTAAGGCTTGGCAGGCAAAAGCTAAAAGCAAAAGCTAAAATGTAGAAAGGACTGATTCATGTGTCAAACATGGCATCCGTAACCCTTGTGGATGAAGGGGACCTAAACATTGAGCTAGCACGACTCAAGTTGGGACTCACAATAGCTAAGGGCATTGCAACAAGTGTTGCATTAATAGATACAGGATCCAGCCACAACTTAATCTCATATGATACTTGGATAGCCATAGGGAGACCACACCTTGAACACACAGATGCACAAGTTCGTAGTGTGCACCTAATAACCACAAAGGCCAAGGGGTATTTAAATGTTAATACTTCCATCAATAATAATCCAAGGAATTAGACCCATTTGATCTGGAGCAGTAGAGATTTCAATTTCTCCTCAAAAAAACGGCACCTGCAAATTAGCAACAATCGTGAGCTGTGGTAGGCGGTTTGCTGCACCGATTCGCTTGGATGGAGTAACAATGAAGTAGCTATGTTGGGCTAGAAGGATTTCCCCTAATGTTTCTCTTGGAGGGAGATCAAGCCCCTCCACTGGCTGGGGGTACAGAGGGCTAGTTGAAAATAACTTAAAAAAATGATTATTTCTTAATTCTCTACTAATCCTAATTAGTTAGATAATGGGCTCATAAACTTGATGGATTCTAGGCTAGGCTTTGATACCATGTTAAAATTACAGCAATGTGATGAGCAATGGTAGATCAAATGCTAGAATCAACATCATTAACAAAGAGATTAGATGATAATTAAGATGTGATTAGTGAGTAATTAATTGATAGCTTAGTGTAGGCATGGATAATCAAAAACCAGCAAATTCTCATTAGGCCAATGCCTCAATTTATAGAGTTTACATCCAAGCATCTAATCCCACTGATCTCTCCTTGATTCACTCCACCTCTTTTGCTGAGCAGTTGGTGCAAAATGACTAAGTGGATACAGAAGGATCTGAATATGCAAACCTTTTGGGAGGACTGGCTACTTGGGAAGTGGGCAGTTAATGACTAAGTGGATATAGAAGAATCTGAATATGCAAACCTTTTGGGAGGACTGGCTACTTAGGAAGTGGGCAGTTAATTGATGAGCACAGTGGGTTGGTGTTTAACATTGTCAGAACTTGCACTCTATGGGAAATCTGGACTAGAAGAAATGAAATTATTTTTTTGAGGGCTACATGTACAAGATTGCAGGATATTGAGCTGATGTATAAATGTATATGCATGTGCTGGTCTGTATGTAATGTAAATAAAATTAGATCTTTGGAGCTGGATTTGCTGATTCAGAATTTGCAGAGGAATATGCGTTGATTATTTCCTAGATTTTGGCTGAGCTTCATGCATACTAGGGTTCTCTCCCTAATGTTGATTTGTTGGATGCAAGTGAGGTGTTGGATTGAGAAGAAAAGGCCTCCAAGCTTGATTTGGTCCTAAGACTCAAAGATGGTACCGCAAGGAAAAATAGATGGATCACACTTTTGTGGCCTTTATTTGAGAACCCAGTTGGCACTAGACCTATTGTCAAGGTGTGGTCAAAGCATGGGGGAATGTAAAAACAGTCTCCCCGGGGTTGCACCATTGAGGCCCCATGATGGAGGCTTGCTTATTATTGGGGTATCAGTTCTCTTGGGATCTTGTGTGAGGATGAAAGATGGGAATTTCTTTGTAAAATCTTGAATGAGGTCAAAAAGGAGTAGATAGTTGTGTTTTTGGGGGTGATGTATGACTATTTTTGAATAGTTAATATAAATATATATTATTGGTCCAAATAATAATAATCTTGATGATCGAATCAATATGTTGGGTGGCTTTCTTTAATATTTGGTGCCAAACCTAGGTGCACCGTTTACACATGCTTTTCTAAAATAATGAGAAAAGATTTACAATGTGTACATAAGAATAACATTGAGCTTGTTTTTTATTTACATTTCACTTTACTTAACAATGCACTTCACACACACAAAATTTCACATGTACAATGAGAATAATATTTTGAGTTAGGACGAGGGTCTAAAATTAAGGGCACATTTCCTTATATTAAAAATTTTAATTGGAGACTTATGGTCTTTTTTTTGTTTCATTAGAACAAAGCTCCGCTATGATGATGATAATTGATATATGAATCAATATTTTTTTTTTTGGGACCAATAATATTTATTTATATTAATGTTCCAAATCTATCATACACCAAATCCAAAAACCCTACTATCTACTCTTTTTTCAACTCATTCAAGATTTTACATAAAAACTCCCATCTTTCATCCTCACATAAGAAACAAGATTTTTCCCAAGAGATCTGATACCCCAGCATTAAGCAAGCCTCCATCATGGTGGCGGCATCTATAGTGCAACCACAGGGGGACTGTTTTTCCAACATTCCCCCACGCTTTGGGTCTAGTGCCAATCGAGTTCTCAATAAAGGTAACAAATGTGTGATCAGTTTGTTTTTCCTTACGGTACCATCTCTAAGTCTTAGGTCCAAAATTTAGAAGACCTTTTCTTCTCAACCCAACATCTCACTTGCAGCCAACAATCCATCATGAGGGGAAGAACCCTAGTATATTTGAAGCTTATGCAGAATGAGGGAAACATTCAAAGCATATTCACACTTGGGCGCCCAAAAAACTAGGCCTTGGGTGGCCAATATCTCATAATGTACAACCCTTATATACATGACACTTATTAATGTCCTCAATTGAGGATCATGTTGTTAATCTGAATGGGGATTAACATTCCCCCCTTCTTCCTGATGTCCTCAGAACCTGTTACCGAGGTCAGAAGACTTGGTCACCGAATTCATGTCAGTAGAAGTTGCATCTGGACTGGAGTTTCTGGAGTGTTTGATGGAATGCTGAGTGGGACTTCCAGAATCCAGTGTCAATCATGTCTTCAAATGTCAGATGCATATAAGCTGGAAGACATCTTAAGCGGTGGTAAGAAAGCATCATCCCTCTTTCTGAAGGCCCTTGGTTCATGTTGAATTGTAGATGCTATGCTTCAAAGCCATTATAAGGTTCTTTAGGTTGATCTATGAGGACCACCAATAATTTCATGAACCTAACACTGGCCACAATTGCAAGTCTAGGTATTCTGCGCACCAAGCCCTCATCTAGGTCAGTAGTTCTGTCGTGTTGTTCTTGAATATTGCCAAATGTTGCTAGATTGAATATAGGAAAGTTATAGCAAACATGAGAGTCCCTGTTTTTGGCATCTTGGAACTCCAGCAGCGTCCACCTTCTCTTGATAGGCATGTACGGTGGATCCACTCATAGTCTTGGTGGCACACACATGTAAACTCTGCTATATTCCTGTCTCCATGTAGGTTGGACTCCAAAATCTGGCAATTGTGGTGCTTCTTCATTTGTGTGGATGGTGGTGTATCCACCTCTTGTATCCTCCATCTTCTATAACAATAGCTAATCATGAATGTGACTAGGCAAATTTCCAGCAAGTCAGAGAGATGAGGGTTCGCTAGCCTTGTGTGTTTTGCGACATTTGCCCACAATGTTCCTTCTCTTGCCGACGGAAGTAATTCCTCTGATATTCGGGACGTGTGGCATGGAGAGGGTATGGTACATAGTGTTGTCTTGTGGGTGTGACTGTACAATATGCTTCTAACAGAATCCAGCAGCAGCAGGTAGGATCAAATGGAGTAATCTGCATCAGCACTTTGAACATGAGCTTCGACTTTAAGAGTGGATTGCCTTCTTGGATAAACATTTCATACTCTGCAGCAGCTGTCAAGGAATCCAAAACATTTTGTTCACTGTAAGACACAACATTATCATGTGGAGGAAGATTACGTACCTCCTGAGGTTGCCGTGGTGGGTGGAGATGGGATAGGTGCCAATACCTCCCTGGGGGCGAGATCGTTAGTGGGAAAATCTAATTCTGGTGGAGAGAAGGAAGAGTAGATACAGTCAGCTTGGGAAGATGAAGTCGGTGGTGCACTAGGATAAGGATGAAGAAGCCTACTAGCGATATTAGAATATACAGTATAAGTGTTTTTGGAAACTGAAGATGGACCCTCATCTTTGCCTTGACCAGTGCTAGGGGGTGGGTAGCTAGGCTTATGAGCTTTAAAAAAGTTTTGAATTTCAAGAGATTCTTCAGTATCAATATTCGGGTAATTTATGTGAGTGGCATCAAAATTATAGCTTACATTGGTGATGAGCATAGCCTCTAAATGCTTGTGTATATTAGTGTAGAGCTTAAGTATGCCAACCGGGTGATATAAGGTGGACTCACAAAGATTTAAATGTTGGTGAGTATTGTATATTTCTAACCACCCAATGACTAATTACCCATTGATAAGTATTAGACACCACCTCGTAGTTGGCTGGCCTCGCTGGTATGCCATCTGGAATAAACAGATTGAGTTTTTCGACACTGTTGTCCAAGATGTCGGAATTTTGTAACACACGACACCAACTACGGAGGTTGAGGACTATAGGATGCAAGGTATAGAAGAAGATGTCTTGAGGGTTAGTTAATATAAGGTCCCCCCTCAAAATGCCCATAATGATTGTTGGGTCAGCATCCCTTTCAGTATTTTGTTTAATTAGGGTTAGTTCTCCTAAGCCTATATCTTCAGCTAAGTTAATATCATACTAAAGTAATGAGAGTGTTAGTGTAGATAAAAACACAGTTAGAGTTTGAGGAGGGGCCCAAGGAGTTACTGGCAACTGTCCCAATTTTGAGGCATGCTCAAGGAGGGTACGTAGATCATCTGTGGGCTTCGGGTGTTGACTCCTTTCTTGTGCGGCTAATTGGCGAGCCAGATCTTGCATGTGGATGTCAGCATTGTTGAGTTGGTTGGAGATGGCTGTTTCTCGGATCATTCTCTCAGAATCCATTTCCTCAAACCTTCATGTTGCAGCTTCATGTGCACTCCTGGAAGTGGTTGTTGAAATATACAAGTGAATAGGGTGTGTACGGGAACAAGCCCTTGGCTAGAGGCTATAAAAGAGAATCTGTAAATGTGAGAGAACCTGTGAAAAGAATCTACTGGGTGAGAATAAAGGGTAGCATGAGGAGATTTAGGAGGTGTGGAGATATTCTGCAAGCAAAAGAGGTGTGGAGATATTCTGGGAGAGGTGGAGACTCTAGCACACCTGAGTCATCAAGTCTCTAACTGAAACTCCTCAGATAAGAGGTTCACATCTTTCCACCTAGCCACATCCCTGTCCCAATAGTCAGCCAGATATCTAATACCTTTGTTATTAAGAATCTTTGCCACTTCAGTATCAAGTGCAGCTAAGGGGGGATCAAACTTATGAGTCCACCATAACCCCAAGGACAACATGGAATTCCTTTTGGGCATTGACACCTTCTCCCAGGCCAAGCAAGCAAGGAACTCTTTTTTACCAATACCATTTCTCCCTTCCCTTTTGGGAACTGACACCTTCTCCCAGGCCAACCAAGCAGGAACTCTTTTTTACCAATACCATTTCTCCATAGAAAGTCTCTGATAGGTCCTATGATTTCCTTCCAATGACACTTCCCAAATTTTAATACAGGACTTAGAAACATGATATAAGCATTCAACACTGAGTTGCAGATATCAATTCTGTTATGGAAGAGAACTTTCAAACCTTCCCACTTCTTCAATTTCTCCACAAACCTATTAATGGCCCACATTACCAACTGGTTATTAGTAAGTCCAACCCCAAAAGGAACCGGAAGTAGTCTAACAATGTGACCCTTTTGTACCACCTCACATCCCCACCTCTGAAGATCAAAGTCATTGTCCTCAGTCAAGCTTATGATCCTAGACTTTAGAATGTTACATTTAGAACCTAAAGCATTGGCAAACTCATGTACAAGTTCTAGGGCCAATCTCGCATTGTTGTTCTCAACCTTTAAGAATAACAAAGAATCATCAGCAAAGAATTGAAATACCAATTGCTCACTATGCTTGAGTTTTAAACCTGTAATCTTCCCTTCCCTACAAGCTAGCTCTAGTGACAAAATTAGAGGGTGAGAAGCAATAGCAAAGAGTAGGGGAGCTAATGGGCAACCTTGTCTGACGACTGACTTGTTGATTTCAAATCACCCTCCTACTCTTCCATTGAGAAGCACTTTAGAATATCCACCCAAGGAGAGAGTATAAATGTATGTAGCCATTTTAGCTCCAAATCTCATTTTTTCCATCACCCTAGCAATGAATGACCACTATATCCTATCATAAGCTTTCTCAAGGTCCAGTTGCATCATAATGCATTTCTACTGAGTTTTAATGGCCACATCTCTACCGATTAGAGAAGTAAAGATATTATCATAAATAGACCTGCCTTTAATAAAGCCATGTTGTTTTTTGGAGATAACCTCTTGCAACATAAGAGTAATTTTGAGGGCAATCACCTTGGCTAAAATTTTATACATCACGGTAAATAAAGTAATTGGCCTCCAATGCCCAAACCTACTACAAGCAGTTTGTTTAGGGATGAGTTTCACAAGTCCTTCTTTAAAAACCTTGTCCCAAAGACCCAATTTAAAAGCTTTCTTGTAGATATCAGCCACCTCTTTTAATAAAGGCCAAAAACCTATGAGGAACTCAGTTGAGAGACCATCCCAACGAGGAGCTTTCTCCCTTCCCAGCTTTAGTAGAGCACACAAGCACTCATCCATCTCAATATCTCTTTCTAACCACTTGGCTTTATGAGAATCCACCTTCTGACTAAGAAGGCCAAGCAACCTATTTTCAGCTTGAAATCTCCTCAAGGAGTAGTCCTCTTTCAGACTTAGGGTTGATCCCAAAAACTTAATCCATTTCAGAGCAAGTGATTTGGTGTCATGTATAGGATTACCATCTTCATCCAAGATGTTCCACACAATCACTCTATCACCTTTATTTTTGGAGAGTTTAAAAAACCTATTGTTAGGTTTTTTTCTGTTGCTGATGAATAGATTCATTCTAGCCCAATACTCATGTTCTCTATAGCATTTATCCTCCTCAGCTTTGATGTTGGCTTGACACTTAAAATACAACTCAGTGTGTCATCAAAATCCAATCCTAAAGTCTGCCTCTTCAGCCAGCAGTAGATCCTCAAGCAAAGCAGACCATTTTTTTCTCACCTCTCCTTTCCTCATCCCTCAATTTACCCACAGCTCTAATGATTCCTTGCATCTCATTAGCAAACTATTTCCATGAACCCTTAGCCCCCTTTCTCATTTTTAATTTTTTAATGGATTATTCAATATATTCCACAAAAAGAGGGTCTTTCAGAAGTAAATTATTCACGTAAATTTCCTTGTTGGAAAATGAGATAAGTCCATATCAGTTCCCATCAGAGGGAGACCAGCCCCACTTCAAAGGAAGATGGTCAGATAAGGTAGAGCTACAATCCACTACCGCCCTCAAAGTGTGAGGTACCCAAAAATGAGGCCTGCTGACTAAAGAAAACTCTATCAATTCTTGATGAGGAGGATAAATATTGGAGGCTAAAATAGGTATGCCCCAGTTTGTCTCTCCAGTCCCCAAGATACTAGCTATCCTTAAGCCCCAAGCCCCTTCTAAGATCTTCCCACTTCCCTTTTTCCTTCCCTAAGAGAACAGTACTGCCACCACATCTATCAACAACTCTTTCTACCATATTAAAATCCCCTAATATAATGCAAGGAACTTGAATATTTAATCCTGCAATCCAATCCCACATACTACTCCTAACCTTATGATTATGAGCCCCATACACATTAATAACCCATATTCTTTCACCGTCTACTATAATCTCTATAATCAATGTTCTTCCCTCCGGATGATTAGCTATGATACTAGGGTTAAGATCCCTTTTAGCTAAAGTCATAACCCCACTATAACCTAAACTAATACCACCATAGAAAATTTCCCACTGCTTAAAACTATTTAACCTAGAGATTCTCCCAAAAAGGTTGTGTTCCTGCACAGCCAAAACAGACAAACCCCAAGACTTCACTAAATTCCAAAATATAGCATTTTTCTTCTTGTCTTTAATCCCTTTCACATTCCACATGCACCCTTTGAACTCATTACTGTTCATCATGTTATTGTAGTTTTCGGGACCATTTCCACTTCCTCACCATCCTTTTGACTACTCTGAACAAGATCAATCTCCTTTCTTATTTCACTCAGTACCCTCTCAGAAGACTGTTCTACCAACAAAGAGTTATCTCTCTCAAGCAGTGGGCTATAGGGGATAGAAAAGATGATAGAATCTGAATTCTCACCCCTCCCATTCCTTCTTCTCTCTCATAACCTCGACTGCTTTGGGCCTTCCTAGCCTCAGCCTTACTCTGCCTAACATTGGATTTGGTTTTAACTTTATCCCAACCCCCTTCTTTCTTATTCTCCCCAGTTTCTAACACTACTTCCTTCACTTTATAATCTACTTTCTGAGTCTCCAGCGGAACACTCTCGTTGATGCTTCCCCCTCGACTCACCACTTTAGGCTCCTCCCTTGTGGATTCTATGATAGCCCACATTCTTTGGCAATGTGCCCAAAGGCCCCATATCTGAAGCAAGCACGAGGAAATGCACCAAACTTGAGGCCTAAGTCTACCTCCATAGATTTTGGAGTCTCGTTAGAGGGGTTCCATGTGATACACACACTGTTACTGTAAGATCCCTGTTCCCACCGAGCAACGGATTCGGGGTACTGGCAGTGAAAGTAGCGCTTCTCGTGCGGGACAGGGGTCCCACACTCGGGGCCTCGCCCACGGATATCCGGATAAGAGACTAATCCGTCGGTTGTTCCAAAACAGAACCCGAAAAAACTTCCTTAACCGGAAAGCACGGGCGATTCCATCAGGATAACTTTTTACTCTAACGTAGTCAAGATCATTTCTGATCGAGATGATCCAATTACATCTATAAGATACTTAGTCAGTTCAAGGAAGAAACTTGCACTTGGATCATTGGGATCAACGCTTTTTTCCCCATTCAAGAAGCACAGCCGTTGATTCCTATCCATAGAACAGTTACTGTCCGGGATTTATTTTATCTATCATAAAAACAAAAGTTTGAGTCTCGATTTACGGATCCATCAGTCCAGCCTAACCCCATCCAGTCCCATGGGTTAGCCAACCGCCCAACCACTGTAGTGATGGGATCCAATTAAGAATTTGGTTAGGTTTTGTCCCGGGTACCAAGGAAAAGAGTTCCAAGGCCCCCTAGCCGGATGTTCATGCAAAAATAAAACTAGTCACACCACTCACACACCCAATATGAAATTGTCTTTTCACAGATTCAACCAGTTTAAAACAATCCTTTAATAAAACCATAGTATCACTGATCACCATCTTCCAATTTATCCAGTTGATTCTTAATTTTCCCATCATTCCTTCATCAGAGTATCTATGGCATCATTGGCAACTAGGACGCTCACTACCTGTCCACACAGGGGTCGTTTCCTAATCCCTAGCCCATAATACTCGGCAATATAATCATTTATCAAGATGGACTCTCGTTGAAGATCAGCAAGATCAACCAACAGATCCATATAAAGGGCCATGGACTCATCCATTGAAGACCAGCAAGGTCAATCAACCAGATCCATGCCCGATTTCAGAAAACAACTCCTACTCTTGTTCCAATATCGTCCTCAACGCACGCGTGGGTATCCTAGGCAACCCAGAGCCCGAGCACCGTATGGTCAGCACCCTCTAGGATCCTTCGCAGGTGACCTAGCGCTTCACTCATAGGCCGCTTCCTTGGCCCCTCATCCACCGTACCGGAAGCTCACCATTTTAATCGCACCGAGGCTGGTCAAGACCTCGGCCGACCTTGCTACGCGAGACGTCCTTCATTGACTCTCCGTCAGTAGTTGCAACATTATCAGTTAGGTCTCCACGACCTTAATCACAAGATGGTCACAATGCTCCCCCAGCAATCTTGACATAAAACAGTCATTTACAAACAGCATTTACAAACAGTTTACAATACAGTTTCTATTTTAACTTTCATTTTTCCACATTATCCCTCATCAATCCACATTACTTATTCCATATTCCATTTATATGTATACTCATCCCATCACATCATTTTCCATCTCAACACTTCATATTCCTTCACATCACATATCGTATATTCACATCCATGCATATATCCACATCCACATCCACATTCACATCCATACATCCACATCTACCTCCATACATCTATTTTCACATCCACATCTACATCCATACATCATTTTCCATCTCAACACTTCATATTCCTTCACATCACATATCGTATATTCACATCCATACATATATCCACATCCACATCCACATTCACATCCACACATCCACATCTACATCCATACATCTATTTTCACATCCACATCTACATGCACATTCATGCATCCACATCCATACATCCACATCTACATGCACATTCACATCCATACATCCACATCTATATGCGTACATTCTCATCTACATGCATACATCCACATCTCTATGCATACATCCACATCCACATTCACATTCTCCTCATACATCTACATCTACATGCATACATCCACCTCCACATTCACATCCACATCTATACATCTACATCTACATGCATACATCCACCTCCACATCCACATCCACATCTACATCTACATGCATACATCCACCTCCACATCCACATCCACATCTATACATCTACATCTACATGCATACATCCACATCCACATCTATACATCTACATCTACATGCATACATCTACATCTCCATTCACATCCACATCTATACATCTACATCTACATGCATCCATCCACATCTCTATTTACATCCTCATCTATACATCTACTTCTACATGCATACATCCACATCTCCATGCATACATCCACCTCCACATTCACACTCACATCCATACATCTACATCTACATGCAACATCCACATCTCCATGCATAATAAAATTCTTTTAATTAATCTAGGATGATAGTTCCTAGAATATGGTAGGAAGTCCTCTTTTTATGCTTTGAATGAATTTATTTTATGCGTAATTTCTATAAAAATTTTGCCATAGCTCCGCTACTATGACTGATAAATCTCAATTTTTTCTAAAGGATAAAGCTTATCATTAAGGAAATAATTAGAATGGTCTCTAATTGAATCATCAATCCATATCAATCCATAAATGGATTGAATCATCATTATACATAAACTAAAAGCATAGAAAAAAGCCATTAATTTGGCCTCAAGCATAGCTTAATCTTGGATTAAGGAAAAGCCTTATGAAAAGCTTCATTTGGATTGAAAAGGGTCATGAGTATGACCATTTCTTAAGTGAGAGAGAGAAAAACCATTAGAATTAAATATAAATAGAATTTTATGTAATTCTTTACTATCATTAATTAATTAACTTCAATAGCATTTCAAAAACCATACCAATTAAGCTTCTCAAGCTTGAGAGGGGTTGAGAAGAGAGAATCATTGAGAAATTATAGAAAAGATCATAATTCACTATACTTATCTTATAATTTGCTTGATTCTTTGTTCACGGTAGAGGCCCCCAACCAATCAATTGGTTTAGTATGTTGATGGAGCCACCAATGGGGATTGAAGAAAGAGAGAAGTATCAAAAACTAGTGAATTATTAAAGAATTCACAGTTCTTGACTTAGGTGGAGTAGAGTAACAATGCATAAGACACTATATCTACATAAAGAATTCATAGTTCTTGGCTTAGGTGGAGTAGAGTAACAATGCATAAGACACTATATCTACATAAAGAATTCATAGTTCTTGGCTTAGGTGGAGTAGAGTAACAATGCATAAGACACTATATTTTTTTCAACAAGGGGAGGCTTCTATTTATAGGAAAATTTGAGCTCCTAACCAAACAAACTGATTCTAGAATTTTCCAAGTCAGTTTGGTCACTTTTTGACCATTTTTAGGTCAGTTAAGCTAACTTTTTGGAACTAGACTTGAATGAGGAGAGAGGAGAGATGAAATATCTCAACTTTTTATGAGTTTAAAACTCATTCAAGCATGTGAAGTATGCACCTCCTTTAAAGAACTCTCCTTCCTTACATATGTGTCATAACTATTTTTTTACTAATAAACTTTGTACATTTTCAACTCTTCATCTTATGTGAAATATGCACCTCCTTTAAAGAACTCCCCTTCTTTACATATGTGTTTTTTTACTAATAAACTTTGTACATTTTCAACTCTTTATCTTATGTGAAATATGCACCTCCTTTAAAGAACTCCTTTTCCTTACATATATGTCATAGTTTTTTTTTTTAAACTAATAAACCTTGTACATTTTTAACTCTTCATCTTATGTGAAATATGCACCTCCTTTAAAGAACTCCCCTTCCTTACATACGTGTTTTTTTACTAATAAACCTTGTACATTTTCAACTCTTCATCTTATGTGAGCATTTACTCATGTGTTTTTTTTACTAATAAACCTTGTACATTTTCAACTCTTCACCTTATGTGAGCATTTACTCATTTTTGGGTATCTTCTTTTTACAAATTGGATTTATCTCCTCCCTACACATGTATTGATGCTATTGGCCCATAGGAACCTTAATTGGACCATAGTCTAAAGATTTCTGAAAATCTACACCCTTAGACTAAGGTTCTTTATACCTATTTCCAATTAATTCCAATTGCACATTTGAAAATTCTTTTTGAATTTCTGTTTCAGGGGAATTCATCTTAATTATATGAGATATTTTTCTATCCAAAAATATTCAAAATCTGAATATTCTCTCTCTAGAATATTTTCTCTCTCTAGGTTAAAACAGTTAGAAACAAGGTCTTTATATTTCTGAAGAGGGATTGATAACAGGGGAAGATACTAGACATCAAAAAGGGGGTTGGGGGAAGAATCTTACATTCTACCCCACTTAAAAAAACGTGAGATGTCCTCATCTCGCAACTTGGGATAATTTCGCAAGATGCACGAATATGAGACTTAGAGAAAAATTTTAATCACGATTAACCACCAAGAAAAGTCTTAAAGAGAGCAAGATTCAAAATAAGAACAAGATTTAAACTTTATTCATTCACGGAACTTATACAGTAAAGATAGAAGAACTCTTTACACTTCCATAAGCCCGTCCATCATATGGTCACAAAAGCAGTCCTCACAAGCTGCACAAGTATAGGGTAACTCATCTATGGGAATGATTCTGCTGGTTATTGCCGCACCTATCTCAGTGGTATGAGGTGATCTAACAAAAGGACCTCTGAGAGGTAAGCCAAAAATGGGGTAAAGGCATATCTTCTCATGAGGAAGAAAACACGCCAGTAAGAAGACTCGCTCAGAAAATCCAAGATGTCTTGATCTCATGACGCAGTAGTATCGGGGACCTAAACCCAAAGCTTCAATAACCATGGCCAAGCGGACATTGTTACGAAAGTGCTGCTGACCCCAGGGTGTTACCCTAGTTATGTTCTGATAGGTCCGCCATTTGGTCTGAGCTACAGAAGTTCCTAGGTGAGGAAAAAGTGAGCGTTCATACTGTTCTATAAAGTCTTTCTTCACAGATTCTCTTGCATCTTGAAGGTGAGAAATCATCATGGATAAAACTAATTCCTGTTGCCAAGCCATGAAGGAGATTAAGAAGAAGGGAGATCGATGGAAGTAAGATTACTGTGAGCAGGTTACGACTTATATAAAGGAAGGAGCTAGCGTAACCTAGAAGCCAACGGTAACTTGCCACTGAAGTTTTACCGTCTTTCCATGATTTGGGTTTGACACATTTTTTTATAGAATGCATTAAGAATTTTGAGATGAGGAGATAAAAGAAGCTTGTAGGCTAAGTCACCTACTTTCATTGAATTCAGATATAAGGGTCACAATATCTGGGGGATAACTTCTTATACTACCCAAGAGATAAAGAACTTCTTTTGGGCCGTACTCGAATGAAAACCAAAACCTTGGTATCCAAAACACCGATTCTCACTTCTGAACTCATTGTTCTAAATCTTTAAAACAGGTGGGACTCTTGAGAAGTATTCTAGGGAAAGGGTCTTCCTTTTTTAAACAGAAACTTTCTTTTATTTTAGAGAGGGAATAATTATAAGATCAGAAAGGGAGATTCTTACTCCTATATACCTCGAAGGCTGGGGAGGAATCTTACATTCTACCCCACTTAAAAAGTGCGAGATGTCCTCATCTCGCAAGGTAGAGGACAACTCTTTTTCTTAAGATCCAATTTTATTCTGGGGTTCCTTATATTCTGGTCAACCCAACAGAACACTGGGATAAATATCCCTTATATACAACTCATCATTAAATAACAATTCATTCAGATCATGTCATTCATATCTTTAACATGATAATGGTCCATTAGACCGAAAAGTTTCCTTCGGAACCTTCCTTCACGGGAATTCCAGTTAAGTTAGTCCTCAATTTGACATCCCTTAACTTGATCTACTGGTCAAGTGTTAACAGTAGCAATCTGACAGCACAACCCACTAATCTCATAGTGATTTGCTGAATTCATTATCATCATTCTAGTTATGAATATCATCACAGGGACTCGTCCCATTCCCCCTCATTGTGGTTTCATTATATTTCAACTAAATTTTAAAAATCATCATTTTTCAATAAGAATTTTCAACTAGAATCCAAATCAATTCATCAATTCTCAAACAGAATTAAAAATCATATCAATCACATTCGAAATCATCATCTGGATAGCATTAACGCTTATAATTTCAAGTCTTAGATTTACTCGTATATACTGTCAGTAAAGAGCTGCGGTATACTCTCTGTATATACGGGTAGTCACGGCCCTTGGAATTATAAGGTAAATACCATCATGTCTAGGCCTCAAGCAAGTCAGGGATTTTATATAATTGCGGTACTTCCATTTGAAGACCCAATTACCAAATTACGAGTTTCAGTTTGAATATCAAATTGTATGAATTATATCACACAATTATAACCTTTTTGTCTTTCTAGATAAATTTTTGACATATTTGTCTTCTCAGTTGATCTTTATTAACCAAATGCTCTGATACCAACTGTAGGATCCCTGTTCCCACCGAGCAACGGATTCGGGGTACTGGCAGCGAAAGTAGCGCTTCTCGCGCGGGACAGGGGTCCCACACTCGGGGCCTCGCCCCCCACGGATATCCGGATAAGAGACTAATCCGTTGGTTGTTCCAAAACCGAACCCGGAAAAACTTCCTTAACCGGAAAGCACGGGCGATTCCACCAGGATAACTTTTTACTCTAACGTAGTCAAGATCATTTCTGATCGAGATGATCCAATTACATCTATAAGATAGTCAGTTCAAGGAAGAAACTTGCACTTGGATCATTGGGATCAATGCTTTTTTCCCCATTCAAGAAGCACAGCCGTTGATTCCTATCCATAGAACAGTTACTGTCCGGGATTTATTTTATCTATCGTAAAAACAAAAGTTTGAGTCTCGATTTTTACGGATCCATCAGTCCAGCCTAACCCCATCCAGTCCCATGGGTTAGCCAACCGCCCAACCACTGTAGTGATGGGATCCAATTAAGATTTTGGTTAGGTTTTGTCCCGGGTACCAAGGAAAAGAGTTCCAAGGCCCCCTAGCTGGATGTTCATGCAAAAATAAAACTAGTCACACCACTCACACACCCAATATGAAATTGTCTTTTCACAGATTCAACCAGTTTAAGACAATCCTTTAATAAAACCATAGTATCACTGATCACTCACCATCTTCCAATTTATCCAATTGATTCTTAATTTTTCCATCATTCCTTCATCAGAGTATCTATGGCATCATTGGCAACTAGGACGCTCACCACCTGTCCACACAGGGGCCGTTTCCTAATCCCTAGCCCATAATACTCGGCAATATAATCACTTATCAAGATGGACTCTCGTTGAAGATCAGCAAGATCAACCAACAGATCCATATAAAGGGCCATGGACTCATCCATTGAAGACCAGCAAGGTCAATCAACCAGATCCATGCCCGATTTCAGAAAACAACTCCTACTCTTGTTCCAATATCTTCCTCGACGCACGCGTAGGTATCCTAGGCGACCCAGAGTCCGAGCACCGTATGGTCAGCACCCTCTAGGATCCTTCGCAGGTGACCTAGCGCTTCACTCATAGGCCGCTTCCTTGGCCCCTCATCCACCGTACCGGAAGCTCACCATTTTAATCGCACCGAGGCTGGTCAAGACCTCGGCCGACCTTGCTACGCGAGACGTCCTTCATTGACTCTCCGTCAGCAGTTGCAACATTATCATTTAGGTCTCCACGACCTTAATCACAAGATGGTCACAATGCTCCCCCAGCAATCTTGACATAAAACAGTCATTTACAAACAGCATTTATAAACAGTTTACAATACAGTTTCTATTTTAACTTTCATTTTTCCACATTATCCCTCTTCAATCCACATTACTTATTCCATATTCCATTTATATGTATACTCATCCCATCACATCATTTTCCATCTCAACACTTCATATTCCTTCACATCACATATCGTATATTCACATCCATACATATATCCACATCCACATCCACATTCACATCCATACATCCACATCTACCTCCATACATCTATTTTCACATCCACATCTACATCCATACATCATTTTCCATCTCAACACTTCATATTCCTTCACATCACATATCGTATATTCACATCCATACATATATCCACATCCACATCCACATTCACATCCACACATCCACATCTACATCCATACATCTATTTTCACATCCACATCTACATGCACATTCATGCATCCACATCCATACATCCACATCTACATGCACATTCACATCCATACATCCACATCTATATGCGTACATTCTCATCTACATGCATACATCCACATCTCTATGCATACATCCACATCCACATTCACATTCTCCTCATACATCTACATCTACATGCATACATCCACCTCCACATTCACATCCACATCTATACATCTACATCTACATGCATACATCCACCTCCACCTCCACATCCACATCTACATCTACATGCATACATCCACCTCCACATCCACATCCACATCTATACATCTACATCTACATGCATACATCCACATCCACATCTATACATCTACATCTACATGCATACATCTACATCTCCATTTACATCCACATCTATACATCTACATCTACATGCATCCATCCACATCTCTATTTACATCCTCATCTATACATCTACTTCTGCATGCATACATCCACATCTCCATGCATACATCCACCTCCACATTCACACTCACATCCATACATCTACATCTACATGCAACATCCACATCTCCATGCATAATAAAATTCTTTTAATTAATCTAGGATGATAGTTCCTAGAATATGGTAGGAAGTCCTCTTTTTATGCTTTGAATGAATTTATTTTATGCGTAATTTCTATAAAAATTTTGCCATAGCTCCGCTACTATGACTGATAAATCTCAATTTTTTCTAAAGGATAAAGCTTATCATTAAGGAAATAATTAGAATGGTCTCTAATTGAATCATCAATCCATAAATGGATTGAATCATCATTATACATAAACTAAAAGCATAAAAAAAAGCCATTAATTTGGCCTCAAGCATAGCTTAATCTTGGATTAAGGAAAAGCCTTATGAAAAGCTTCATTTGGATTGAAAAGGGTCATGAGTATGACCATTTCTTAAGTGAGAGAGAGAAAAACCATTAGAATTAAATATAAATAGAATTTTATGTAATTCTTTACTATCATTAATTAATTAACTTCAATAGCATTTCAAAAACCATACCAATTAAGCTTCTCAAGCTTGAGAGGGGTTGAGAAGAGAGAATCATTGAGAAATTATAGAAAAGATCATAATTCACTATACTTATCTTATAATTTGCTTGATTCTTTGTTCACGGTAGAGGCCCCCAACCAATCAATTGGTTTAGTATGTTGATGGAGCCACCAATGGGGATTGAAGAAAGAGAGAAGTATCAAAAACTAGTGAATTATTAAAGAATTCACAGTTCTTGACTTAGGTGGAGTAGAGTAACAATGCATAAGACACTATATCTACATAAAGAATTCATAGTTCTTGGCTTAGGTGGAGTAGAGTAACAATGCATAAGACACTATATCTACATAAAGAATTCATAGTTCTTGGCTTAGGTGGAGTAGAGTAACAATGCATAAGACACTATATTTTTTTCAACAAGGGGAGGCTTCTATTTATAGGAAAATTTGAGCTCCTAACCAAACAAATTGATTCTAGAATTTTCCAAGTCAGTTTGGTCACTTTTTGACCATTTTTAGGTCAGTTAAGCTAACTTTTTGGAACTAGACTTGAATGAGGAGAGAGGAGAGATGAAATATCTCAATTTTCTATGAGTTTAAAACTCATTCAAGCATGTGAAGTATGCACCTCCTTTAAAGAACTCTCCTTCCTTACATATGTGTCATAGTTTTTTTACTAATAAACTTTGTACATTTTCAACTCTTCATCTTATGTGAAATATGCACCTCCTTTAAAGAACTCCCCTTCTTTACATATGTGTTTTTTTTACTAATAAACCTTGTACATTTTCAACTCTTCATCTTATGTGAAATATGCACCTCCTTTAAAGAACTCCTCTTCCTTACATATGTGTCATAGTTTTTTTTTATACTAATAAACCTTGTACATTTTTAACTCTTCATCTTATGTGAAATATGCACCTCCTTTAAAGAACTCCCCTTCCTTACATACGTGTTTTTTTACTAATAAACCTTGTACATTTTCAACTCTTCATCTTATGTGAGCATTTACTCATGTGTTTTTTTTACTAATAAACCTTGTACATTTTCAACTCTTCACCTTATGTGAGCATTTACTCATTTTTGGGTATCTTCTTTTTACAAATTGGATTTATCTCCTCCCTACACATGTATTGATGCTATTGGCCCATAGGAACCTTAATTGGACCATAGTCTAAAGATTTCTGAAAATCTACACCCTTAGACTAAGGTTCTTTATACCTATTTCCAATTAATTCCAATTGCACATTTGAAAATTCTTTTTGAATTTCTGTTTCAGGGAAATTCATCTTAATTATATGAGATATTTTTCTATCTAAAAATATTCAAAATCTGAATATTCTCTCTCTAGAATATTTTCTCTCTCTAGGTTAAAACAGTTAGAAACAAGGTCTTTATATTTCTGAAGAGGGATTGATTACAGGGGAAGATACTAGACATCAAAAAGGGGGTTGGGGGAGGAATCTTACATTTGTTACCCTGCCTTCCTCCTACCTCATCACACTGGGAACAAACAACACCAAACAAAGGGACTGGGCTATGTCGGGCAGCGCGGGTCTAAGCCAGGGAGGCAATCTAATCACTTTAACCCAAACTGGGCATGCATTTTGTAGGCTTTTATTGACATTAAACAAAGGATCAAACGAAAAGACATGTATCAACCTTTGACCAAAAAACAAGGGTCCCTTGGCAAACAACTCAGACACAGACTACCCTTTGATAAACAACACATTGAAAAAAACCTTTCCTAGACAGAAAATCTTAGACACAAAACAATCATGCAAGATACGTGAAGCCACTTGCCTAATTCACCCTTCGACGGAGGCTTGCCCGGGCAGAAAAAGAAACACACTACACATTGAGAATAACCCTACCTAGCTTCTAATGAACTCTTGGCTCAACTTTAGGCATACCTTACTTTTCACATGGTTACAGAGTCTTTAGTTTAGGCATACCTTACTTTTCACATAGTTACAGAGTCTTTAATTTAGGCAATTAGGAACGCACTTCCTCTTGACGCACTCCACCTCGACCTCCTCACCTCTGCGCTTCATCTCTTCCTCTGCCTCTGGATCCTAGTCTCCCCATCTAATCACCCCCTCATCCTCACGAAGGAGCCACCCACTATAGGCCACCTCCATGCAAGATCCAATACGCCGACCACCCATCGACGTACAATGGGCATGCACCCACACAAGGGGATTAAACTCAACACTAACCCACTTGCCTTTCTCATGCACGACACGTAGGAGGATCTGATCGCACTCAATGCCTTCTCTCTCTCACTACAAATCAATCAATTTTCAATCATCAAGATTAGATAAAGCATGTCTCAAAAATGAACTTAACGAGACATCAATATTGGGTGACCTTCCTTCAGTTTTTCAATGCAAAAAGGCTATGGGAGGTCCCTATAACCACCATTAGTATCAAGCCTAAAGTCTACAATAGCGTATGTGTGAAGTGCATGACCAAGTCAACATGCATGTTGCAAACTGTTGGATATTGTACAAACTATCACCTTGAGAGCCTTTTCTTGCAAAGAAGTCAAAAGAGCTTGTAAGTGAGACTATAATCATCTATCCAAATTACAAAATGGGCTCAAAATGAGCTTCCCCTCATGTTAATGTTAATATCTATCTTTCGCTTGTGTAATCATAATGGCTAGATCTTAAGGAGAGATGAGCATGGTATCAATCCTAATTTCTTAACAAAGCCAGATTAGTAAAGTTAATAATGGCACCAAATCCTTCAAGGTTACTTTTGAATTAGGCCCGTTACACATACCCCACCGCCCATGTATGGGCGGGGGATTAGGCGGGGGAGATTGTCTGCCCATGAATTATGGGCGGTGGATACCCTCACCACATCAGCATGGGTAGGCAGGGGTATGGCGATGTGTAATGGGCCTTAGATCGCGCATGCTTTTATAATCAGCCATGTAATTATTTAATATAATAGGTGAATTTTCACTGCTGCACGAAGCATGATTGCTTCTGCCCCCAGCCAAAATCTGTGAGTTGAACCCCACTTATTAAAAGCTAATTTGCGTCAAGAGAACAAGAAGCCATTTTCATCAAGCAAACAAGAAGCCATTTTGATGACATTGGTTGCCTTACGTTTCAAGTATTATTACCTTGTCAGATGCAACATTGTTCTAAACTTACAAAACATTCACCTACCAGAATAGAAGATTGTGGGCTGCACCTAGGTGATGGAGGAGGGAGCCCCTCAACACTATATGCCACGGGGTCTTAAATGAACCCATGACATTGGGATCAATGGTGCGGATTCTTGGATGCCAAAACCGTCAGATCTCTTTCTGGCCACATTTACTAACAACAAACCAGGTTTGTCAGGAAAACAGCTGACCAGTCAAAAAATTGGCACGCGCTGCACGTGATATCGACTTTAGATGCCAACGGTAGGATGATGGGACATTTGGATTTGAATTTTGGCGTGGTATACTAAAACTAAACCGGAAAGGGATGCCAAAAATTTGTGTTGCGCAGGTAGTGCTTTTTCTTTCCGTCACCAACTTCTCTACTTGTCATATGCTCTATTCATATCTATTTTACTTTTTCTCAGGTTATGGCCTTTGGAAGACCATGCATGTGTATTTTTCTAAGGTTATGACCTTTGGCAGACCATGCATGTATCTTTTTCTCTACCCCACGCAACCTAGAGGGGGCTCGGATGAAAGATTAGGTAGATCCGACATCCACAATGGCTTGTCTTCCATACATTGGTGGATTACCAAGTCAGGGCAATATTCTAAGCTATATGGTGATTGAGGGAATTTATGACAATGCCAAGCACAAAGTAGGGGTTGATGAAAGTGATTGGAGTGTAGATGGGGATTCAATGTCCTCCTTAGGTGAAACTAGCGATGACCAGGATATTTTTGAAGGAAATAGGAATGATGGAGATGCATCTTGGCCAGTTGAGAATTTCAGTCAATGCCTAGAGCACAAGAAAAATGAGCCCAATCCTTCTTGTATACTTATTAGGTATACTTTTCCTTGATACTTACAAACTCATGCAATGCATTCTAATAGGGGGATCTATGTGCCATTATTGGATGTCTTAAAAGCTCATGATCATAGAGGTGTTCTTAATGTAAAGAAGTGGAGAAGGTTGAAATATAGTTTGTGTCTTGTCATGTATGAAGATGGTGTGAAACCCTTATGCCTACTAAAATCCACTGCTCCCCAAGTGCAAATCGTACCACTTGAGGATTGGAAAAGCATAATATTAGCTGAACATGTGAAACATAGGCCTCATCAATGTGTGACAAAATCCACATTGAATTTGGTCAAAATAAAATGGTGTAAAACTATTAGCAAGCATGGCATTCCTGTGGAATTTGTGAAAGAGGTCATTTCTCAGTATGATTGCAATGATGAAAGCCAACATGACTATGGTCCAAAACAAAGTGGTGTACAACTATTAGCAAGCATGGCATTCTTGTGGAATTTGTGAAAGAGGTCATTTCTCCGTGTGATTACAATGATGAAAGCCCACAACATAACTATGGTCCATTCAATGTACATTCCTCAAACATTGATTGAGCTAAAGGATGTACTCAAGCTTTTTCAATAACACTTCTAATGTGTAGGTAACCTTGGATGATCTCCAAATCAAGCACAAAGTGAGACGTAATTATAAAAGATCTACGAAGCAAAATGGCCTAGACATTGGTGTGTATGAGTAGTATGTTTGCCATCATGGTGGAGAAACAAAGAGAAAGGGATCAAATGTTCATAGGCTTCGAAAGTCAAAGAAGCGTCGTTTCCCATTTAAAGTGTACCTAGAGTGTCGAAATGGTATGGATGAAGTTTCTGTCGTTGTCAACGATGACATTCATAAGGGCCATGTTCCCAGCTCACATAGTGATCTCTACTATCTACCTATGCACCCAAGGGTGATCTAGTGTAGCATGGATGACCTCTTTGATGTGGGTTCATCTTGACATGTGGAAAAAATGTCAACATCCAAAGAGAAATGGCAAATAGAGAAGGCATCACATTCAGAGCATGTCATCTATAGTTTCTTCATGATACCGAAGGAAGTCTAGTTGCTTCAATATCAGAGCCTTTGCCAAGAAAGATGTTCAAGTGACGATTGGACAACAATGTTCAGTGAGGCACTTGCCCTAAAGGATCAAAAGATGGTAATTGATGATCCTTGATTCTTGGCTGTCTACATAGATTTACATAATATTATTTCATTGTGTGAAGCAAAATATTATATGTAGGTTTTGTACATCTTGCCTTATAATCCACATGCATGCGAGGACAAGAATTATAAGCCTTTTATGGTCATCATTAAAGATGTTGGATGCTAAAAATGGTAATGAGAGTTTCATGATACAACAACTCTTGGGATGTGGATAGCACTTTCAAAATGTGTTTAGTCTCCCATTGTATGTTGCTATTTTACCCATTCAGCACAACATTGGAATATCTATTTGGTTCATGCTATGCACGAATGATGTTGGTACAAATTAGGAAAGCATTGCCTTGAAGATCACTATAAGGATGGTGTTCTCTAGATTAAATAGAATTCGGCTATGCACGAATGATGTTGGTACAAATCAGGAAAGCATTGCCTTGAAGATCACTATAAGGATGGTGTTCTCTAGATTAAATAGAATTCGACTAGCAAACCGTTATCATTGACAAGTATCTCGAGAGCTACACTCTATTTTGAAGATCGTGGATGAGGATCTACATTCCTAGAAATTAGATTAGTAGGGGCTTTGATGGTAGGTTGATGGTAGGTTGCTGGACATGTATTGCTATGCTGGTTTTATGTCAAGAAGGCATGGGTCGAGAACTTGCTACCACAAGTATGTCCTGGTTTACTTCAATTGGAATGCACATGTCCAAAAAGTATATTATATAGTGTACTAGCTTACTTTGCATAATCCTTGTGCACAAATTGTGTGCAGGTACCAAAAGAGCTAAGGGATCACATTTACAACTCTTTGAGCAATCTTATGCACGCACCTCACCGAGGAGTTGTTTGATGCAAGGTTTAGGGAGCTACTACTTATGTGTGTAAAAAAATGGAATGGTCTCATGAATAATGGGCCCAAGGCCAATTGCCCATGCCCATGGACAACACTTATGATAGTGTGAAATGGGAGTCATGTAGGTCTCATACACCATACTTTTGATACCTTGTTGATAATCAAGTTATACAAGCCTTTGATTTCTCTTCATGTTCTAATCCTAGGTTAATCTGTCATGTTTTATCTTAATCATAGGCTAATGAGGATCAACCTAGATTGCCACTTTCTTTCATTGGTATCAGAGCCATGTCTTTGATCTAGTTTTTTGAAATTAAAAAAAAAACTCTTGCATTTTCCTGGTTTTCTTGGACTTTCTTGATTTTCTTGATTTCTTGGACTTTCTTGATTTTCCTGGTTTTCTTGGACTTTCTTGATTTTCTTGATTTCTTGATCAAGAAATGGGTATGGAGATTGTGGGATGATGGAAAGCGTCTTTGATTTTTGGTTGTTATAAGCTTTTGGAGGGAGCTATGGGTCACTGTGGACCAAATTCTGGGATAGCCGCTCCAAATTTGAATGAAGGGACCAAAATTGGGGAAATTTTTTTACTAATCTTGATTAGTTGCTAATCCAAAATGTTTATGTTTTTCCTTCTTCCTCATGTTTGGTCTTGGAGAGAATAGAGCTTTAATCCATAGCCATTTGGTGTTAAAATCTTAGGGTTTTGATTGATCTTCACTTCAGCTTCATTTCAAGCTCTCTAATGGAGTTTCTCATGGACATTTTCACCATCGTGCTACTGTGAATCAAGCATTGATTTGCCTCAAGAAGCAGCTGATTTCACCACCATTTGTAGCATTAGAAGCTTGCTTACGCTTTACCTAATTTTAGGCAAGCTTAATTTGGGCATTAAGGCCCTTCTCATTGGAGATTTTTTGAGTTCATGGTGTTTACCTATCGCCGTCTATTGTGTGTTGCTGCAGGCCATATTAGGTATGATTTCATGGATGTTGAAGCTCCATGTGTGGCACAAGAAGCTTACCAGATGTAACAAGCTTGATGAAGTCGATTCTCTTGGCGATTTGATCCATGAGGGAATGAACGTGCTAAGCAATTTTTTGCATCATGAGGGCCACGTTTCTTGTTCATTCTACTATCCTTGCTTCAAGTCAAGGTCTCCATGATTTCTTTCAATCGGATGGCCTTCCTATGATGCCTTTCTCTTGAATGGTCTCAAGGCTTATAAAGCTTGGAACAATGGTGAGTTCTTGGTTTCCTTTTGACTGAAAAATTATGCACTTTCCTATTAAGAGAGTATCCTCTTTCAACATAAGCTTTAATTTCCACCATTGAGCTCCATTGAATGCATTTGCAATTCTTGTGGTCAAAATTCATGAGCAATTTCCTCTTGCAATTTTGACATTTCTTGAAAAATTAGGGTTTTTGCATGTGTTTCATGAGATCCAAGGCATTCATTGTCTTCATTAAGCCTTTGTCTATCCTCCTATATCACTTTTGTATCAAAATCAACTGGGGATTAGGGTTTATTGGAGAAACATGGTTTTAGAGAAAGGGCCCTAGAATTAGAGTTTGCTTGGATTTTCTCTTCAATATGCATACATGGACACATACTCATAGACCTCATTGATCATGTGATGCATTGATTTCATCAAGGGAATTGCATATACCCACAAAGGGATCATTGAATTCAAAATACCCTTCTCTTTTGGGGTTTCTTTGTGCAATTGGCATTGTTTTGTTTCCACATGAAGCTACGAGGGATTGAATACATCAAGAAGCTTAATTGTATTCCCAAATAAGCTCTTGTCTATGACATCAGCTTCGTATGTTGGATGATCATTGCATGCAACTATAAGTACCGATTGTAAGTGGATTCACATATACCTTCAAGTTCATGTTTCACAACTCACACACACTTGTACTCACATCTCAATTCTTAGTAATCAAATGATGTGTGAGGCTACCTTGGCATTTGGAGGAGAAGTAGGGGGAGCATGTCTTGCATCCACCTTACCGTGTGTGCCTTGGAAAAGTGGTAAGGTGGAGGATTAGGTACCGGTGGTGAAGAAATGGCCCCAACTTATGCCTAGTTTCGACCTAGGTGTGTACGAGGGTGAGCTTGGCCAGGAGATCGACAAGATTCAACGCTCTTCATCGACTTTTGAGTCCCTATTGTGGCTGCATTTTATTGGGCGAGGATCTAGCAAGTAGGGAATTTAGGATTGCAATTGATTTTGCTTGATTTGATATTGAGATTTGATTGCCAAAACAAAGGAGGTGCAGCCAAAATTTTTGCAAAACACTTATGCAAGGAACTTGAGGTTACATGTGGATGCCTAGTTGCAAATTGATGAGATTCATGCCTTCAAATAAGGTCTAAGATATTGCCAATGCAAAAGGGAAGTGAGGATTGATTTGGAGAGAAGTTTGACAATTTTCTATTGTGGAACTAAACCCTAAGTCAGTTTGAGGGAATTGAGGATTGATTTGGAGAGAAGTTTGACAATTTTCTATTGTGGAACTAAACCCTAATTCAGTCTGAGTGGGTTAAGGATACTTCCAAGGTGTTTGTATAGCCTCATTCTACTCTCCAAGGGCTACATTTGGAGCCCTCAAGTGTTTGATTTGGACTATGTTTACTTCTCCAATTGGCAAGTTTACCCGCAGGACAAGAAGGCTGCCTAGTCAAAAATAGCACATCATTTTGGCAAAATGAGCATAGGGCTAGGTTCCCCATACCGTAAGCTTCCTATCTAGCCTTAGATCTTACCATTCGAACACTAGACCTATCCGCTATATCCATTTTTCCATTAGAAATTAGGGTTTTTGGACTGAACCTATTTTGGCACCGTAGCTGGATAGTACGCTCTTCCCTCATTCCAACAAGCTAAAAAATTCAAGATTTGGACCCTGTTTGCTTGGTCAAAGTGATCATCTACTCGTGTCAAAAGAAGTTAAAACAGAGAGTACTTACGCATTGATTGTGGTCAAAGTGATCATACATGGGTGTTCTACAAATCATTGGCTCTCCATAGAGCTAAAGAGATTGTAAATCGAAGTTTGGGAACATATCCAACTTGAAATTGGTCATTTTTTAATGGCATCCAAGTCAAAGGTCAAGGCTACTTTCAAGGAAGTAGTTGAGCGCATGAGGGTGGTGTTTTGAAAACAAACAAAGATGCAAGGCAAGATGTTCAAGAGCATTTGCAAGGCAATGTTGACTTGCATCAAGGGTCAAACATTAGGAAAAGAGGGAACTCATTTTGGGGCCCTGTAAGAAATTCACGATTTTTTGATTTTTCTTCACCCAAAATCAGCAAAAATATTAAAACAAGTACATGCAACTATAGAGATTCGCCGAAAAACGTGATTTGGTGTCAGTCTGGCAGAGCAGGTGATTCAGACATCGCCAGCGTGTCCTTCTTCCGAATCAGATTCTCGTGCGTATGGATCTGCAAATCCACTTGACCAAGGCTCAAGCCACCACTTCATGTCCTTATGCTTCGGTTTCATATGCAAACGTTCACATATTTCTTGATGTAAGATTCCTCCCTTCAGCTTTTGAGGTGTAAAGGAGTAAGAACCTCCCCTTATATTTTTGTAGTTATTCCCCTCTCTAAAATAGAAGAAAGATCCTGTTTTGGCCTGGAGAGAGAAAATGTCTAGAGAGAGGTAGTCTAAAATTGAGATATTTTTTGATATAAAAATCCTCCTAGTGTCTAAAATGGTTTCCCCTCAAACAGAAACTCAAAAAGAACTTTCCAATGTGCAATTGGAATTAATTAAAAATGTGTATAAAGAACCTTAGCCTAAGGGTCAAGATTTTCAGAAATTTCTGGATTATGGTCCAATTAAGGTTCCTATTGACCAATTGGATAAATCCAAGTGTGGGGATGAGATAAATCCAATGAATAAAATAAAATACCCAAAAATGAGTAAATGCCCACATAAGATGAAGAGTTGACTGAGTACAAGGTTTATTAGTTAAAAACTATGAGATATTACTAAAAAAATGAGATATTTTTGTATAATGATACATTTTTAACACCTTGGTAAGGAGGGGGGAAGACTTCAAGGAGGAACCTACTTCACACATGTGGTGGAGTTTTTAACTCAATAAAATTGTGATATTTTTATCTCTCCTCTCTCTTGGATCAAACCAAATCAAAAGGGAGTCAAACTAGGTCCAAATCTTGTCCAAATTTAGCCAAACTGAATTTGGAAAATTCTAGAACCTAGTTGGACTTGGTTAGAGGCCTCCCTCACCTATAAATAGATCCTTAGTCTTTTGTAAAAAAATCTGTGAGCTATACCATGCCAGTATTACATTAAAATAATTATATTTTTTATTATCCCTTAAAAATCCTCTACTTTTGGAGAGAGTGGAGCCTCTCTCTCACTTCAACCATCCTTGGAGCTTTCCTTCCAACACACTAACCAATTGATTGGTTGGGGGCTTCTTCTAAGATAGAGAAGCAAGCAAAAACAAGAGGTAAAGTGTAATGTTATGGTTTTTCTCTACTATTCTCAATGTTTTCACTTCTCAACCCCTCTCAAGCTTGAGAAGTTTCTAAATTAAGTGATTATAATGCAAATCAAGCTTTTCTTAAGAGTTATAATGAATAATTAAGAAAAGTTTACATTTATGCTTAATTTAGTATGTTTTTTATGTTTATCTCTCTCTCCCCAAATGAATGGTCATTCCTATGACCAATTCTCTATTCAAATGATGCTTCCCATTAATAAATTCTCAATTCATAAATCAAACCCTAGGCTTGTGAAGCTAGAGTTTAAGAAAGTGGTTTTTATACTTTTATGCTTCTAATATTATGATAATCTTATGATTTAAATCCATAAATTAGATTTAAGCTTAGAAGATAGCTATACTATTATAATTGTATTACTATGTTTATTCTTTTTAAAAATATTAAAAAATTATCAGTAATAGCAGCGGAGCTATGGTAAATTTTTTAAGAAAATGATACATAATTCATTCTTATGCATAACATGAAAAGAGGACTTCCTACCATATTCTAGGATTGAATATCCTAGGCTAAAAGAATGATTTTCATCACATTCAATGGAAAACTAATTTTTAAGGTTTATGTATAATTAAATAATTAAGAAAAGAGAAAATTATGGTAAATTTTTTTAAATAATAAAAGAGGAATTCTCATAACATTTGGAATTCAATCGTTTAAATAGTAAAAGTGGAATTCTTAGCATATTGAATTAATGGATATTTTTATTAAAATTCAAAGAGAAATTTTAGACAAATTTATTTTATGCATGAGAAATATTGAAATGATAAAAGAGGAGTTCCCATGACATTTGGAATTCAATCATTTAAATAGTAAAAGTAGAATTCTTAGCATATTGAATTAATGGATATTTTTATCAAAATTCAAAGAGAAATTTTAGATAAATTTATTTTATGCATGAGAAATATTTCAATGATAAAAGAGTAATTCCCATGAGATCTAGAATTCAATCATTTAAATAGTAAAAGTGGAATTCTTGGCATATTGAATTAATGGATAATTTTATTAAGGAAAAGAGAAATTTTAGATAAACTTATTTGATGATAAAAGAGAAATTTCCATGACATTTAGAATTCAATCAATTAAATGTAAAAAGAGAAATTCCCATGATAATTGAGATTCAAGAAATTAAATGAAAAAAAGAGAAATTTTTAGCATAATGAGTATTTATCAAAAGTGAAATTTTGAGTATTATTGAAAAATATGGGTAGAATTGATTTTTGTAAATCCCATGAATTCTTTTATTCAAAATAAGAATATTGAATACAATTCACTCAAGAATTGAGAAAGAATATGGAAATAGCCGTCAAGAAAAAGAACCTTTATCTAGGCCAAGCAATTAGCAAAAATTTAGAAAAAGTTCCATTATCGGTATCGAAGTAGAAAAATCTACTAAATGTGATAAGATGTAAATGGGATGTGAATGGATGTGATAAGATGTAAATGGGATGCGATAGGATGTGAATGGATGTGATAAGATGTAAATGGGATGTGATAGGATGTGGTGTGATGAAAATGAATGTGGATGAGATGTGAAGTAAATGAATATGGATGTGAATAATGAGATGAGAATGAGATGTGAGGTTATGTGAAAGGATGAGATGTAAAGTAACTGGATGTGGATATGTATGTGAAAGAATGTGATGTAAATGAATGTGGATGTGAATGATGAGATGAGAATGAGATGTGAGGTTATGTGAAAGAATGAGATGTAAAATAAATGGATGTGGATGTGGATGTGTATGTGAAAGAATTTGATGTAAATGAATGTGGATGTGAATGATGAGATGTGAGGTTATGTGAAAGGATGAGATGTAAAGTAAATCGATGTGGATGTGTATGTGAAAGAATGTGATGTAAAGGGATGTGGATGTGGATGTGATAGGATGTGATGTGATGTAAATGTATGTGGATGTGGATGTGATCTAAATGGATGTGGATGTGGATGTGATAAGTGTTGAGATATCGAGCTCATCTAGTGAGGCGGTGGACACTGATGACCCACCTGGGGGATAGGCCCCACACTTAAAGCACTCGCATGGTTGTTGAGATCATGGGTGATATGCGGCCAGTGGGATGACAGGCTATGTGTGACAGCCATCTGGCATAGCTATAGCGTAGTCTCTAGAATGACAGCCATTCTAGAGACTGGCATAGTTATAGCGCCTGCTCATTTAGTTGGGTTCACACTTTAGAGAACCTGAGTATGTATTTGGTTGAGTACCTTTTCATATGAGTGTACTCTTATATTTGTATATGGTGTGTTGAGTGTTGTGTGAAGAAGAAGAAGATTTTCAGCCTCTCACCTTGTGTGTTCTCTATTAGGATTTTGTGAGTGTGTGTGTGCTTGCAAGAGCTCAAGCTCTCTTCTCCCCTGCATCTTTTCATGGTATCAGAGCCTAGTTCGTGCTAAGGGCTGAGCTGCAAGCAAGAGAACCACAAGAAGCGGTACGAGGGTAAGAGCTTCAACTACTCTTCCCATTTGTGTTGGGGCGACTACACCCTTGTCGGGAGCTCTACGGGAGGCACTGGCAAACGATCTCTGATTGAGGAGCTTTCTTTGCGGGAGTAAAGCTATAGGGCAACTATAATGTTCTATCGGATGAAATTTTTGTGGGCGAAAATAAGTTTCGAGCACGTCAGGACCTCCGTTTTTCAGAAAGCAGGCGATTTTGAGCACTACTGCGGGTAAGTCATCGATTCTCTGCAGAATTCTATTCTAAGAACTACAGGAATACAGATTGGCTGTGTAGACACTGTGTGTGCTACAAAGAGGTCAATAGTTGCCATTGGTGGGTGTATGTATGCACATTAAGGTCACTGGTTGTGACATTTGAGTATACTACAGTACCGCTACAGAAAATACAGCAGTTTGTGCAGGACAAACCAGAGTGCTGTTTTTGGTAAATCTGTGTGTCTGGCAAGATGTCAAATGATGGCATAAACCAGATTGTTGCTGAGAATCTTGATAAGAACAACTTCCATGCTTGGAGGTTCAGGTTGATGAATTTCCTAATGGGAAAGGGTTATTGGGACTACATAGAAGGTGAGCATGAAGAGGCACCAGAGATACCGGAGATCAATCCAATTGCTATAGATGTGAAAGAGTTCAAAGATTGGAACTAAGGAACTAAGGCTCTCTATCAGTATACAGGACACCATGATTGGGCACATACAAGATGCCAAGTCCCCCAAGGAGGCATGGGACACCTTGGTAAAACTCTATAAAACAAATACCAAGGCATGTAAGATACAATTGAAGAATGAACTTCATATTGTGGAGAAAAAGAGTATGTCTGTGAATGACTATGCATTGAAGATAAAGCGTATTGTGGAATCCCTTGCATCTAATGGTGTTTCAGTAGATGATGACGATAAGGTGGAAGTCTGTTTACGTGGTCTCGGGCCACAATACAAGGCATTCAAGATGTCTATTCAAACTCGGAAAAACATTCCCAATTTTACAGATTTGGTGTCTATGCTGATTATGGAAGAGAAGAGCTTGGGTGAAGACCAACAGTCTTCACAAAACAAAAACAGTTTAGAGCAATAGGCCTTCTACACAAGTTCAGGAAGAGGACGAGGTAGAGGAGGCCATGGATGCAGTCAAGGAGGTGGCCGAATAGGTAATCAGAATTATGGCCAGCAACAATAACAACAACAGTCCCAGAATTCACAACAACAATAACAACACGTAGGTGGAAGAGGCCAATTCAGAGGTAGGGGGAGTCAAAGAGGTAGGGGGAGTCAAAGAGGTCGTGGAAATTGGCAAAGGCAGTATAATGACACACATGGATGCTTTTATTGTGGTAAGCCTGGACATGTGCAAGCAGATTGTTATAAGAAGCAAGCTGACATGCAAAATGGGAAATTGCAGCAAAACAACTATGCATCCTCGAGCAGAAACAACTATGCATCCTCGAGCAAAACAACTATGCATCCTCGAGCAGAAACAATGAGGATAATGAAAGGTTTTTTCTTATGCAGCATGTCGTTAATGCCATGTCTGAAAATGTTGAAGCAGCACATAAAGATGATGTATGGTACGTTGATTCAGGTGCTTCGAACCACATGACAAGTCATGGGGAGTGGTTCAAGGAGATGAAAAACCTTGAAAGATGAGGTTTTGTGGAAACAGGGGATGACACATCTCATCCAATTGCCCATGTTGGAGATGTGCCATTGTCTATGCAGGATGGCAAAGTGAAGTACCTTGCAGATGTACTTCATGTTCCGAACATAACAAAGAATCTGGTTTTAGTTGGCCAGATGATTAAGCAGGGTTTGCAGGTTTGGTTTAACCCTGATGGTTGTTATGTTGAAGACTTTAAAGTCAAGTGCAGGTTGGTTGCAAAAGGCAATAGAGTGGGCAGAATGTTTACGTTGAATGTAAACATGACTGAAGTGAGTGCTGCGATGTTTGCAAATGGTTCAGGAATTGTTGTAGACATAGACATTTGGCATAAAAGAATTGGACATGTGAATGTGCAGAGAATGAAATCTATGCAGACTAAAGGAATTGTGAGAGAGCTGCCAAAATTTAAAGTTGAAGGTATGCAGAGAATATGTGAAGCATGCCAATTTGGAAAGCAAACAAAGCATGTATTTCCATGTAACAGATATGTGAGCAGAAATACTACAGAGGCTGAGTACAGAGAGGAGCTACTATGGCAGCATGTGAGGTAGCTTGGTTGAGAAAGCTACTTGTAGATTTGGGTCTATCAGTGGATAGACAAGTTATCATTTTCTATGATAATATTAGCAGTATTATACAGTTGGCCAAGAACCCAGTTTTTCATGCTCGCACGAAGCATATAGAGGTCCACTACCATTTTGTCAGAGAGAAGGTCTTGGCAGGAGACCTTGACCTTGTTTATGTCAGCACACAGGATCAGGTAGCTAACATCACCAAAGCATTGGGTATAGAGAAGCTCCGCAGCTTCAGGGCTTCTCTTGGTGTACATGAGATGGAGTTGAGCTCGAGGGGGGGTGTTGAGATATCGAGCTCATCTAGTGAGGCAGTGGACAACACTGATGATCCGCCTGGGGGATAGGCCCCACACTTACACCACTGGCATGGTTGTTGAGATCATGGGTGATATGCGGCCAGTGGGATGACAGGCTGTGTGACAGCCATTCTAGAGACTGGCATAGTTATAGTATGTATTTGGTTGAGTACGTTTTCATATGAGTGTACTCTTATCTTTGTATATGGTGTGTTGAGTGTTTGTGTGAAGAAGAAGAAGATTTTCAGCCTCTCACCTTGTGTGTTCTCTATTAGGGTTTTGTGAGTGTGTGTGTGTGTGCTTGTAAGAGCTCAATCTCTCTTCTCCCCTGCATCTTTTCAATAAGATGTGATGTGATGTAAATGGATGTGGATTTGGATGTGGATGCGATAAGATGTGATGTAATGTAAATGGATATGAATGCGGATGTGGAATGAGATGTGATGTGATGTAAAGGGAATGTGGATGTGAATGGATGTGATGTGATGTAAAGGGATGTGGGTGTGATGTGATGTAAAGGGATGTGGATGTGAATGTGATGAGATGTGAAGTGATAGGTGTGAATGTGAATGAATGGATGGATGTGAATAGTCGTGCATGTGAATGACTGGATGGATGTGGATGAATGAGATGGGATGTGTATGAATGAAATATGATGTGGATAGATGTGGTGTGATGTGAAATGAATGTGATGTGATGTGATACGAATGGATGAGATGTGATGTGATATGAATGGATGAGATGTGATGTGATGTGATACGTATTGGAAATGAGTAGGATACTTGATGCAAGAAGATGGCAAGATAATATTTGAGGAAGGAAGAAATAATACCTTCATTTGTAGTCATTAAAAAATGCAACTTCTCTATTTAAATGAATTTTCTTTCCCAAATTCATGTGGTCTCTTGATATAAGCATAAAAAATAAGAGTGCAACAAGCATCCTATATCTCTCTTTTATCATCCTTTTCCGGTTGATGTACTATTTTGGGCGTATCTTCTTTTCGTAGTCCTCAAGCAACCATGTACTTGAGCTCATGATTTTTATTCTCTAAGATGTGAAATCTCATGAAGTTAGAGAAACAATTGTAAGCTGCATGCTAGCCTTGTGTTGAGCCTTTTCCACCATAAAGTTCATTGCACTCATGACACCAACTTCACACGAGGCACCCCATTGAAGTCCTTTGAATATGTAACTCAAACCTATCATCTCTTGACACTACCATTTCCTTCAACCTTGATCTAACTCTATCACACTCCCGTTGCAAAAGCTCAAGAATACTTGGGCTTAGTAAACTACTCGTCGAAAGCTTTGAAGACATGTTCTCTTGAGCTTCAAGATTTGCTTCACCTGCTTGAGCTTCAATATTTTCTTCAATAGCCGATTGAGAGCAATGTCTTTTTCTTGGAGGGAGAGTTTCCTCCGTGTTGCACATGAACTCCTCGATGTGAACCAGGAGTTGATCATTGATTGTCCATCGTTCCTCTTGCCATTTGGTTAATGTATAGTCATCTCATCAACAAACTCAAAAGGTTCCAATAGAAGCTCGCCACCTTCAATTTGTCCACGAACATGAGAGAATGTGGCCTGAACTATATCTATTCTAACCCTAACAACACCTAATTCCTCCTTGCTTTCATAGTCAACCAATTGAATCCTAAAAAAGGATGACATGATACCAAGACCGATTCTACTTCAAAACAAAATGAGAATGTTAATTAGAACCAATGATCCAAACTTGTAAACACTCAATGGAGTTAGTGATAGTACTCAACATCCCACACAGATGTTTGTGGTATCATCATCATCACTAGTCCTATAACATATGCATGAACAAACACTAATCATGAATACTATTTTCTTGCCAACAAATCATGCACAACAAATCATGCAGCAACACTTTCCTCTTGGCTATCCTAGCCCAGTCTTAATCTTTAGCATGAACATCATTAATCCTTAATTAAGTGTGATGGGCAAGACATGTGTAGAGGGAGAGACCATTTTTCACATGCACACCCAGTTAATGTACACATGGCATGACATCTCCATTGCTATGATGGCATTCATAAGCATTAAGTAGGGCATTCATGAGCATTAAGCATTGGCATTCAAGAATTAATGCAACATTTACAATAGCTAAATCAATGTTAACAAGCATAGGTCATAGCATGAGCGGTAGTATATGGGGCTGTTCAGCACCTACAACAATAAACAAATCATTAGTAGCATGTAGGGCATGTATCGATCAGGTCAAGGCCTGTGGAACCAACCGACATCAATTGTTAGGCATTTATGAGTCATTAAGGATCCAAACCAGCAGGCTCACATTAGTACCTCAGCTGACCAGCAAAATAAAGTCCATATAAATAGACTTCGCATCACTCAGTCTAGTATCTCCAGTGTTTTGGTGGTATTCAGCCCAAGGCTACAAGAAGGGTGGATTACAATAGTTCACCATTCATCATTGAAGGCATAGTAGCAGTCAGCACACAATCATCTCGCCTCCCACAGCATTTTACTTTTGCTATCATCAACATTTCACATCAAGCTTACATCAGCGTTTCACCATCAAGCTGACATGAGTTCAAATCAGGCTCACATCAGCATTTCACATCAAGCTTACATCAGCATGTCTTCAATGCTTACATCTGGGCTGACATCAACGTTTAGCCTTACATCAGGCTTACATCAGTGCTTACATCAGGGCTCACATCAATGCTTACATCAGCATATCATCTACGTTTTACCACAGCCCATGGGACAACATCCCCCTCTGCTATACATAGAGCATATCCGCATTTTTGCCTCAGCTCTCACCATCGGGGACAACAGCCCACTTTCTACTACATCACACCATCAAGACGATATTATCGACATCACATCAGGTACGCAGCACCCGTGTCATTAGAGCTTGCACTACTCCTTATCACTTCAAGTACGTAGCACATGTGTCACCAGAGCTTGCACCACTCGGGATAGCAGCCCTCTCTACTTCTCTCCACCCCTCAAGTATGCAGCACCTTTGTCACCAAAGCTTGCACCCTTTAGGTATGTAGCACCCTTGTCAACCAGAGCCTGCTGCACCCAGGTACATAGCACCCTTGTCACCAGAGCTTGCACCACCACCACCACTCGGGATGGCATCCCTCTCTGCTCTTCATCTACCACCTCATGTACAACAGCACCCTTGTCATCAAAGCATGCATCACCTCATCTTCCATTGCCACTACCACCTCAGATTCCCTTTGCATCCACCAATGCAAGCCTTCGACACCAGTCACCTCTCAGAGTGCTTTGACTCACATCACGCAAGCCTTTGCCAATTGTCCTTCATCTCCAACATCATCTTTGCTTCTGCACTGGTCTTTCTACCCAGAGTCACCTCACATATCAGAGGGATCTTGTACATATTTGCACTCACCCTTATATATATATTCACTCACATATTTCATGCTGTGTGGTTTTTCTCTAATCTCTTGTACATTTGGTCCTTTTGTCCTTTTGCCCTCACATATGCAGCCTGACATGAAAGTACATGTATGCCAGATACACCCTAACATGGTGTACTTTTCTTACAATACATGTATGTTAGATGCAGCTTGACATGGACTATACTTATGTTTTGGGAAGTTTTCGGAAAGATTTAGAATTTCTGAACATTAAGAAAAGTGGCAACTCTGTGGAGTATTGTATGGCTACAATGGATTTGGAATTATTGTGAGATCCCACTGCCCCCTCTGTGCATTGGATTCCCGATTGCTGGGGCAGCGGAAGCAGCTCCCTCTTGCGTGGGGCAGGGTTTCCCACTCGGGGCCTCGCCCTCGAATGACCGGGCACAAGACTAAGCTCGTGGTCATTCTGAAAACTAAAATCGGGAAAATTTCCCATGCCCAAAAAACGGGGACGATTCCACCATTTTGAATTTCTTAAAAACGAATTTTTCTAACGAGGTCAAGACTGAACTAACCTTCATCTAAATAAACTTGATAGAAGGGAAACTATAACAGACTTAACTTGAAGGAATCAATGCTTTTTTCCTAATTGAATTAGGCACAGCCGTTGATCTATTCATTTGAGAAGTCTTCAGGTTATCATTCAACTATTCGAGTTCTAAGCGTAATCTTATTAATCAATTTTATTATAAAAACTCTACTGATTCTAGCCTACCCCATCTGGCCCATGGGTTAGTCACCACCCAACCATTGGAATAGTAGAACTAGACAAGTACTCACCCACCCATAATTGAAAGCCTTTCTTAACTTTTGCTTTAAAATACAGATACTTACACGCTCCTCTTTAAACTTTAATCTATAAAACAATCCATCGACAATAATTACTGGGTACAGATGTCACAACTGAAAATTTTCATTCAATCCTTGTTTCTCAAAAAACAGTATCACTCCGGACTCTCCGTTGAGACCAGCAGGTTAGCAACGAGATCCAGTAAAAGATTACAATAAGTTTCTTATCATCATACATATATATATCTTCCACGACATACGCATGGGTGTCCTTCGGCACCGCGAGCCCATGCATCACCTGGTCAGAACTCTCGAGGATCCTCTTTAGGTGTCCTGGCACTTCACTCAGGGATCGCTTTGTCGGCCCTCGTCCATCGTACCGACGAAAGCGCACCATTTTAACCATACCGAGGCTGGTCAAGACCTGGGTAGGCTTTGCCGTGTGAGCTGTCCTTAGAACACTCCCCGCTAGCTGTTCCAACCGAAATTTTCTTAGAAAAACACATATACCAAATGCTCGCTCCAGCATTCTGGCATAGGACAGTCCTTTAAGAAAATAGGGTTTCTATGCAAGATTTCAGTTTTGATTTTCTTTTGAATACAAGAGTATATCTTAATTCCATATCCCAAGATTTCTAGATCACAGGTCAGGATTCCCAAGCAGAATTCCTCGAATTCTGAATTCTTGATTCTCAGATCAAAATCAAAGGTCTCAACTTAGTTTCAGATTCGGGGGGTGATTTCAGTGTAGATTACTGAACTGGTCACATCGTCCTTTCTTGAAACTGACGAAGGAGTTACGTCTTGTTCATAGTTTGATTCAGGGTTTGAGTCTGAAAAGGTTCTTCTTGAACTATCTTTCTCGAAGGTAATATTTCAATTACTACTTTACTGAATTCAAAACTAAACACGAATTCCTATGAGGAATAAATTAGTCATTTATCTAAAATTTCGACTTCGATAGTTTTTTTGAATTTTCTCATTACCATCCTAGAGAATATGAAACGGTATAATTTTCTTTCATAGAGTATTTACTTAATTCATTTACCCATATTCACTTGATTTAAACAAGGATTAAAAAGAACTCTTATTTTGATATAAAAATTTTGTATGCATCTATTTATGCATAAAAATCCATTTTAATAAAAGTAACACTTTTATAATAAAAAATATTCTTTTATGCATCCATTTATGCATAAAAATCCATTTTGATGAAAGTAATACTTTTATAATAAAAAATATTAAAAATCCATTTTGATGAAAGTAATACTTTTATAATAAAAAATATTCTTTTATGCATCTATTTATGCATAAAAATCCATTTTGATGAAAGTAACACTTTTATAATTTTAAAAAAAATTCTTTTATGCATCATTTTATGCATAAAAGTCAATAACGATAAAATTAACACTTTTATAATAATAATTTTTGTATCATTTTATGCATAAAAATCAATAATGATGAAAGCAACACTTTTATAATTAAAAAAAATCTTTTATGCATCATTTTATGCATAAAAATCCATTTTGATGAAAGTAACACTTTTATAATAAAAATATTCTTTTATGCATCATTTTATGCATAAAAATCCATTTTGATGAAAGTGGGATTTCCTTGATTTGGGCGAGACGGACCCTGATTTGACAGGGAAGGGGCTAGTCTTTGCACTCGGTCCTTGACTTCCCTATCCCCTTGACATGGTAGGAGTCCGGTAGTCTTTTAGTAGCTGGTGACCAAAACCCTGGCATCCCCCAAAACACCGGTTCTCACTTCTCAGCTCATCCCTCTGAATCCTTGAAATAGGTGGGGCTCCTGAGAAAGTGTTCTAGGGGAAGGGTCTTCCTTCACTTCTGAATCTTCCCGCATCCTGATTCTGAATTGGGCCTTGCTACCTCTTTGGGGGAGGAAAGTTTGAAGTACTTCCCGAGGTTTGAAATCTTTTAAAGTTAGAGGGTGCAGGCTTTGCCACAGGACCTTAACAACAAAGGCTTTGGCAAAGTCCTTTGCCATTCTTACTGCTTCGGCCATTGAGACAGGTTTGGCATTCTTTACTAAGGTGTCCAATGGCTCGTTCATTCCTCGAATGAACCTGGCCATCAGCTGCTCTTCATCCAATTGAGGGGAATATTTGAGGAGAAGGGCAAAAGCTTGATGGTACTCTTCACAATTGTCCGGCTATCCTACTTTAGTTCCAAGATTTCATTCATTTTAGTTTCAAAGAAGCCCACAGGACAAAACCTTCCAATTGAGGGGAATATTTGAGGAGAAGGGCAAAAGCTTGATGGTACTCTTCACAATTGTCCGGCTATCCTACTTTAGTTCCAAGAACTCATTCATTTTAGTTTCAAAGAAGCCCACAGGACAAAACCTTCCGGTCGAGATGGTTAGTCTCGTAGTGATTCCTCCAAGCGACCCTGGCCGTTTCCACAATCTTTAACCTAGCGAGAGCCATCTTGCTTCTCTCATTGTAGCCAGTTACATCAAAGTATTCCTCCATAGCCTCAATCCACTTTCCACTACTTCACCTAACTCTTCCCCTTCCCCTTGAAGAGACCAAGTTGGGATCTATGCAGGGCTTTTCGAGCATCCGGATCTAACTCTTCGTCTCATCGGTTAGAGGATCCGGTTGCCTTGCATGGGCCGTGCACCTCATGACTGACAAAATAAGATTTTCGTCAACTTAACTTTGACAACAGATATTTATTTCATCATACATCATGAAACAAGATTTACTCTGATAATTTTATTAACCATATTCACAATCATGAAAACAATTTAGAATTTTTTTGCAAAACATCGTTTATTATCAAAAGTTTTTGATATATACATAGAGCATCATGGCTCCCAAAATCATTGCCTCAATCGTATTCGCATAAAGAAGCGAAATTGCGAAGGAGACATGCCATGGTACACACAATTCATTACAGAAAGAGGTGTTGTAATTCTATCTCTAGGGATAAAGCGGCTAAGAAGCCTAAAAACGCGACATGAAGTTCTAAAGTTCTTGGGTGAATTATCAAAGAGTTGTACATGCTGAGCAAGTCCTAGCCTTATCAGAATCATGGCTAAGGAAATATTTTGCCTGAGCCTCTGACGTTGACTGGTACTGACATTAATACATTGTCCTCCACAGAACCACATATACCGACAGGATCAAGAAAGTAAAGACTCTCAAAATGACGCGCGAGTCTCACTCTGCTTACTCGGGTCGTAGAGCAGAGTTGATGAGGTGCTCAAATGCAAAGGCTATCATATCCTAACTTTGGGAGAGTTCAAGAATGGCAGATAGATTCGGGGTATCCATCTATAAATTTCAATTCAATTTATGAGTTTTCAATTTTTGAAGTTCCTTCAACATAATATTAACAAGTGAAAACATTATTTCCCAAATTTACTTTAAAATTTTTAAGCCATTTTTGCTGCTGTTACGTAAATTTACAACAGCGCTGTGATACCAACTATGGGATCCCACTGCCCCCTCCGTGCACCGGATTCCCGATTGCTAGCAGGCGGAAGCAGCTCCCTCTTGCGCGGGGCAGGGTTTCCCACTCGGGGCCTCGCCCTCAAATGACTGGGCAGGAGACTAAGCTGGTGGTCATTCTGAAAACCAAAACCGAGAAAATTTTCCATGCCCGAAAAACAGGGACGATTCTACCATTTTGAATTTCTTAACGAATTTTTCTAACGAGGTCAAGACTGAACTAACCTTCATACCGGATAGAAGGGAAACTATAACAGACTTAACTTGAAGGAATCAACGCTTTTTTCCTAATTGAATTAGGCACAGCCATTGATCTATTCATTTGAGAAGTCTTCAGGTTATTATTTAACTATTCAAGTTCTAAGTGTAATCTTATTAATCAATTTTATTATTAAAACTCTACTAATTCCAGCCTCCCCATCCGGCCCATGGGTTAGCCACTGCCCAACCACTGGAATAGTAGAACCAGACAAGTACTCACCCACCCATAATTGAAAGCCTTTCTTAACTATTGCTTTAGAATACAGATACTTACACACTCCTCTTTAAACTTTAATTTATAAAACAATCCATTGACAAACAATTACTGGGTCCAGATGTCACAACTCAAAATTTCCATTCAATCTTTGTTTCTCACAAAACAGTATCACTTTGGACTCTCCGTTGAGACCAGTAGGTAAGCAACAAGATCCAGTAATAGATTACAATAAGTTTCTCGTTATACATATGTATATATTCCATGACATATGCATGAGTGTCCTCCACGCCATGAGCCCGTGCATCGCCTAGTCAGAACCCTCCACGATCCTATTTAGGTGCCCTGGCACTTCACTCAGGTGTACCTATTGCGTGACGAGTGGACGAGTGAAGATCAATGCAAGGATGCAACAAAAAGATGCTTAGGGCTCTTGTAAAGAGTTCCAAGTTGTAGATGAGTGTGGGAGTGGGCTTGACAATAATCCCACATGGAAACTTTTGGGAGTTTTAGAGTTTTTGTATAAAAAGTGGCTCATTTGAGAGCTTATGGACACATTGGGCTAAACTCATGTTTGAGCTCTCTTGAGACTAGCTCTCCCTCTTCTCCCATAGAGGTGCAAGCTCTTCTCTCTCCCCATCTACATTATTGTAAGTTCTTTTTTTGTTAATTCAATGCAATGAGTTGATGTTTGTCTCTCTTCTCATGTCAATTCTCTAGTGTGCATGTTTCTTGTTGATAGCTTCAAGGTTTGTGTGCATGCTAGGGAAATGAGTGTTTGAGAATGAAGAATGCTTTGATCTTGTGTATGCAATAGCTTAGCTTTCTTCTTGTTTTGGATGCATGAATGAGTGGGATGATGAGTGAGTGAGCAATGCAAGCCCAAATCTATGCGGGAGGTCTTACCTCTTGCCTTATTTAGGACAAGGGTAGTGTTATACCATTTTTACAATGATGTAATGTGCCCAACACATAATTCATATAGCATTAACTCTTATGCACATTCCCAAATGCAACTCTGGCTGTGAATAACTTGAATTTGTGTATGGATTAAATGCAAGATGATGATTACCACAAATTTATCAACATAATTTTACCAGAAATTACATTAAACCAAAGGGTAACAAATGTGTACGGAATGGTTGGAGTGTCAAACCATCTCCAAATTATAATATGAAGTTATAGGGATCTGTATGGTTAATTTGAAACCTCAATTGTACCAAAATATAGTGATTAGTGTTGATTAATCACTGATTAGCAAATTAATCCTCTATTTTGTGTGCAAAAAATAGAGTATGTAGGGAGTCTAGATCTGAGGCCTTAGAGTTCAAATGAGCTCAAATCCTTTCAAGGCCATCAATAGAAATTAGTCTAGTACAGGATAAAGCCAAGAAACACAAGATTTGACCAAACATTGAATGGTTAATCTCTATTTTACTAAAGTCACCTGCAGATTTGATGAAGAGCTTGGATCTCACTGTAGACTTGATCAAATCAAGATCTGTCTCTTCACCAACTTGTAGAGCACCCTTAAAAACCCTTAGGGCCAAGAGGAGTTAGAGACTATTTATCTGGAGCATCAAAGATCTCATTTTTTCCTTAGAAAAACGAGGCAAGAAAATTAGCAAAAATCGAGAGCTGCGCTTTGGCGGTTTGACGATTTGATCGAATGGGCTGAAGCCTTGGGAGTATGACTATGTATGGCTAAGAGCTTGGAGGCTATTGCTAAGCCTGGAGGGAGATCAATCCCCTCCACCAACTGGGGGTATAGAAGCTACTTGAAAAAGATGTAAAAATATTAATTATCTACTAATTAGCCAGGTGATTAGTAAGATATTGGGCTCAGAAATTGATGGATTCTAGGCAAGGCTCTGATACCATGTTAAATTTGCAGCAATGTGATGAGCTATGGTGGATCAAATGCTAGAATCAACATCATTAAACAAAGAGATAAGACGATAATTAAGACATGATTAGTGAGCAATTATTTGATAGCTTAATATAGGCATGCATAATCAAAAACTAGCAAATTCTCATTAGACCAATGCCTCAATTTATAGAGTTTACATCCAAGCATCCAATCCCACTGATTTCTCCTTGATTCACTCCACCTCTTTTGCTTGATTCTCTCCACCTCTCCGAGAATATCTCCACACCTCCTAAATCTCCTCATTCTACCCTTTATTCTCTCCCAATAGATACTTCTCACCTTTTCACAGGTTCTCTCACATTTACAGATTCTCTTTTACAGCCTCTTGCCAAGGGCTTATTCTTGCACACACCCTATTCACTTGTATATTTCAACACCTAGTGAATACTCCTAGCACACCTGGACCCTATACCAAGTTTCCCTCTTACTTGATAGTCCGTGATGACCAGTGCCTAGCACACCTATCCTCAAGTGAATAATCCTAGCACACCTGGATCCTATACCAAGTTTCCTTCTTACTGACCAGTGCCTCAAGTCCCTAAACTCATAGTCCTTGACACTCTCTCTCTCTCTATGTGTCTAAGGCTACTACAAGTGCCCGTGACCTTGACTAAAGTGCTCACACATACATCTACCACATGGCCTACATCATCGGTGGCTTAGAGGTGGTTTTACTCTATTGGGGCAGGTTACATTGGGTTGTGGGGTTTCTCTTTCTCTCTCGCTCTCTGAGATTTTCACATGGCTCCTCACTTCTTGCAGCCTCACATCTTCTCTTGTCTTCAGTCTTCTTGTCATGGCGGCTTCTCTTCAACCGTCCATGTCTTCCTCTTCTTTCAATTTTCTTGTTGTGGCAGCTTCTCTTCACGCGTCCATGTCTTCCTTCAATGCTTCCTCTAGCTCTTCTTCTCGGTGTTGATCCTCCTCGTGGAAAGAGATGTTCTTCTTCTTTCATAGTGGCTAGGACCACGAGCTTGTCCGTCAGTTCTTGCTCCATATGTGAGCAACATGTTTTAATGTATTGACAGTTCTTTTGGGATTTTGATGTTTATCTTGTGTCATTATGCAATGCAAGCCCAAATCTATGCGGGAGGTCTTACCTCTTGCCTTATTTAGGACAAGGGTAGTGTCTAATACCATTTTTACAATGATGTAATGTGCCCAATACATAATTCATATAGCATTAATTCTTATGCACATTCCCAAATACAACTCTGGCTGTGAATAACTTGAATTTGTGTGTGGGTTAAATGCAAGATGATGATTACCATAAATTTATCAACATAATTTTACCAAAAATTACATTAAACCAAGGGTAACAAATGTGTACGGAATGGTTGGAGTGTCAAACCATCTCCAGATTGTAATATGAAGTTATAGGGATCTTTATCAAATACCTAATGGTTAATTTGAACCCTCAATTATACCAAAATATAGTGATAAGTGTTGATTAATCACTGATTAGCAAATTAATCCTCTGTTTTGTGTGCAAAAAATAGAGTATGCGGGGAGTCCAGATTTGAGGCCTTAGAGTTTAAATGAGCTCAAATCCTTTGAAGGCCATCAATAGAAATTAGTCTAGTTGAGGATTAAGCCAAGAAACACAAGATTAGACCAAACATTGATGAATGCTTAATCTTTGTTTTACCAAAGTCACTTGTAGATTTGATGAAGAGCTTGGATCTCACTGTAGACTTGATTAAATCAAAATCTGTCTTCACCAACTTGTAGAGCACCCTTAAAAACCCTTAGGGCCAAGAGGAGTTAGAGACATTTTATCTGGAGCATCAGAGATCTCATTTTTCCCTTAGAAAAACGAGGCTGAAAAATTAGCAAAAATCGGGAGCTGCGCTTTGGCGGTTTGACGATTTGATTGAATGGGCTGAAGCCTTGGGAGTATGACTATGTATGGCTAAGAGCTTGGAGGCTATTGCTAAGCCTGAAGCGAGATCAATCCCCTCCACCAGCTGGGGGTACAGAAGCTACTTGAAAAAGATGTAAAAATATTAATTATCTACTAATCCTAATTAGTGAGGTGATTAGTAAGATAATGGGCTCATAAATTCATGGATTCTAGGCTAGGCTCTGATACCATGTTAAATTTGCAGCAATGTGATGAGCTATGGTGGATCAAATGCTAGAATCAACATCATTAACAAAGAGATAAGATGATAATTAAGACGTGATTAGTGAGCAATTAATTGGTAGCTTAATGTAGGCATGGATAATCAAAAACCACCAAATTCTCATTAGGCTAATGCCTCAATTTATAGAGTTTACATCCAAGCATCCAATCCCACTGATTTCTCCTTGATTCACTCCACCTCTTTTACTTGATTCTCTCCACCTCTCCGAGAATATCTCCACACCTCCTAAATCTCCTCATTCTACCCTTTATTCTCCCAGTAGATACTTCTCACCTTTTCACAGGTTCTCTCACATTTACAGATTTTCTTTTACAGCCTCTTGCCAAGGGCTTATTCTTGCACACACCCTATTCCTTTGTATATTTCAACACCTCCCCTCAAGTGAATACTCCTAGCACACTTGGACCCTATACCAAGTTTCCCTCTTACTTAATAGACCGCGACCAATGCCTAGCACACCTCCCCTCAAGTGAATAATCCGACGAGTGCCTCAAGTCCCTAAACTCATAGTCCTTGACACTCTCTCTCTCTCTCTATGTGTTCAAGGCTACTACAAGTGCCTGTGACCTTGGTTAAAGTGCTCACACTTATATCTACCACATGGCCTACATCATCGATGGCTCAGAGGTGGTTTTACTCTATTGGGGCACATTACATTGGGTTGTGGGGTCTCTCTCTCTCTCTCTCTCTCTCTCTCTCTCTCTCTCTCTCTCTCACAGTGATTTTCACATGGCTCCTCACTTCTTGCAGCCTCACATCTTCTCTTGTCTTCAGTCTTCTTATCGTGGCATCTTCTCTTCACACGTCCATGTCTTCCTCTTCTTTTAGTCTTCTTGTTGTTGGGCAGCTTCTCTTCACGCGTCCATGTCTTCCTTCAATGCTTCCTCTAGCTCTTCTTCTCGGTGTTGATCCTCCTCTTGGAAAGAGATGTTCTTCTTCTTTCATGGCTGGGGCCACGAGCTTGTCCGTTGCTCCATGTGAGCAACATGTTTTAATGTATTATTGACAGTTCTTTTGGGCTTTTGATGTTTATCTTGTGTCATTATGCAATGCAAACCCAAATCTATGTGGGAGGTCTTACCTCTTGCCTTATTCTGGACAAGGGTAGTGTCTGATCCCATTTTTACAATGATGTAATGTGCCCAGTACATAATGCATATAGCATTAATTCTTATGCACATTCCCAAATGCAACTCTAGCTATGAATAACTTGAATTTGTGTGTGGGTTGAATGCAAGATGATGATTACCAAAAATTTAACAACATAATTTTACGAGAAATTACATTAAACCAAGGGTAATAAATCTGTACAAAATGGTTGGAGTGTCAAACCATCTCTGAATTGTAATATGAAATTATAGGGATCTATATCAGATACTTAATTGGTTAATTTGAACCCTCAATTGTACCAAAATATAGGGATCTATATCAGATACTTAATTGGTTAATTTGAACCCTCAATTGTACCAAAATATAGTGATTCGTGTTGATTAATCACTGATTAGTAAATTAATCCTCCATTTTGTGTGCAAAAAATAGAGTATACGGGGAGTCCACATCCCGGGCCTTAGAGTTCAAATGAGCTCAAATCCTTTCAAGGCCATTAATAGAAATTAGTCTAGTAGAGGATTAAGCCAAGAAACACAAGATTATATGACCAAACATTGAATGCTTAATCTCTGTTTTACCAGTCACCTCTGTAGATTTGATGAAGAGCTTGGATCTCATTGTAGACTTGATTAAATCAAAATTTGTCTTCACAAGCTTGTAGAGCACCCTTGAAAACCCTTAGGGCCAAGAGGAATTAGAGCCATTCCATCTGGAGCAGCAGAGATCTCATTTTTCTCTCAGAAAAACGATGCCAAAAAATTAGCAAAAATCGGGAGCTGCGCTTGGTGGTTTGACGATTTGATTGAATGGGCTATGTATGGCTAAGAGCTTGGAGGCTATTGCTAAGCCTAGAGGGAGGTCAATCCCCTCCACTAGCTGGGGGTACAGAAGCTACTTGAAAAAGATGTAAAAATCTTAATTATCTACTAATCCTAATTAGCCAAGTGATTAGTAAGATAATGGGCTCATAAATTGATGGATTCTAGGCTAGGCTCTGATACCATGTTAAATTTGAAGCAATGTGATGAGCTATGGTGGATCAAATTCTAGAATCAACATCATTAACAAAGAGATAAGACGATAATTAAGACGTGATTAGTGAGCAATTAACTGATAGCCTAATGTAGGCATGGATAATCAAAAACCAATAAATTCTCATTAGGCCAATGCCTCAATTTATAGAGTTTACATCCAGGCATCCAATCCCACTGATTTCTCCTTGATTCACTCCACCTCTTCTGCTTAATTCTCTCCACCTCTCCCAGAATACCTCCACACCTCCTAAATCTCCTCATTCTACCCTTTATTCTCTCCCCGTAGATACTTCTCACCTTTTCAAAGGTTCCCTCACATTTATAGATTCTCTTTTAGAGCCTCTTGCCAAGGGCTTGTTCCCGCACACACCCTATTCACTTGTATATTTCAACACCTCCCCTCTATAGTGAATACTCCTAGCACACCTGGACCCTATACCAAGTTTCCCTCTTACTTGATAGTCTGTGACTAGTGCCTAGCAAAACTCCCCTCAAGTGAATAATCCTAGCACAGATGGACCATTTACCAAGTTTCCTTCTTACTTGATAGTCCGTGACCAGTGACTCAAGTCCCTAAACTCATAGTCCTTGACTCTCTCTCTCTCTCTCTCTCTCTCTCTCTATGTGTCCAAGGCTACTACAAGTGCCCGTGACCTTGACTAAAGTGCTCACACATACATCTACCACATGGCCTACATCATCAGTGGCTTAGAGGTGGTTTTACTCTGTTGGGGCAGGTTACATTGGGTTGCGGGGTTTCTCTCTCTCTCTCTCTCTCTCTCTCTCTCTCTCTCAGAGATTTTCACATGGCTCCTCACTTCTTGCAGCCTCACATCTTCTCTTGTCTTCAGTCTTCTTTTCGTGGGCAGCTTCTTTCACGGTGGCTAGGACCACGAGCTTGTCCTCACTTCTTGCTCCATATGTGAGCAACATGTTTTAATGTATTGTTGACAGTTCTTTTGGGCTTTTGAAGTTTATCTTGTGTCATTATGCAATGCAAGCCCAAATCTATGTGGGAGGTCTTACCTCTTGCCTTATTCTGGACAAGGGTAGTGTCTAATCCCATTTTTACAATGATGTAATGTGCCCAATCCATAATCCATATAGCATTAATTCTTATGCACATTCCCAAATGCAACTCTGGCTGTGAATAACTTGCATTTATGTATGGGTTAAATGCAAGATGATGATTACCACAAATTTATCAACATAATTTTACCAGAAATTACATTAAACCAAGGGTAACAAATGTGTACAGAATGGTTGGAGTGTCAAACCATCTCCGAATCGTAATATGAAGTTATAAGGATCTGTATCAGATAGCTAATGGTTACTTTGAACCCTCAATCATACTAAAATATAGTGAATTAATCATTGATTAGCAAATTAATCCTCTGTTTTGTGTAGAAAATAGAGTATGCGGGAGTCCAGATCTGAGGCCTTAGAGTTCAAATGAGCTTAAATCCTTTCAAGGCCATAAATAGAAATTAGTCTAGTAGAGGATTACGCAAAGAAACATAAGATTTGACCAAACATTGAATGCTTAATCTCTGTTTAACCAAAGTCACCTGGTAGATTTGATGAAGAGCTTGGATCTCACTGTAGACTTGATCAAATCAAAATTTCTCTTCACCAAATTGTAGAGCACCCTTGAAAACCCTTAGGGCCAAGAAGAATTAGAGCCATTTCATCTGGAGCAGCAGAGATCTCATTTTTTCCTCAAAAAAATGATGCCAAAAAATTTGCAAAAATCAGGAGTTGCGCTTGGCAGTTTGACGATTTGATTGAATGGGCTGAAGCCTTAGGAGTATGACTATGTATGGCTAAGAGCTTGGAGGCTATTGTTAAGCCTGGAGGGAGATCAAGCCCCTCCACTAGCTGGGGGGGACAGAAGCTACTTGAAAAAGAGATAAAAATCTTAATTATCTATTAATCTTAATTAGCCAAGTGATTAGTAAGATAATGGGCTCATAAATTGATGGATTCTAGGCTAGGCTCTGATACCATGTTAAATTTGCAGCAAAGTGAGGAGCTATGTTGGATCAAATTCTAGAATCAACATCATCTAGGCTAGGCTCTCTCTCTCTATGTGTCCAAGGCTACTACAAGTGCCCATGACCTGGACTAAAGTGCTCACACATACATCTACCACATGGCCTACATCATCGGTGGCTCAAAGATGGTTTTACTCTGTTGGGGCAGGCTACATTGGGTTGTGGGGTTTCTCTCTGTCTCTCTCTCTCTCAGAGATTTTCACATGGCTCCTCACTTCTTGCAGCCTCATATCTTCTCCTGTCTTCAGTCTTCTTGTCGTGGCAGCTTCTCTTCACGCATCCATGTCTTCCTCTTCTTTCAATTTTGTTGTTGTGGCAGCTTCTCTTCACACGTCCATGTCTTCCTTCAATGCTTCCTCTAGCTCTTCTTCTTAGTGTTGATCCTCCTCTTGGAAAGAAATGTTCTTCTTCTTTCATGGTGGCTAGGACCACGAGCTTGTCCGTCAGTTCTTGCTCCATATGTGAGCAACATGTTTTAATGTATTGTTGACAGTTGTTTTGGGCTTTTGATGTTTATCTTGTGTCATTATGCAATGCAAGCCCAAATAAATGCGGGAGGTCTTACCTCTTGCCTTATTCTGGATAAGGGTAGTGTTTAATCCCATTTTTACAATGATGTAATGTGCCCACCAATACATAATTCATATAGCATTAATTCTTATGCACATTCCCAAATGCAACTTTGGCTATGAATAACTTGAATTTGTGTGTGGGTTAAATGCAAGATGACGATTACCACAAATTTAACAACATAATTTTACCCTAGAAATTACATTAAACCAAGGGTAACAAATTTGTACGAAATGGTTGGAGTGTCAAACCATCTCCGAATTGTAATATGAAGTTATAGGGATCTGTATCAGATCCCTAATGGTTAATTTGAACCCTCAATTGTAACAAAATACAGTGATTAGTGTTGATTAATCATTGATTAGCAAATTAATCCTCTATTTTGTGTGCAATAAATAGAGTATGCGGGGAGTCTAGATCTCAGGCCTTAAGAGTTCAAATGAGCTCAAATCCTTTCAAGGCCATCAATAGAAATTAGTCTAAAAGAGGATTAAGCGAAGAAACACAAGATTTGACCAAACATTGAATGCTTAATATCTGTTTTACCAAAGTCACCTACAGATTTAATGAAGACCTTGGATCTCCCTGTAGACTTGATCAAATCAAAATCTGTCCTCACCACCTTGTAGAGCACCCTTGAAAACCCTTAGGGCCAAGAGGAATTAGAGCCATTTTATCAGGAGCAGTAGAGATCTCAATTTTCCCTCAGAATAATGAGGCTGGAAAATTAGCAAAAATCGAGAGCTGCGCTTAGCGGTTTAACGATTTGATTGAATAGGCTGAAGCCTTGGGAGTATGACTATGTATGGCTAAGAGCTTGGAGGCTATTGCTAAGCCTGGAGAGAGATCAATCCCCTCCACCAGCTAGGGGTACAAAAGCTACTTGAAAAAGATGTAAAAATCTTAATTATCTACTAATCCTAATTAGCCAGGTGATTACTAAGATAATGGGCTCATAAATTAATGGATTCTAGGCTAGGCTCTGATACCATGTTAAATTTGCAGTAATGTGATGAGCTATGGTGGATCAAATGCTAGAATCAATATCATTAACAAAGAGATAAGACGATAATTAAGATGTGATTAGTGTAATTAATTGATAGCTTAATATAGGCATGGATAATCAAAAACCACCAAATTCTCATTAGGCCAATGCCTCAATTTATAGAGTTTACATCCAAGCATCCAATCCCACTGATTTCTCCTTGATTCACTCCACCTCTTTTGCTTGATTCTCTCCACCTCTCCCAGAATATCTCCACACCCCATAAATTTTCTTTTTTGTTAAAAATACAAGTGAATAGGGTGTGTGCGGGAACAATCCCTTGGTTAGAAGCTATAAAAGAGAAGATGTAAATGTGAAAGAACCTATGAAAAGGTGAGAAGAATCTACTGGGAGAGAATAAAGGGTAGCATGAGAAGATATAGGAAGTGTGGAGATATTCTTGGAAATATTCTGGGAAAAGTGAAGAGGTGGAGAGAATCAGGGAAAAGAGGTGGAGTGAATCATCGAGAAATCAATGGGATTTGATGCTTGATGTAAACTCTATAAATTGAGGCATTGCCCTTGCTGGTTTTTGAGTATCCATGCCTACATTATTCTATTTGCTAATTACCCACTAATTATATCTTAATTATTTACTAATCACTTTGTTAATGATGTTGATTCTAGTATTTGATCCACCATAGCTCATCACAATGCCCTAATTTCAACATGGTATCAGAGCCATGCCTAGAATCCATCATTTTATGAGCTCATTATCTTGCTAATTAGGATTAGTAGAAAATTATAATTTTCCTTCTTTTTGCAACTCACCTCTGTACCCCCAGCTGGTGGAGGAGCTCTAGCTCCTTGCATACTCAATAATTGGCCAAACCCTTCTAGCCCAAGGTAGGTAACCCAAACCCTTCTAGCCCAAGGTAGGTAACCCAAAGGAGTTTCAGCCAGTTGAATCCACGCAGCAAACCACCGGCGCATGAGGGAGAAATTACGAATTTGTCCAGCGCAAACTTTTCTAATGAAATTATAGATCTTGTGCTCATCAAATCAAATTGCTTCAATTCCTCTTAGCCCAAGGTGTTTTCAAGCATGCTCTACAAGCTGGTGAAGACAGAATTCAATTTCATCAAGTCTACAGTGAGATCCAAGCTCTTCATCAAATCTGCAGGTGACTTTGGTAAAACAGAGATTAAGCTTTCAATATTTGGTTAGATATTGTGTTTATTGGCTTAATCCTCTACTAGACTCATTGCTATTGATGGATTTGAAAGCATTTAAGATCATTTGAAGTCTGAGGCACCAGATCTGGACTCCTCACATACTCTATTTTCTGCACATAAAACAGTGGATTAATTTGCTAAATAGTGCTAATCATTGTATTTTGGTGCAATTGAGGGTTCAAATTAACCATTAGGTATCTGATACAGATCCCTATAACTTCAGATTGCAATTCGGAGTTGGTTTGATACTCCAACCATTCCGTACAAATTGGTTACCCTTGATTTAAAGTAATTTCTGGTAAAATTGTGTTGATAAAATTATGATAATCATCATTTTGCATTTAAACCTTGGTTAATGCCTGTAAATCTCACTCAAAATCAAGATTATTCACAGCCAGAGTTGCATTTGGAATGTACATAAGAATGAATGCTATACACATTATGTATTGGGCACATTACATCAGTGTAAATATGGGATCAGACACTGCCCTTGTCCAGAATAAGAGGTAAGACCTCCTGCATAAATTTGGGTTTGCATTGCATAATGACACAAGATGAACATCAAAAGCCCAAAGAAACTATCAGCAAAACATTGAAACATGTTGCTTACATGGAGCAAAAAGACTGACGGACAAGCTCATGGCCCGAGCCATGAAAGAAGAAGAATATCTCTTTCCAAGAGAGGAAGATCCACACCAAGAAGATCTAAATGAAGACATGGACACGAGAAGAGAAGCTGCCCCAAGAAGACTGAAAGAAGAGATGAACGCGTGGAGAGAAGCTGCCACGACAAGAAGACTGAAGACAAGAGAAGATGTGAGGCTCCAAAGAGTGAGGAGCCATGTGAAAATATTTGAGAGAGAGAGAGAGAGAGACCCCACAACCCAATGTAACCTGCCCCAACAAAGTAAAACCATCTCTGAGCCACCAATGATGTAGGCCACGTGGTAGATGTATGTGTGAGCACTTTAGTCAAGGTCGCGGGCACTTTAGTCAATGTCGCGGGCACTTATAGTAGCCTTGGACACATAGAGAGAGAGAGTGTCAAGGACTATGGAGTTAAGGGACTTGAGGCACTGGTCGCGGGCTATCAAGTAAGAGAGAAACTTGATACAGGGTCCAGGTGTGCTAAGATAACTTGAGGGGAGGTATGCTAGACACTAGTCAAGTAAGGGGAGGCAAACTTGGTATAGGGTCTAGGTGTACTAGGAGTATTCACTTGAGGGGAGGTGTTAAAAATACAAGTGAATAGGGTGTGTGCGGGAACAATCCCTTGGTTAGAGGCTGTAAAAGAGAAGATGTAAATGTGAAAGAACCTGTGAAAATGTGAGAAGAATCTACTGGGAGAGAATAAAGGGTAGCATGAGAAGATTTAGGAAGTGTGGAGATATTCTGGGAAAAGTGAAGAGGTGGAGAGAATCAGGGAAAAGAGGTGGAGTGAATCATCGAGAAATCAATGGGATTTGACGCTTGATGTAAACTCTATAAATTGAGGCATTGCCCTAATGAGAATTTGCTGGTTTTTGAGTATCCATGCCTACATTAATCTATTTGCTAATTACCTACTAATTACATCTTAATTATTTGCTAATCACTTTGTTAATGATGTTGATTCTAGTGTTTGATCCACCATAGCTCATCACAATGCCCTAATTTCAACACTTATTCTACCCTTTATTCTCTCCGAGTAGATACTTCTCACCTTTTCATAGGTTCTTTCCCAGTAGATACTTCTCACCTTTTCACAGGTTCTCTCACATTTACAGATTCTCTTTTACAGCCTCTTGCCACTAAGGGCTTATTCCTGCACAGACCCTATTCACTTGTATATTTCAACACCTCCCCTCAAGTGAAATCTCCTAGCACACCTGGACCCTATACCAAGTTTTCCTCTTACTTGATAGTATGCGATGACCAGTGCCTAGCACACCTCCCCTCAAGTGAATAATCCTAGCACACCTGGACCCTCTACCAAGTTTCCTTCTTACTTGACAGTCCGCCCATGACCAGTGCCTCAAGTCCCTAAACTCATAGTCCTGACACTCTCTCTCTCTATGTGTCCAAGGCTACTACAAGTGCCCATGACCTTGACTAAAGTGCTCACACATACATCTACCACATGGCCTACATCATCGGTGGCTCAGAGATGGTTTTACTCTGTTGGGGCAGGTTACATTGGGTTGTGGGTTTTCTCTCTGCCTCTCTCTTTCTCTCAGAGATTTTCACATGGCTCCTTCTTGCAGCCTCACATCTTCTCTTGTCTTCAGTCTTCTTGTCGTGTGGCAGCTTCTCTTCACGCATCCATGTCTTCCTCTTCTTTCAATTTTCTTGTTTGTGAAAGCTTCTCTTCACGCGTCCATGTCTTCCTTCAATGCTTCCTCTATCTCTTCTTCTCGGTGTTGATCCTCCTCTTGGAAAGAGATGTTCTTCTTCTTTCATGGTGGCTAGGACCACGAGCTTGCCGTCAGTTCTTGCTCCATATGTGAGCAACATGTTTTAATGTATTGTTGATAGTTGTTTTGGGCTTTTGATGTTTATCTTGTGTCATTATGCAATGCAAGCCCAAATCTATGCGGGAGGTCTTACCTCTTGCCTTATTTTGGACAAGGGTAGTGTCTAATGCCATTTTTACAATGATGTAATGTGCCCAATACATAATTCATATAGCATTAATTCTTATGCACATTCCCAAATGCAACTCTGGCTATGAATAATTTGAATTTGTGTGTGGGTTAAATGCAAGATGATGATTACCACAAATTTAACAACATAATTTTACCCCAAAAATTACATTAAACCAAGGGTAACAAATTTGTACGGAATGGTTGGAGTGTCAAACCATCTCCGAATTGTAATATGAAGTTATAGGGATCTGTATCAGATAGCTAATGGTTAATTTGAACCCTCAATTGTACCAAAATATAGTGATTAGTGTTGATTAATCATTGATTAGCAAATTAATCCTCTTTTTTGTGTGCAAAAAAAAGAGTATGCGGGGAGTCCAGATCTCAGGCCTTAGAGTTCAAATGAGCTCAAATCCTTTCAAGGCCATCAATAGAAATTAGTCTAGTAGAGGATTAAGCTAAGAAACACAAGATTATTTGACCAAACATTGAATGGTTAATCTCTGTTTTACCAAAGTCACCTCTTGCAGATTTGATGAAGAGCTTGGATCTCATTGTAGACTTTATCAAATCAAAATCTGTCTTCACCAACTTGTAGAGCACCTATCTCAAGTGGTCTATTACTCATGTTTCCTTCTCTAGGAAACCTCAACCTTGCCTGCTTTCCAAACTGACAGGCTTCACAAACATGCATATGTCCATCATATTTAAATCGAGGCAATCCACTGACAATGCCCCTTGTTTGCATGTTCTTTAATCTCTGTATATTTACATGGCCAATCCTCTTGTGCCACATATCAATATCCTGTACCACATTCCTGCTCTTTGAGAACATGGCTGATTTTAGCTCAGGAATTCCAGCATCCAGCTTAAACAGTCTTCCTTCTTTCTTACCTTTAGCAATCACTCTACATCCATGTTTAAAGTCTTCAACAAAGCATCCATGCTCATTGAATCTAACCTGTAATCCCTGTTCTACCATTTGACCAACTGAGGCCAAGCTTTTAGTGATCGAAGGCACATACAGCACATCTGACATAGACTTTGTCTGACCATTATGCATGACCAATGGTACACTTCCAACATGTGTAATGACATGCTGGGTATCATCACCTGTTTCCACATAGCCCTTCACATCCATTGGCTTCATGTGCTCAAACCATTCTCCATGACATGTCATATGGTTTGATGCTCCTGAGTCCATGTACCATGTATCATCATTCTCAGCATTTGTTGTCATAGAACCCACAACATGCTTCATGGCAAACAAATGATTTGCAGTTCCATCATTGCTACTTGATGCATAGTTGCCACCATGTTGTGCATAGTTTCCACCATAATGACCACCACGTTGTGCTCTTCCCCCTCTCAAATCATTCTGTTTGCGAAAGCAATCTCTCGCCATATGACCATATTTGCCACAATAATGGCATTCCACATCTTGCATAGAATTTTGTTGGCCTTGCCAACGTCCTCGTCCACGGGGGTTACCTCTGCCTCGCTGAGGTGCATAACCACGACCACCTCGAGCACCATATGAAGGCTGAAAATTCTGCTGTGGAGGCCTATCCTGCCATCCACGACCATTACCACTACGTCCACGTGATGCGAATCTCCCCCTGCCTCGAAAGCCTCTAGATGAGTAAAAAGCTTGATTTCTTGCATGTTCATCATTGCTTGACGAGGATGCACCACCTGTAACACTCATACCACCAAGGCCAAGCTTCAATTCTTCCACAATGAGCAATGACACAAGCTCATTAAAGTCTGGCATTCCTCCCAACCTTACTGAGATGGAAGTGTCAAAAGATTTGTATTCTTTGCCTAAACCACGCAACGTGAGTGCAACCAAATCATCATCATCCATTGGGGCATGGATTGATGACAAGGAATCAGCATAACCCTTGATTTCCTGAACATACTCATGTATACTCCGATTCCTTCGTGTTACACTGTGAATCTGTTGCTTTAGTTGTATCTTCCTGGCACCAGTGTCTGTCTCATACATTCTGCACAAGATACCCCATGCTTCTTTCGGTGTATCTGCATCTTGGATGTGAATAAGCAAGGCATCTGTTACACATATTGAAAAATAATGCAACACCTTCGAGGACCGCTCTACCCATTGCTTGTGAGCCAGTAACTGAGCATTATTTGGTTGAGGAGGTAGGTATGGCTCCGGGTCTTCCTCCGAGACAAGACTCCACAACCCTTTGCCTTTCAAAAAACTCTTCATTCGAAACTTCCATACTTGAAAGTTAGTGCGATCAAGCTTCTCTCCAACAATCTGTATCGGACCATCTCCCATTGTTACAAAAAAATAGAGTAGATGTACCCTTTCGATCACAATGTACGAAGTACCTGTAATGCTCCAAATCTCTTCAAATCACATCAAATTCTTGCAAATTGTGTGCATTAACATCCCACAATGGTTCACCAACAATGTACACTCGATCAAAGTTGAAATCAAATGAAACTCCTTCACAAAAAATTTTCTGGTTTTTTTTTCGCCAGTAAATTCTCGCCAGTAACCAGTCAAGATTATGCTCTAAATCCTTCAAATCTTGTCCAAATACAATGATTCAACTTGAATTAGCTTCCCAACACATTGCTCCAACATATCCTAGAAGGGTTTGATCCAATTCTTCAAGGGGAATGAGAACCACCAAGTTTTGTAACCTCTGGTTTGAATTTTTCTGCACCTCTCAGGTACCACCTCTCACTAAAATTGCTCTATCTCCTTCAAATCTTCTCCAAATCCAAAACTTTTTGATTCAAAAGTTTAGCAACTCATAGGACTCTACTTGTACCAGAGGAATTTGGCCAATTTGATATAGGCAAAGATTAATGCCTTGATTAAAAATGCTCTGTTTCTGGACAGAATTTCTGCAAACCTGCACACCTCTGATAAATCACTTCAATGAGCTCCAAATACATGAAATGAGCTGCAACCAAGCATCACAAGGCCTTAGCAATGTATTTGCTAAACTCTCCAAGCTTTAAAGCATTCAATTTGGTGTCCAAATGAGTGAATTAGGATGAAATCTTTGAAAACTGTCCAGAATTCTGCATCTTCATGCACCGCCTGCTCCAGAGGGCTGTAGAGAGAGGGGAAATCACAATTGAATAGATAGGCCTCTTAGCAATGACCTAATCTACCTTGGGTATGAAGGGTTTAGCTCAATTTTGCCTCTAGCTCCTGCAATTGATCCTCCACGGGGGGTATGTTTTCTGTTTTTGTGAAAAACCAGAAATTTTTGCATAAACTCACTTTCACTTGATTTTGCTCAAATCTGTATGCATCAATCTGCTTCAAGATCCTGTATGTTGTTTGTGTCCACTTTGTTAATACATTTCCAAGTCCAAATACATGTGCCTTTGTGTATACATTTGCCAAGAGTATACATTCACTTCAAGCTTTCCATGAAAGCTTAGAGAAAAAACCAGAATTTTTCCTTTGCTTTATGCCCTTCAATCTTCACTTAACTTGCTCTTTGGTACCTGCAATCCGCAAAGGGGGTCTTGCTACACTCACCAATGGTCCTTAGCTCTCAGATCTGATGCCGGTGTGTGCTCCACAACTTTTCCTTTGCTCCAAGCTCCAATGGCTTCCTTCACAGCTTTTTCTTCTTCTTCTCTCTTCTCTCACTCACTCACACAACTCAGCTAATGAGCTCTTGGCTCTGATACCAAGATAAAAAACAGAAGCAGGATGTAACACACACAAGAGAAGCAAACCCTAATCCATAATCATCAACCATAAAGAAGGAGAGAAGCCATAGTCACCATCTCTCTCACACACACAAAGGAGAACACTACATAGTGTTATGTCCACACTACAAAGTAAACCTAATGTAATGTCCACACACACTATGACCAGCTGGACACGCGGTCATTTATGTCTCACACATGTTCCTACCTAATCTGCCAGCACATAGCATAGCTGGCTCACACTGACATCGAGCTTGAATCTCAACAATTCCTACATTTATTCACATCCTTTCACATCCATTCCCATCATTCCTACATTCATTCACATCATTTCTATATTCATTCACATCCATTCCCATCACTCCTAGATTCATTCACATCCATTCTCATCATTCCTATATTCATTCACATCCATTCACCCATTCTCATCATTCTTACATTCATTCACATCCATTCACATCATTCCTATATTCATTCACATCCATTCTCATCATTCTTTTATTTATTCACATCCATTCTCATCATTCCTACATTCATTCAATGATTCTATAAAATTTGTGCATAACCTTCTTTATTTTTTTGACTATTGAATAATGCTCAAAACTCCTCTTTTAACATAAAATTTATTTTGCATAGATTCATTCTCTAATGATATAAATTTTACCACAACTTCCCCGCATTTTATATAAAAAGATAATGATTAAAATTCCACTTTTATTATAAAAAGTATTATGTATAAATTTATTTTCTAAGGCTATAAATTTTGCCCATAGCTTCCCCACATTTTCTATGAAATGATAATACTCAAAGTTCCTCTTTTTTAGAATAAAATTATTTATGTATAAACCTTCATTTTCTAATAAGAAAATTTTACCCTAACGTGCCCGCAATTTCTATGAATTGAGAATGGTTAAAATCATATTTTTAACCTAAGAATTAGTTTATGTATAAACCTATGCTTAAACATAAACATTAATTCATCATAATCAATCATAATCAAGAAAAGCATGGTTTTAAGAGAAATACCACAAAATAAAATGCTTCCCAAGCGTGAGGGAGGTTGGGAAGAAGAATAACATTAAAAAGAGAGCATAAATAACATTGTTTAGGCTTTAGTTACCCTTGGTTTGCTTGATTCTTTACCCTACAAAAATGGTGTAGCCCTCATGGAAGACGTTGGAGAAAGAGTAATCTTCAAGAAAGAAGAGGTTTAGTGAAGCCCCAAGCAAGTCCTTGGCCACCAAGAGAGAAAGAGTAATCTCCAAGAGAGGTTGGAGGAGAGAGAAGCTCCAAAGCTCTCAAGAGAGAAGCTCCAAAGCTCTCAAGAGAAGAGGGAAATTAGAGAGATAATAGAAATAAGCTAATTTAGAGAAAATACAAGCATGGTAATGCTCCAATATGAAAATAAAAAAGAATTAGGGTCTATTTATAGGTGAGGGAGGCCACCAACCAAGTCCAACTGGTTCCAGAGGTTTCCAGTTTCAATTTGACCCAATTTGGACAAGATTTGGATCAGTTTGGCTCCCTTTTTTTATCTAGTTTGCACCAAGAGAGAGGAGAGATGAAATATCTCGATTTTTTTGAATTAAAAAAGCCAAAAAATCATGAAAAAAAAGGCTCCTACCTCAAGTGTCTTCCTCTCCTTACTAAGGTGTCAAAAATGCATCATTTCACCTAAATATCTCAATTTTTTTTTCTAATATACCTTAGTTTTTAACTAATAAACCATGTACTCAGTCAACTCTTCATCTTATGTGAGCATTTACTCATTAATCTAAAAATTTCTGAAAATGTGGATCCTTAGGCTAAGGTCTCTTATATACATTTTCAACTCTTCATCTTATGTGAGCATTTACTCATTAATCTAAAAAATTTTGAAAATGTGGACCCTTAGGCTAAGGTCTCTTATACACATTTTCAATTAATTCCTAATGCACATTGGAAAGTTCATTCTGAACTTCTATTTTAGGGGAATTCATTTTTGATATCAAGAGAATTTTTGTATCCAAAAATATCTCAGTTTTGAATTATCTCTCTCTAGATATTTTCTCTCTCAAGGCCAAAACAGGTAAAACAAGATCTTTTTCCATTTGTGAGGGGAGATGATTACAAGAGACTGAAGGGAAGGTTCTTACACCTGTACATCTCAAAAGCTGGGGGAGATGAATCTTACATCCTATCCCACTTGAAAAACGCGAGATGTCCTCATCTCGTAGCTAGAGGATAATCTCGGTAAGAATCATTTTCTTACTCCTAAGGCGGGACTCTTTCTCTTCTTAATCAAGTCCATTTTTCCAACTTAACAGACGCTGAAAGAATCTTAGGTGAAAAGACCACTTTATTTTTAATTCAATTCCATCTTTAAATCTAACTGATTGGGGTTCCGTAAAGTTTGGTCAACCCTCCCAGAATCCTGGGATAAAGACCCCTTCTATAAGAAGAAGCATACAGAACTCATTATCAAAAAATAGTTCATTCATATCCTGTGACACAAAAATGGTCCATCAGACTAGTAATTTCATCTGAACAATTCCCATGGAAATTTCAATTACTTAGGTTCTCAATTTGTCATTCCTCAATTGGGTCTACTGGGTCAAAGGTCAAACTGCAGAAAGTCATAATCGTCTTCGAGTTAACATCATCACTAGGATTCTCTTCATTCATCCTCATTGTTGTGGCTTTATTCAACTTCTCTTCTTTCAACCAGAATTCAAAAATCATCATCTTTCAGTCAGAATCCGAATCAATTCATCAATTCTCAACTAGAATTCAAAAATCATATCAACCAACACTTGAATTCATCATCTAGGATAGCATTTTTGCTTATAACTTCAAGGTCTTAGATTCACTCATATATATTGTCAATCAGTAAAGAGCTGTAATATATATAAGTGGTCACGATCCTTGGAGCTATAAGGTAAATACCATCATATATCTAGGCCTCAAGCAAGTCAGGGATTCCACACAATTGCGGTACTTCCATCTAAAAACCCAATTCATCGAATAAAAGTATTCATTAATGAAGCTTAAGGAATGAGAATACAATACGTAAATGCTCTTTCTGAGTTTATAAATTTCTGATAAAATTCATTTTTCCTTCTAAAGCTTTCAACAAAGCTCTGATACCAACTGTGAGACCCCTGCCCCCTCTGCGCACCAGAATTCGGGAAGCTAGCAGCGGAAGTAGCAACCTCATGTGCGGGGCAGGGTTACCCACTCTGGGCCTCGCCCACGAATTTTGGGACAAGAGACTAATCCCTCAATTCTTCCAAAACCAAACCCGGAAAAAACTTCCCTCACCCAGAAAGCATAGCACGAGAATTATTCTGACGTAGTCAAAGGGCCTAAACTTCCATTTTTCATTCTGACCAAACCCGCGGATCACATGGCCGGATCAAGAGGGAACTTTCACTTGGATCATAGAGATCAACGCTTTTTCCCCCCTCAAGAGGCAGAGCCGTTGATTCTTTTCCATAGAACAAGGATTATTCGTGATTTACTTCAACTAGATCGTAACTTGAACAGAATTGAATTTTAATTATAGGGATCCATCAGTCCAGCCTCCCCATCTAGTCCCATGGGTTAGCCAACTGCCCAACCACTGTATTGATAGGATCCATTTAGAAATTTGGTTATATTCTGTCCCAGGTGCCAAGGAAAAGAGTTCCCAAGCCCCCTAGCCAGCTCGCATACAAAACTTAAATAGACACACCACTTACGCACCCAGTATGAAATTGTATTTTCTTAGACTCAACTATCTTCAAAATAGCATTGCAATAAAACCACAGTGTTTCCATCATAGTCTTCAAGTATTCCAGTTCCAAGTCCAATTTCTAATCATTCCTTCCTCGGCGTACCTATGGCAACATTGACAACCAGAACGCTCACCACCTACTCACTCAAGGGTCTTTTCAATAGTTCCTAGTCCATAGTACCCAGGAATATAATCAAGTATTCCATTCATTTCTTCCTCAGCGTACCTATGGCATCATTGGCAACCAGAACACTCACCACCTGCTCACTCACGGGCCTTTTCAATAGTTCCAGCCCATAGTACCTAGGAATATAATCACATCAAAATCATATTTACTCTCACTTGAAGATCAGCAAGATCAACCAACAAGATCCATGTAAAAGAGCCATGAACTCATTCGTTGAAGACCAACAAGGTTAGTCAACCAGATCCATGCCCGTGTTCAGAAAACAACTCCAACTCATTGTCTTTCTCGATGCACACGTGGGTATCGTGGGCGACCCAGAGCTCGAGCACAGAATGGTCAGCACCCTCTAGGTTCCTTTGCAAAGGCGACCTAGCACTTCACTCATAGGCTGCTTCCTTGCTCCCTCATCCACCATACTACCAGCTCACCTAGCTCTTCACTCATACGCTGCTTCCTTGCTCCCTCATCCCCACCGTGCTTCGCAGAGGCAACCTAGTGCTTCACTCATAGGCTGCTTCCTTGCTCCCTCATCCACCGTACTACCAGATGCTCACTGAGGCTGGTCAAGACCTCGGCCGTGACCTTGCCACACGAGACATCCTTCATTGACTCTCCGTCAGCTGTGCAACTTTTTCACTTAGGTCCATGACCTCATTCACAAGATGGTCAAAATGCTTCCCCTGCATTCTTGACATAAAACAATCTTTAAAAAATAGGTTTCGCATACAAATACAGTTCCAAACAAAATTCCCATCTTTCCTCATCACTCCACATCCTTTCACATTATTCCTCATCTTTTCTCATCATTCCACATCCTTTCACATTATTCCACATCATTTCTCATCTTCCCACATTTTTCTACATCAATCCATATCACATCACATCATTCCCATATATTAACTCACATCCAATCACATTATCCATATTAACTCACATCACATCATTCCCATATATTAACTCACATCCAATCACATTATCCAATCACATCATCCATATTAACTCACATCCAATCACATTATTTCCACATCAACTCACATCCAATCACATCATCCCACATCAATTCACATCCAATCACATCATTTCTACCTCAACTCACATCCTATCTTATCATTTCCACATCAACTCACATACAATCACATTCATTCACTTCATTCTTACATCCGTTCTCACATCATTCCTATATCCATTCACATCATTCTTACATCCATTCATATCCATTCTCATCATTCCTACATTCGTTTACATCCATTCACATCTATTCTCATCATTCCTACATTCCTTCACATCCATTCACATTCATTCCATCATTCCTACATTCATTCACATCCATTCTCATCATTCTTACATCCATTAACATCCATTATCATCATTCCTACATTCATTCCCATCATTCCTACATTCATTCACATCCATTCTCATCATTCCTATATTCATTCCCATCATTCCTACATTCATTCACATCCATTCCCATCATTCCTACATTCATTCACATCCATTCACATCCATTCTCATCATTCCTATATTCATTCACATCCATTCACATACATTTTCATCATTCATATCCATTCTCATCATTCCTATATTCACTTTTGCCAAAAAGTCAACTATGTCTGTTTGACTTAGTAAACGATATCAAAATTAGAAGGTTAAAGGCTTCTTTAAAAGGTCTAATTGAGTACTAAGAGAATGTGTGAAGATACTTGCGACATAATCTAGGGTTTATGACTAAATTAGGTTTTTGTAATTTTTAATAAATCCTAATTTGACCCCCTAAATGATGTCGTAATCAAGAGCTTAAAGGCTTGATGCAGAGTCCTTATGGAGTACTATAGAAGAGGGTATAAATCTCTAAGAAATACCTAAGAACCCCAATTCACATCCATTCCCATCATTTCTAGATTCATTCATATCCATTCTCATCACTCCTATATCCATTCACATCCATTCACATCCATTCTCATCATTCCTACATTTATTCACATCCATTCCCATCATTCCTACATTCATTCAAATACATTCCCATTATTCCTATATTCATTCACATCCATTCACATCCATTCGCATCATTCCTACATCCATTCACATCCATTCTCATCATTCATGTATTCAATCACATCCATTCTCATCATTCCTACATTCGTTCACATCAATTCCCATCATTCCTACATTTATTCACATCAATTCCCATCATTCTTACATTTATTCACATCCATTCTCATCATTCCTACATTCATTCACATCAATTCCCATCATTCCTACATTCATTCACATCAATTCTCATCATTCCTACATTTATTCACATCCATTCTCATCGTTCCTACATTCATTCACATCCATTCTCATCATTCCTATATTCATTTACATCCATTTTCATCATTCCTATATTCATTCACATCGATTCTCATCATTCCTTTATTCATTCACATCCATTCTCATCATTCCTACATTCATTCAATGATTCTATAAATTTGTGCATAACATTCTTAATTTTTTTGACTATTGTATAATGCTCAAAACTCCTCTTTTAACATAAAATTTATTTTGCATAGATTCATTCTCTAATGATATAAAAATTACCATAACTTTTCCGTATTTTCTATGAAATGATATTGATTAAAATTCCACTTTTAGTATAAAAATTATTATGCATAAATTCATTTTCTAAGGCTATAAATTTTACCCATAGCTTCTCCATATTTTCTATTAAATGATAATACTCAAAGTTCCTCTTTTAAAATAAAATTATTTATGTATAAACCTTCATTTTCTAAAAAGAAAATTTTGCCAGAACTTCTCCGCAATATCTATGAATTGAGAATGGTTAAAATCACACTTTTAACCTAAGAATTAGTTTATGTATAAACCTAAGCTTAAACATAAACATTAATTCATAATAATCAAGAAAAGCATGGTTTTAAGAGAAAAACCACAAAATAAAATGCTTCCCAAGCATGAGGGAGGTTGGGAAGAAGAATAATATTAAAAAGAGAGCATAAACAACAGTGTTTAGGCTTACCCTTGGTTTGCTTGATTCTTTACCTTGCAAAAATGGTGTAGCCCTCACATCATGAAAGAGGCTTAGCCACCAAGGGGAAAGGGTAATCTTCAAGAAAGAAGAGGTTTAGTGAAGCCCCAAGCAAGTTCTTGGCCACCAAGAGAGAGAGAGTAATCTCCAAGAGAGGTTGGAGGAGAGAGAGCCTCCAAAGCTCTCAAGAGAAGAGGGAAATTAGAGAGATAATAGAAATAAGCTAATTTAGAGAAAATACTAGCATGGTAATGCTCCAATATGAAAATACAAAGGAATTAAGGTCTATTTATAGGTGAGCGAGTCCACCAACCAAGTCCAACTGGTTCTAGAGGTTTCCAGCTTCAATTTGACCCAATTTGGATAAGATTTGTATCAGTTTAGCTCCCTTTTTTATCTATTTTGCACAAGGAGAGATGAAATATCTTGATTTTTTTTAAATAAAAAAGCCAAACAATCATGATAAAAAAAGGCGCCTACCTCAAGTGTCTTCCTCTCCTTACCAAGGTGTCAAAAATGCATCATTTCACCTAAATATCTCATTTTTTTACTAATATAAGTTAGTTTTTAACTAATAAACCATGTACTCATTCAACTCTTCATCTTAAGTGAGCATTCACTCATTTTTGGGCTATTTTCTTTTATTCATTGTATTTATCTCATCCCAACACTTGGATTAATCCTATTGGTCCTTTGGAACCTTATTTGGACCTTAATCCTAAAAATTCTGAAAATGTGGACCCTTAGGCTAAGGTCTCTTATACACATTTTCAATTAATTCCTAATGCACATTTTGGGGTTGTTGCAAGATCAGGGTGTCTAGTTTTATCCAGTTTATACTGGACTGGCACAATGCTTGGAGAGCAAATTTTGGGGAGCAATGTACTTAAAATGAGATCAAGCAAATAATAGAAAATATGCTTGCCCTTAAATTAACCCTATATAACTTAAATTGATATAAATTAGTCTAATTAATTAAAATTAATCAAAAATATGATGAAATGATAAACAAATGATCTTTCCATACTTAGAGTGATCAATTTTATTTTTCCATAGATGCACCATTACAAGTACACTAGTCCCTATACGTTTAAGATGATTCACATCAAAAATATCCAGCCATATATGTTTTAGATGATTCACATCAAAAATATCCAACCATTGGATTTGCAATTTTTACTAAAATGAGGACTTTTGATCTAATGCTTAATTAAATTATGCAACTATATTTCCAACTTTAAATATGATGTTCCAACAAAAGAACTTGAAATGAAATTCCTTCATTTACTAGGAGAGATTAGCCACTAAATGTAAACAAATGCCTATTTTTTTAACTGTTTATAGGGTGCCTGAGCGGACAAAACTGGGCACCCTGATCTTCCCATTGGAAAGTTCATTTGACCTATTTCAGGGGAATTCATTTTAGATATCAGGAGAATTTTTGTATCCAAAAATATCTCAATTTTGAATTATCTCTCTCTAGACATTTTCTCTCTCAAGGACAAAATAGGGTAAAACAAGATCTTTTTCCATTTCTGAGGGGGGATGATTACAAGAGACTGAAGGGAAGGTTCTTACACCTGTACATCTCAAAAGCTGGGGGAGAGGAATCTTACACTTTGCCTATTTTTGATAGCAAATGGACATTTCCATGGATTTCATCACGGGGCTTCCTCATCCTCATACAAGGAGGGGATGGGATAGAATATATGTGGTGGTAGACTGCTTGACAAAAGTGGCACATTTTATTCCTTCCAAGGTCAAATTTATAGCATCTATGGTTGTAAAACAGTTTGTGGATCGTGTTCAAGTTGCATGGAGTGCCACAACAAATTGTTATAGTGACCGAGATGTGAAGTTTATTAGTTTATTTTGGAAGACATTGTTTGAGATCATGGGGATTGTTTTGACACCTTACACCGAGGCTATCATCCCGAAACCGACGGGAAAACTGAGAGGGTGAACAAGTTGGCAAAAACCTACTTAAGGCACTATTGCCATGATACGCAAGGTGTTTGGGATGAGTGGTTGCCGCTTGCCGAGTTTGCTCATAATAATAGCACGCATCATGAGAGCATTAGCATGTCACCTTTTAAAGCACTTTATGGGAACAAAGTGAATATGTCAATGATGATTCAAAAGCAAGAAGGGGTGAATCCTAATGCAAAAAAAGAGATTGAAAATTTGAATGCACTCTTGTAACAATGCAAAGCTAGTATGAAGCAAGCTCAAGAAAGGATGAGGAATTATTTTAATTATCATCGGAGGCCATTGGAATTCATGGAGGGTGATTGGGTATTCTTAAGGATTCGCAAGACAAGATATGGTTCTCTCAAGGGAATGACAAATACCAAGCTAGCTCATCGCTACTATGGGCCATACAAGGTGGTGAGGCATGTTGGTGAAGTTGCTTATCACTTGGAACTTCCATCAGCCTCAAAGATTCATGATGTGTTCCATGTATCACATCTCAAAGCTTACCTTGGGCTGGAGGTATTTGGGCAAGATGAATTGTCTCTAGTGGATGAGGAGGGAATGATTGAGTATGTACCAGAAGCAATTTTGGGTACAAGAGAAAGAGTCCTTCGCATCACAACCATACATTAGTGGAGTACTTGATCAAATGGCAAGGGCTGCCTAAGGAAGAAGCTTCTTGGCAACCCGCCTCTACATTGGAAGGATTTGAAGCGCTGTTGGATGCATTTTGGAAGTCCAATGAGGGTCATGAACAGTGAACTAACTTGTTAGAAATTACTATAAATTCACTGTGGATAGCCCTGTACCTTTGGGAATTCAATGCATGATGATTGGAAGCTAGTCAAGGTTCTTTTACCATTATGGGGAGACATTATGGCTTGATTGAGCAGTTTACAGCCATGTACATGTGATTTTAATATCTCATACATGGTGAAAGCATAAGCTTCAAGATTTACATGAGTCCATTGACATATACTCCATCCATGGGAATTGTAATTGTACATATCAATGGTTTCGAGGATGAAACCTTTTGGGTGGGGATGGTTTGTAACAAAATGGAATGGTCTCATATGAATAATGGGCCCAAGGTCAATTGACCATGCCCATGGACAACACTTATGATAGTGCAAAATGGGGGTCATGTATATAGATCTCATACACCATACTTTTGATACCTTTTTGATAATCAAGTTACACAAGCCTTTGCTTTCTCTTCATGTTCTAATCCTAGGTTAATCTCTCATGTTTTACCTTAATCTTTTGCTAATGAGGATCAATCTAGATTGCCACTTTCTTTCAATAAGCATGTCCAACAATATGTGTCCAATGGATGGTGTGAACAAACACCTATTTGGCAAAGGAGGTGGCCGAAGTTTGGACTCCTTTTTTATCATGGTAATGTTTACACTACCAACTTGGTGGAGAGACTATGAGAGTACATAAAATATACCTTGTTAAATGCCATGATAAAAAGGTCTATTCTTGGCCTCTTGCATGCACTTGTGGGAGACTCTACTACTCACAAACGAGTGGGGGGCACATTTTTGGAGTTCTATAAGCAAAAATAAGAGATAGGTATAAATCAAATACATGTATCATAATTGTCATTCTTTGATTTCAATAAACCTACCAGTTAATTTATCACCGTCTCCACATTTGTGTTTTGCAAGACTGACTCTTCATGCTTTAGCACTTATGGCTCAAGCAAGCAACACACCTCAAGATTGGCAGCAGGTGCACAGACTCTAGCAAGATTGACTCTTCATGTTTTTGCAAGACTGACTCTTCATGCTTTAGCACTTATGGCTCAAGCAAGAAACACACCTCAAGATTGGCAGTAGGTGAATGGATTCTAGCAAGATATTAAGCTAATGCATCAACCTTGCAAGCCATCAATGAGCAAACCATGTTCTTTATAATGCAAAACACAAGTGACCCATCTACATGGTACCATATTTGTATGCAATCAAATTATTGTGATTGCCATGATTGGGCAAGTGAATGCAAACAACTATGTGGGCTATGACTTATTATCAAAGATAATTTTTGCAATTTGAATCTTGTTCTACCTATTGTCGATAATGCACTTGTAACGGCATCTACTCTACCGCTGTGAAGAATCCCACTACCATAGATACTGAGTTTCAAGATGGTAAAGTTGGTGATAATCTTCTAGAAAGAGACATTCAAAGGAATATATGTATGAGATTGGGAAACTCTTCAAGATCCTTCAAAGGATTGAGTAAAAGTTTCCTAAACCCAGCACACCCAACAAATGGAAGTAGCCCTCAGGTTGTTGCAAGATTCAAGGGACATCATGACACGAGCCTTTGGACCGGAGGAGATTGACATGCCAAAGATGGGAGGCATTGCACATACACAAGCTAATGTAATGCAGAGACAAGGATGCAATATTGGATGTAGAGAGAGCATCAAACCAACTCATTAGCTGGCTTGAAAGGAAAATTGTTGTTCTGCAACGCAAGCATCAACGTGGGAGAAATCACATTAGATTCAAAAAAAGGCCTCACATCAAATTCAAAAAAAGGCCTCACATTTACTGCCGTCACTCTTGTTAGCGGCAAGACACTTATGTTGGGCCCCTTGGAGACAACATCTTGCCACACATGCCATGCCTTGCTTCCTCTCTCACAAAGGCATGCCCGTGAAGATAGGAATAATCTTCTTGGGAGGCTTGTTAGATTGTGTGATTAGCCTAGCAAGGGAATGGCAACAATTATTGCTTGTGTCTACGAGGCTCAACATGAGGAAGGGAGACACTTCACCTTGAGCTTTGGAGTTGGTCATGTTCTTCAAAAATTGTACGCTTCAAGGCAAAGTGTCATGCTTCTATGTTAAAGTGTTGTGCTATTTTGAACATAATTGTATGCTATAATGAACATAACTTATGACTGACAACTCATTAGCTGTGCCATGTATAGTGTTGAGGTTTTTTGTGTCTTGGTTTACTTTTTTGTAATGAGTTTCTCAGTGCCTAATGAAAATTTATGACTAAAATTAGTTTTCCTATTATAGTGCAGGTTTTCTCTGTCTTGGTTTACTATTCTATAATAACTTTCTTAGTGCCTATCATGTGAAAATTTATGCCCATGGGAGGTGCCATCTATAGTGCTTAGGCTTTCTATGTTCCTAATTTACTTTTTTGTAATAATGACTCTGCCTAATGGAAATTTATGAAAATAGTGCCATGTATAGTGCAAGTTTTCTGTGTGGTGGTTTACTATTCTAGAAACATTTTAATAGTGCTCAGGCTTTCTATGTCCTGATTTACTTTTTTGTAATAACGACTCTGCCTAATGGAAATTTATGAAAATAGTGCCATGGATAGTGCAAGTTTTCTGTGTGGTGGTTTACTATTCTAGAAACATTTTGATAGTGCTAGAGATTCATGTGAAGTGAGATTTTGTAATCTAGGCAATGATGCCGGAGATATTCATGAAGTTATGAGATTATGGACAAGAGTAGTGGTGGACTTCCATTTTGATGATGGGAGATCTTTTTCATCTAGTGCTAGAGAAGTCCATATTAGGGAATTTGGAAAAATCCATGCATTTTGGAAAAAATGAAATTGACATCTTCAAATTAATTTTGGTAATTTCGACGACTTTGGTAATTTCACTAAATTTGAAAGAGAGCGTGTTGCTACTCAAGGTTGATATTAGTAACACATATGGGTTGTTTACAAACACCATTTAATCTAAAATAATTCTAATAAAAGATCCAAAAATTATGAAAGAAAAGTACTAAAAATTTGTAATTAATGGCCTCATATGGAAAGACTAACAATATGACCCCTTTTCCAACATATGCTTCTTTTCCCTCTGACCACAACATCACAAATTTTTATCTCCAACTCTCACGGAGTGAAATTCCATCATATGGAACTACTGTTAAATCATCATCACCATCCATGGTTGAACCCAAACCTCCTTGAATGTAAGGTGCTATAATGCTTTCACCATTTGACAATGGTACCAACGACATTGACAAGTTTGCTTGTTTCTAAAGTTGGGAATGGTAGTGCAATGTCATGGTTGAAGCATTTGTCAATTTTCACAGAGATGTGGTCTTTCCCAAGTGTCTCTCCATGGCATAGATCGTCCTCATGGGCTGCATGTATTTTCCTTATAGCCACCATCACATTATTAATGATTATAAACTTGACACACTCTTTGTGAGAAATTTGAGATGCCATTTTCCCTACACATAGAAAAATACATTATTTTAGTACTCCAAATTTGATCAATTCCTATAGATGGCACACTAGAGTTCATTCAAGCCACATTCATTAGCTCCATGTCCATACTTGCAACACTTCACACACCACATGTCTGACCGGACGGAAGGAGTGGGCATCACACCTTCACTGGCCAACTAAGCCTTGGTTGGAGCCAGTTCCTTAGCTATCTTCACTACCTTCTTACTCTTGGACCTAGTTTTTTGACCTTCCTCCTCCTCTGATTCCTCACTAGCTCTGGAATACTTGGAATCATCCTTCTCATCCAAAGTTCTGAAAGATGACTTCTTGGACTTCCTTTTACTCTTGGATTTTTCCTTGCTTTTGCCCGAAGCTACCAACACCCTTTCTACTGTGAGAGAGGAGTCTACAAGCCCTTCCTTCCATGGTAATTATAGCTAAGTCAACACCAGAGAAAACACATCGGCACAACCCTTCCTTTCATTCTGCACAGCTTATCCAGCACATGCACATATGTTTTGTCTTCTCTGAAGCATTCAAGGAATGCATCCTGGAGGATGGCATCATAAGTGGGAAAATGGGAATACTCATACTACTGAGCAACCTAGAGAGCAGGACTCTTCTTGAGTGTGGGAACAAAGGTAGCTTTTTTAAGTTCATGATCAATTGGACCAGGTACATTGACATGCCAAGCGGTGTCAAACATCAGGATGTGAGCATCTACATCATTCATCTGAGGATTTTTCAAAAAAATTAGGGTACTTGACATTGACAGTACTTAGGGCAACATATTATGGTAGCGGAGGGGGCGAGGTTGCGGGGGTGGTGGTGGGGATATGAACAGTGTTGGTGAGGTCGGGGAAGTAGAGGTGAGTCATTCTTTCTCTGAGTGGGATGGGGATTGTTATGGGGATTATTTTTGATCAGATACAACAGGTTGGTTTTCAGGATTGCCAAATAAGAACTGCCTAGCTTGGTTGCGCTCCAAATAATGCCTTTCACATGCCGACATGAGGGACAAGTTTGAAAACAAGGGGAAGAGATTTAAATCAGGTAGCAAGCGAAAAGGCAACAATAAAAAGGTGCAAGAAGCATCATGGTCACCAAAGTGTTGGCAGGGAAATATGATCGCTTATTCCCACTACAACCTACTGAGATTCACTGGTTATGCATGCAACATATACCAGAAAATTGCAGATCTAATGCAATAAACACTGTACATAGATTACTGAACACTATTGGGTTGTTTGCTTGATAAAATAGTTACGAAACACGATATGTTAACAGATGACTATAATGTATGCAGCAGAACTAAAAATATACAGAAACGTAGCAAGAAGAAGAATATACATGAGAGAGAGATAGTAAAAGGGTATATCAAGCCAAAAAAAATGATACAATCAACAGCTAGCCTTTGCAAGGCTATGGGTTCATCCTTTTATAGTTCCTTCTTATAATATCTACCAGTATTGTGAGACGATAAGATGCGTCGACTAAGTGTTTAAGGAAGTGCCATTTCCTGCAATAAAGTAGGCAGGCCCTGACAGTTGGTGGTGCTGACATGCGGCTATCCAGCGGCAGTGGTTGACATTGGCTCATGGCTCAGGCTAGCCTATGGCTAACATCCTTGATTTCATAACTGCTTGTTTATCTATTTCCTTGTCGAATTTTGCTTGTTGCTCCAAGAACATATTACTTGTTATTGCTGTTTCCATGTAGATCATCCCAAGCCTTACATTGCTTTAATCCTAGGACCTCAAATTTTCTTCAATGATATCTTCTTCTAAGGATAGAATCTACATCAGGAAGGGGATCATGTTAGTGCTGCGAAGACTTCTATGACACCGTAATTGGCCACCGCATATTTCGATATTCATTAGCCTAGGCACTAGAGAAGTCATATTTCTCTAGTAATGGATTATTTTAGATGCATGATCGCTACTTGTATATGAAAGGCATGCCATGGGATAATAAGGTTAGATTTACTAGCTAGGACAAGGTGTTTGCACTAGTGTAGGCAATCTTGGATGCACTAGGACCTCATTTTTAACATTGTCCGACCAAGTGTGAACACTATGAGCCAAGTATAAAGGTCAAATTCTAACTCTAAATCCTCATTCTTATATGCACTCTTGTATGATCTCAAGTGAAGATAGTGCTATATTCTTCTCTCAAACTTGCCTATCTCTTGCCTTCAATGCTTGTGTGTGAGGGAGGGAGTGAGCAACACTTGAGGCATGGTGGTGGCAAATTTGTTAAGCTACTTGAGTGTGCTTGCATTGACATAGCTACCATGAGGAGTCCCCAATTCAAGAAAACAAGATAGAGGTAAGTGAGAGTTGCCTCACTAATGCATTGTATGTTTTCCATGGCATATTGGGTCTGGGTTGGAGTTTAGGCTCCCTGAGGCATGAGAGAAGAGTCCCATTGAGTGGCCAAAAGGCCCAACAATCACCACCCCTACCACTATTGTCCAAGTTGTTTACTTTCTTTGATTTAACTTGCCTTTTGTTTGCTATCCCAAGATTCTATTTTGATCCAACCGGTTAGCTCATTAAGCTTTGCTTTTCTAAGTTTGGGTATGTGGCTATATCCTATGAGTTTAGTTTCTAACTTATTTGTTCTAGATCCCTCAGCTTTGAAAGATTCTCCATCAACAAGGTAGACAAGAGGGAAAGGAGGGGTTGGACACATGGAAACAATGAGAGAGGGCACAAAGGAGATGCCAATTGAAAAGGCACATAAAAAGTCTCCGAGTAAAGGTACTATATGACACCATGCACTACTCAAATAAGTGTAATGGTTTGCTATGGGGATATGTATAATTAATGTAATGGTTTGCTATGGGGATATGTATAATTATCTAGGCATGGGCTACCCTTGTGGAATATTCTAATATGGTCCCTAGGTGACTAAATGGCTTGGTTTACTACATGTGGTCATCTTTGTGAGCATAATGTGGCTAGGTGAGGTTAACTATGGGAAGCTAGAGGTGGCTAGCTTCATGCGAGTTCAATAGAGGTGCATCTATTATGTGTTTTGACATGTTAATGTGTATATGCTACAAAACTTGTTGCTTTTCTTCTTGTAGATATGGCAAAACAAGACATTTTTTCCACCTTAAAAATTGTAAATTTTTTGAAAATTTTAAAAATCATGTTGGTTTCTTGGAATTTTAAACTAAAAACTGACAATCTTTTCTAAATTCTATTTTTTGAAATTTCAGAGTGAAAAATAACGGTCTATATCTCAAGTGGAAAAAACATGTGGTGGATTACAAAATCTTTTTTGCACTTTTGTAAAAAATTCAAACTTGTAAATTTTTATTTGTGAAATGAAATGCAAAGTTTTGAGAAAAATATGTATTATTGTTAAATTCTTAATTATTTGGTAAAAAAACAAAAGATGAAGTGCAAGTTATTTTTAAAAATCTTTTCTTTGAGTAAATTCTAGTAATCCTACTCAGCCTGTGAGACAAAGTGGATTCCAGAATCCTACTTTGCGAAAATCAAGATTCCAGAATCCAACTCAAGAGAAAAATTGGATTCTAGAATCCAGCCTCCTTGAAGACGTGGATTCTAGAATCCAACTTGAAGAGAAAAATTGGATTCTAGAATCCAGCCTCCTTGAAGACGTGGATTCTAGAATCCAACTTGACACAAAAAGTGGATTTTTGAATCCAACACACAAGGAGTGGATTTTGGAATCCAACTTGACAAAAGAAGTGGATTCCTGGAATCCAACTTGACAGAAGAAGTGGAAAAAAGCACCAAAAGCACAAGGGTTTGTGAGGAAGAAGGAGAAAAAACATGCAAGAACACTATTAAACGGGTGGAGGCTGCTTTGTTGATTTGAAGTTTTTGTGTAGTCTCTTTTGTGTAGTTGCTTTTGTGTAAAACCCTATCTTGCCCATGTTGAAGCTTTTTACCCTTATGAAGCTTTTGCAGCTTTTTACCCTTACGAAGCTTTTGAAGATTTTTTTTGGGAGAATTGACCTTCTTCCCTATAGCGTTGTGCACATGCTACAAGAGGAGGTGAGCCACTTTGCTTTGCAAGTTTTACAAGGTTTGTTTTTGCTTAAAGATTTGCTGATTTGTTGTGTTTGCATTGGCCACAAAAACTCGCTTCTCTTCTTCACTCGTTGATGTGCAAGTGCTAGCCATAGAAGCATGCACTTTTTTTCCACAAAACCATGCACTTTTTTGCCACAAAACCATGCACTTTTTTGTGTGCAAGTGCTAATATGGATTGGGTAGAGAAGGCGACGAGGAGACGGCTAGAAGCCTGGTGACAGCTATGCAAGGGAGGTAGAGGCAAGGGAGGAGAAGGCGGGCGTGGAAAATTGGGATTGTGCAGGGCACATGGGTGGTGGGAGGCCAGGGTGAAGTTATAAAGCATGGTGGTTTTCTCTTGTTGATGCACGAGCCACAGACAGGAGGGGACTGAGAGGTGGATTGCATGTGTGTTTTTTGTTTGGTGGGGGATATGCTAGAGTTTTCAAGAGGGTTTGATGCTCTGAAGGTTTGATGCTTGAAGGTTATATTCCCAAGATCACATGCATTATCACATGTAGTTGCATTGAAGCTTGGCTGCGCATGTTGAAGCTATTTTGAAGCTTTTGAGTTGATTGATGTTCTTAGCTATAAATGGGGCTTGAGGGATGCAAAGAATGGTTGCATCAGCTGCTCCAAATAAATTTCCCTGACTCCCTTGCAGTTGATCGGGATGCAAAGAATGGTTGCATCAGCTGCTCCAAATAAATTTCCCTGACTCCCTTGCCATAGTTGTTACTTTTTTTATAGGTCATGGCATCTCAATCTCAAATATTTTCTTATTTTTGGATTCTAGTTTTGATGATCACTTATTTTGTCCTCTCTAGTGGACTCTAGAATCCATGATTAACTTTTAGCCATGGTTGTTTCTTTTTTTTGCAGGTCATGGATTCTCAATCTCAAGTTTTTTATACAAGCAAGAAGTCTAAAACTTCAGGGCAAGCTTTTGTGCAAGCTCAAGGAGGGGACACTCAGGTGCACTGATGTCTTTGTAGGTGCTATGGGTTTTGAAGAGCAATGAGGCTTTTGGAAAGTCTATCTCGTTCTTCTAGTTGAGAGCTTCTTGCTCCTAAACAATTCCCTCGCAAACCATGACTTAGCACACCAAAGAGTATCACCAAAAGGTTAAAAAGGGAAAAAGTCAAGACCTAGCACTTGTGAGAGAGGAATATACCCTTTAAAGCTCTCAAAGCAAAAGACATATGGGATAAAGTTCCTTCCAAAAGCAAGTACGAGCATGCTTGGACACTCAGCTTTAGGCATCATGGGGAGCATATGTAATTAATTGATTAAACCGTCCCTTTTTTTATTGTTACAAAACACAAAGGACCTTCAAGTGATTCTAACAAGTACTCTTTTGCTAGACGCATCAAGAAAGTGCAAGAGCACAAAGGAAAAAATAGGATATATTTTCTTATTAAGTGTGATGACTCCACTCGCTTTGATGTTCTTGTTTTATTGAAGGACTTTGAGATGGCTGAAATACACCCTTTGAGCAAAAAAAACTTGTTGATCGATGTGCAAACTCAAGGCTTGGTAAGAACTAAACTTTTCTCATTCTCTTTTGAACTTTTGTCTCTTTTGTTTTTTGAAACATATCATTGATTTCATTTTTTTTTTGTAGACATTTGGGAGAGCCTATAGTGAGGTTCTAGAGGGTTTTTTTGGCTTAGGTTAGAACTCTTCAAGTAACTACATTGTGAAGAGGAAGAAGAAGAGTCAATTTCTTCAAGTTATGAGGAGGTTGATAAAGAATTCCCCCCCTCTCCATTGATGCAAACCCCTTCACAGGGCAAGAAACAAAGGAAAAAGTCAGGTAAATCAAAGGACTCTAAGTTTCTTCCTGAATCAGAGATTGTTCCATCCGGTCCTGGTGCCCCCTTACCTGACACAAGAGATTCAAGCTCTTTCAATGTTTTAAGAGAGAGGGTCAACCAAAATAACATGGTGGATCCTTTACCTATATTTTTTCCCATAAGTGTGATTGAGCATCCACAAGTGGATCCCCAAACATGAAGAAGACCCTTAGAGATTTGCACTGTTGTTGAAGATCATGTTCATAATCTAAAGTACAAAATGAAAAATAAGCCGAATGCCATTGTGTTACCCTTTCTTGTTTTAGTGGATAGATAACAGTGTTCTAATAAGGAATCTTGGGTTAAGGCCAATGTTGAGTCTTATAGATATTGGGTTCTTGGGGCCACTCATTCTTTGCTTTGCTAAGCAATAGCTTGCTCTACCAAATATGAGCATATTGACACTTACAAAACGGTAAATTGTTAGGTGTATGCTAGTTTAACAAATGAGGAGGCAAAGGTACTTGCCCTTGACCATAATATTGACAAATGAGGAGGCAAAGATACTTGCCATTGACCATAATATTGACTCAGACTTTTAAATGTAAATGACTTTCATTCAAAAGATAAGGTTCTTTCATAATGAGTGGATTGATTCCTTGAAGCGTGGTGAGAAAATTGATGACAAGTGTAAGATTCCTCCCCAACCTCTCAAGATATCCAGCATCTTCCCCTATAATCAATTCCCTCTTCAGAAGTATAAAAGATCTTATTTCTAACTGTTTTAACCTATAGAGAGAAAATATTCTAGAGAGAGAATATTCAGATTTTGAATATTTTTAGATAGAAAATTTTCTCATATTATTAAAATGAATTCCCTTGAAACAGAAATTCAAAAAGAACTTTCCAATGTGCAATTGGAATTAATTGGAAATGGGTATAAAGGACCTTAGCCGAAGGGTCTAGATTTTCAGAAATTTTTGAATTATGGTCCAATTAAGGTTCCTATGGGCCAATAGGATCAATCCATGTGTGGGGAGGAGATAAATCCAATTTATAAAACAAGATAACCAAAAATGAGTAAATGCTCACATAAGATGAAGAGTTGACTATGTACAAGGTTTATTAGTAAGAAACTATGAGTAATATAAAAAAAATGAGATAATTTGGGTATCCAAAAATGAGTAAATGCTCACATAAGATGAAGAGTTGAATATGTACAAGGTTTATTAGTAAGAAACTATGAGTAATATAAAAAAAATGAGATAATTTGGGTATCCAAAAATGAGTAAATACTCACATACGATGAAGAGTTGAATATGTACAAGGTTTATTAGTAAGAAACTATGAGTAATATCAAAAAAATGAGATATTTTGGGTATCCAAAAATGAGTAAATGCTCACATAAAATGAAGAGTTTAATATGTACAAGGTTTATTAGTAAGAAACTATGAGTATTACTAAAAAAAATGAGATATTTTGGGTATAATGATTCCATTTTGACACATATGTAAGGAAGGGGAGTCCCTTAAAGGAGGTGCATACTTCACATGCTTGAATGAGTTTTAAACTCAAAAATAATGTGATATTCTTATCTCTCCTCTCTCTTGAACCAAACCAAATCAAAATGGAACCAAACCGAATAAAAAAGGAACCAAATCAAAATGGAACCAAACCGAATAAAAAAGGAACCAAACTAGGTCCAAATCTAGTCCAAATTCAACCAAATTAAAATTGGAAAATTCTAGAAATCAGTTAGCTTTGGTTAGAGCCTCCCTCTCCTATAAATAGAACATGAGTCCTTTGGAAAAATATAGGAGAATTTTACTATATTAGAATTATGCTGAAATAATGATAATTTTTACTATTCTCTAAAATTCTCTCCAAATTGATGAAATTGGAGCTTCCCTCTTTCTTCAATTCCCATTGGTGACTCCATCAACATACTAAACCAATTGATTGGTTGGGGGCCTCTACCGTGAACAAAGAATCAAGCAATTTGTAAGGTAAATGGTGAATTTTGATCTTTTCTATAATTTCTCAATGCTTCTCTCTTCTTAACCCCTCTCAAGCTTGAGAAGCTTAATTGGAATGGTTTTTGAATGCTATTGAAGATAATTGATGAATGGTAGTAAAGAACTACATAAATTGATGAATGCTATTGTGTTTAATTGATGAAAGATAGTAAAGAATTACATAAATTTTCATTTATGCTTAATTCTAATGGTTTTTATGTAATTTCTCTCTCTCACTCAAAAAATGGTCATACTCATGACCTATTCTCAATCCAAATGAAGCTTTTCATAAAGCTTTTTCTTAATCCAAGATTAATCTATGCTTGAGGCTAAGTTAATGGTTTTTTTTAATGCTTTATGTCTTCTCTAAAAATGTTATGCCTCATTACAAAAAGGCATTTCCCTCTCTTCTCTAGCAAAACCAACCATTCTCTATCCTAGGTGAATGGTTAATGATTAATGTCAAGTTTTTATAATGTCGTCTTAATTAAGTGAAAAAATGTTTACTTTAGGATAATTTAAATGCTTTTGGTGCTCTTTTAATTAGCCTTAAAGACTAAATTTTTTTTGAAAAATGGTCAGCCATACAAAGGAGGTTATGGAAAAAATTTTAGAAATTAGTGAAATAAAATTCATCTTTTATTATTCTAAAAGAGTAATCCTTATGGTTTCTATATTCTAAAGTATCATTTTCATGCATAGAAGATGCATTTTGATTATGTGTATAAAAGATAATTTTTTTTATAAAAGTGTTACTTTTATCATAATTGGATTTCATGCATAGAGGTATGCATAAAAGATTATTATTTTAATGTAAAAGTGTTACTTTTATCGTATTTGGATTTCATGCATAGAGGTCTGCATAAAAGATTAATATTTTAATGTAAAAGTGTTACTTTTATCATAATTGGATTTCATGCATAGAGGTATGCATAAAAGATTATTATTTAAATGTAAAAGTGTTACTTTTATCATATTTGGATTTCATGCATAGAGGTATGCATAAAAGATTTTTATTTTAATGTAAAAGTATTACTTTTATCATAATTGGATTTCATGCATAGAGGTATGCATAAAAGATTATTATTTTAATATAAAAGTGTTACTTTTATCATATTTGGATTTCATGCATAGAGGTATGTATACAAGATTATTATTTTAATATAAAAGTGTTACTTTTATCATAATTGATTGTCATGCATAGAGGTATGCATAAAAGAGTATTATTTTATTGTAAAAGTGTTACTTTTACCATATTTGATTTTTATGCATAAATTAGATGCATAAGAGAAATTCTTTTATTCTAAAAGTGTGATTCCTACTAAATTGGATTTATGCATGGATAGATGCATAAAGAATTTTAATTAATCCAAAAAGTGTTATTCTTATTAATTCTTATTTTATGCATAGGAAGATGCATAAAAGATTGATTTTTAATTCAAAAGTGTCATTCTCATTTAGAATGAATTTATGCATAGGAAGATGCATAAAAGATTGATTTTTAATTCAAAAGTGTCATTCTTATCTAAATTGAATTTATGCATAGGAAGATGCATAAAAGATTGATTTTTAATTCAAAAGTGTCATTCTCATCTAAATTGAAGTTATGCATAAGAAGATGCATAAAAGGTTGATTTTTAATTCAAAAGTGTCATTCTCATCTAAATTGAATTTATGCATAAGAAGATGCATAAAAGATTGATTTTTAATTCAAAAGTGTCATTCTCATTTAAAATGAATTTATGCATAGGAAGATGCATAAAAGATTGAATTTTATTTCGAAAGTGTTATTCTCTTTAAAATGGAATTTATGCATAAATAGATGCATAAAGAAATCTTATATCAAATATAAGAATTCTCTTGTATTCTATAAATAGATATTAGGATGTGATAAGAGGTGTATGAGATGTGATAAGATGCGTATGGGAAGTGATAGGATGTGATAAGAGGTGTATGCGATGTGATAAGATGTGATATGATGCGTATGGGAAGTGATAGGATGTGATAAGAGGTGTATGAGATGTGATAAGATGTGATAAGGTGCGTATGGGAAGTGATAGGATGTGATAAGAGGTGTATGAGATGTGATAAGATGTGATATGATGCATATGGAAAGTGATAGGATGTGATAAGAGGTGTATGAGATGTGATAGGATGTGATAATATGTGTATGAGATGTGATAGGATATGATAAGAGGTGTATGAGATGTGATAGGATGTGCTAAGATGAGTTAGGATGTGATAAGATGTGTATGGGATGAGGTAAAAAGTGTATCTAATGGGATAAGATGTATATGGGTTGTGATAGGGCGAGAATGGATGTGATGTGGATGTATGAATGTAGATATGGATGTGAATGTGAATGTGGATGTGTATGTATGGATGTATGGATTTGGATGTAGATGTATGTATATATGTGGATGTGGATGTATGAATGAGGATGTGAAAATGGATGTATGCATGTAGATGTGAATGTATGGATGTGAATGTGAATGTGGATGTGGATGTGGATGTATGGATGTAGATACGGAGGTGGATGTATGTATGTGAATGTGGATGTATGAATGAGGATGTGAAAACGGATGTATGCATGTAGATGTGGATGTATGGATGTGAATGTGGATGTGGATGTGGATGTATGGATGTGGATATGGATGTGTATGTATGAATTTGGATATGGGATTGGATGTATGATGTGGATGTACGAACATGGATATGTATATAGAATAATGAATGTGAATGTGTATGTGAAATAATGTGTCGTCGATATGAGTGAATGGATGAGAATGAGTACACATATGAATGGAATGTGGAATAAGTAATGTGGACTGAGGAGGGATAATGTGGAAAGACGAGAGTTCGATATAGAAACTGTATTTTGTGACTATTTGTAAATGACTTTTTTATGTCAAGAATGCTAGGGAAGTATTTTGACCGTCTTATGGATTAAGGTCATGGAGACCTAACTGATAAAGTTGCAACTGCTGTGCTGACGGAGAGTCAATGGAGGACGTCTCGCGTAGCAAGGTCGACCGAGGTCTTGACCAGCCTCGATTCGATTTAAATGGTGAGCTTCCGGTACGGTGGATGAGGGACCAAGGAAGCGGCCTATGAGTGAAGCGCTAGGTCACCTGCAAAGGATCCTAGAGGGTGCTAACGGTGCTCGGGCTCTGGGTCGCCGAAGATACCCACACGTGCGTCGTGGAAGATATTGGAACAAGGAGTAAGAGTTGTTTTCTGAAACCGGGCATGGATCTGGTTGATTGACCTTGCTGGTCCTCAACGGATGAGTCCATGGCTCTCTTATATGGATCTGTTGATTGATCTTGTTGATCTTCAACGAGGATTCCATCTTGTTTTTTATATGTGAAAATTTTGACGGGTATTATGAGCTAGGAACTATTGAAAAGGCCCCTGAGTGAACAGGTGGTGAGCGTTCTGGTTGCCAATGATGCCATAAGTACACCGATGAATGAATGATTGGAACTATGGATTCAACCAGAGAATTCGAGGATTGTCATCAGTGACATAATGGTTTCATTAAAGGATTATTTTAAAGTTAGTTGATGCTGAGAAAAAGGCAATTTCATATTAGGTGTATAAGTGGTGTGACTAGTTTTATGTTTGCATGAACTTCCGGCTAGGGGGTGTGGGAACTCTTTTCCCTGGTACCCGAGACAAAACCCAACCAAATTCCTAATTGGATCCCATCACTACAGTGGTTGGGAGGTAGGCTAACCCATGGGACTGAATGGGGTTAGGCTGGACTGATGGATCCGTAAATCGAAACTTAATTTCTGTTATTACGATAGATGAAGTAAATCTCGGATAGTAAATGTTCTATGGATAGGAATCAACGGCTGTGCCTCTTGATGGGGAAAAAAGCGTTGATCCCAATGATCCAAGTGCAAGTTTCTTCCTTGATCTGATCGAGTATCTTTATAGGTGCAGTCGGATCAGTTTGATTAGTAATGGTCTTGAGTATGTTAGAGTAAAAAGTTATCCTGGTGGAATCGCCCGTGCTTTTCGGATAAAGGAAGTTTTTTCGGGTTCGGTTTTAGAAAAATTGACGGATTAGTCTCTTGTTCGGATATCCGTGGACGAGGCCCCGAGTGTGGGACTCTGCCCCCTCGCAAGAAGTGCTACTTCCGCTGCTAGTACCCCGAATCCGCTGCTATTACCCTGAATCCGTTGCACGGTGGGAACAGGGATCTCACAGTTGGTATCAGAGCAAATTGGCTAATAAAGATCAACTGAGAAGCCAAATATGTCAAAAATTTATCAAGTAGGTGTAATATAATTCATATAATTTGATATTCAAACTGAAAATTTGTAAATTAGTAATTAGGTCTTCAAATGGAAGTACCGCAATTGTATGGAACCCTGACTTGCTTGAGGCCTAGACATGATGGTATTTACCTTATAGTTCCAAGTATCATGACTACTCGTATATATCGAGGGTATAACTGTAACTTTTTACCAGCAGTATATACGAGTAAATCTAAGACTTGAAATTATAAGCATTAATGCTATCCAAATTGTCACGTAGGCTGTAATGCCTGTGACCGACGGTGGTAGACCGGATGGCCATGTCCGGGGTTCAGTGGGAGAGGACGCCCATGCAGAGTCATGGGCGGCAAGGCTAGTGTGGACGATAGGCCACACACTATATAGCCTGGGGGATGAGGGGCAATCCTCATTCTTCCTCTATGGCTAGGTGGTGAGCCAGAGGCCGTCCCCTCCTGTGGTAACGCCCGTAGCGGCATTACGGATATCTAACACTGGTATCAGAGCGTGGTTCGATGGGATTGTCAGAGCCCGCGTGTGACCAGAGCCCACTCGATGGTTTTCAACCATTCATCTTCTCATCCTTATCTCCAATGGAGTGTGTGGAGGGGAGGCGGCCAAGACAGAATGGAAGGGAAGAATTCTCTCACTCACTCTCTCTCTCTCTCTCTCCCCGTCACACACAACAATACGAATTGCAGGTAAGAGCTCATTTTTTTTCTCTGCGTTGAAGCTTGTGTGCGAAATAAATTCTCGTTTGGTAATGGTGAAGCTTGTCTGTGAAAAATCATTGAAGCTTGTCTGGAACAAAAAGCGTTTCGTTGAACTTGTGTGTAGGGGGGGCGACACCAGCCCCACGACTGCTGGAGCAGACCACGTTTGAGTGGGTGGGGGCGAAGACCACATTTGAGTGGGTGGGGGCGAAGACCACGTTTGAAGGGGGGGGCGAAGACCAGCCCAAATGGCCAGCCCAGGCGGTGGCCAGGCAGGCGGCCATGCCAGCGGGCAGCCAGGCGGGCGGCCAGCCAGGCGGTGGCGGCCAGAATCGGGCCCCTTGTGGACACTCCCCACAGGCGGGCGGCCACGCCCGGAGCGGCGAGGGCCGGCCCGCCGGCCCGTTATTTTTTTTAAAAAAAAAACACAAAACAACAATACACCCCACGAAACAAACCCAACACGGTCGTCGCGCCGTGTGGCCGTAGTGCCCGTTTTCCATGAAAGAGACCCACCGCACACGATCGTAGTGCCGCGTGCTAAGAGAGAGACAAATCCCACGGCCGTAGTGCCGAGTCCTTCGAGAGAGAGCCGTTCTATGGCCGTTGTGCCTAGTGAACACTTCTATGGCCGTAGCGCCTCGAGGGTAGCACATGTGGTGATCACACATTTGGTTCAGAGAGACTAAATTTAAGCTGAGCATAGACTTAGTATTGACCATCAAAGTCATGTAGTTTAGCTATAGTGTAAATCTAAAACTGTGGTGTGTTTTACTTGGGCTAAGAGGACCGGCAGTGGCGTCAGTTGTGCCCAAATTAGACGAAGTGCTTATCACAAGAAATCAAGGTAAGCCTACTTGAGCCGTAGTGCTCATAACCCTTCACAATCTTTTAACAGTTGCTAGAAGATTGTGATAAACTTTGGCAAATGAGAACCATGTACAAGCGTAGTCTTGATGTGGTTATGCCTGGGGTCCAAACAAGTTGCTTACTGTTTGTAGCAACAAGAGAGCCTTGGCCCATAGAGGCAAGCTGGCCCTTGTTGGTAGTAACAAAATAGTGTCACTACTTGGGCCTAGAGAGTAGTGACTAGTTTGATTTAGTCACGTAGATTGCCTTGTAAAAGTAATCCCTAAGGTGTGTATTACTTGGGATAAAGGGGCTAGCAATGCTGCTAGTAGTACTCAATTGAATGGTTTATCTAGGAGTACTAATCTGGGGGATTAGCATACGCCTAGATAATAATAGCAGATTTAGGATTGATTTATAGAAATCAAAGGTAAATCTGAAGGGATATAGTCTTGAGATGTAATGCTCAATGCCCTTATAGAAGTTGATCGAAGAGAACTGTTCTTAAACTTACTAGCATGGTTTTCTCTTCTTTTTATTGCCATGCGTCGACATCCCACTGCTCAAGAGTTTGTGGTGATCTTTTGAGGGGGGAAAGAGCCTTTTTATATGTCACATCAATTGGGTTGGTGGTAATTTGATGGTATGGGACATCAAATTCTCACGAAATCGATTGTAGTCTTGGTGGAATGGGACGCCAAGGCTTGTGCATGTAACTTCACTCTTTGGCAGGTCTGTATGTACACTTGTCTGTAGTGATAAAGTGTGCAAGATAAAATTTAAATTTTGAAAATTACCAAATATAGCCATAAGTTGGGATAAAACCCAGTTACAGAGTTCGGAGAAGCTCTAGGTAGCAAGACCATGATGGTGTACTAGTGCTAACAGAGTGATTTAGTTCCGGAGTGATCTAAATCTAGAGGTTAGCAGTAAGACTAGTTTGGTTGGACAATTTCATGCATGGGGGACGCCCTATAGCATTTTGCAAGCGTAGTCTTGCCTATGTTCAACATAAGTGTGCGATTGTGAGCACATTTTAGTTGCTACCATATGAATTTGGGAAATATATTACTTTCCTACATAAGCAATTGTAATATTGCATGACAGGCTATTTTGCTTACAAAGTTCATGTGCGTGTAAACCCTATAAGTCGTATGACCCTTGGGGAATGAGTGGAGCATTTCTAGGATTTAATAAGGTTTTACATGGCAATAGTGAGTAGTATCTCACTCCAGACGAGCCTGGTTGTTGTTAGTATCGGATCCGACATATGTAGTGTACATAAACTCGGGCTGAGTTAGGATAGGAGGCTAAGCCGGAGATCTTAGTGGTAAATCCTAGTGTATCTGGTGAGTTTTGACTTAACCGGAGTGTTAAGAAGTAAACTCAAAGTCTGGGGCTGAACTGGAGTGTTCAGAGGCAGACATATCTTTTGTTAAATCGGAGAATTTAGCAACAGATGAGCTTGGGGTGAACCATGGTGCCCAGGAAAAAAGCTCTTCACACTAAAATAGTGCACAATAATTTTAGGTTGATAAAAATCCATTGCAGGAATGTTTTACAACTTTCCATAGATGATGGATGAAGACCATGTACTTTACGGAGTTAAAGTACATAGGTGGTGACTTCGGCGCCACATTTTTTGTAGGAAGTCACCAATGGTGTGGTTAGGTCAACCGAGACTCCACAAGACCTATGCACTAGTTTTTAAGTTGACCTCTATGATAAGGACGTCCAAAAATTCGTGTTGTAATATGAGAGATTGTACTGCAGTGTGCAATGGAGGGGTCAATTTGTGTAGTCACTTCTTAGCAGCAGCAAGTGACTTAAGCATCTTGTTATAGATGGTTGTATATGGTACTCCCACTCGGGGGAGGTACGCCATTGGGTACGGAGTAGATGGTTGTATATGGTACTCCCACTCGGGGGAGGTACGCCATTGGGTACACCAGCAAGTGACTTAAGCATCTTGTTATAGATGGTTGTATATGGTACTCCCACTCGGGGGAGGTACGCCATTGGGTACGGAGTTACTCACAGACTAGTATGGAGCTACTAGTGTGATGATAGTGGGTACGTAGTTACTCACTACTAATACATAGCTGCTAATAAAATTATCCTCGAGTGAAAGATACTCTAGATCAACATTTTAAATTACCGAACCACAATCCATGAGTATCGAGGTACTCATAAATATGTTGACGTTGCTCAAATCGAGGGACCAATTTGTTCCGATGGTATGGAATAAGCAAGGAGAGTGGAGTAACTTAAAAGTTACACATCACTAGTCCTAGTGAGTTGTCAAGGTCATCCGTAGTTTGATGGTCCCCTCTACCTATCAGACAACATTCAATTTTGCAAGCCCTGGCATTTAATCCGTAGTGATTATGAGTTTGGTGTGAGATATGGTTATGTTCTTACAAGAATACTCGTTTATTTGCTTGTCATCGGTTATAGCTTGGTAGAGATTGCCACCTGTGATGACTAGGTAGCTTTGCCGCTATAATGAGGAGGTAGCGAACAATGTTCTCATAGTTATACTTCATACCGACACCAAACAGGGATAGGATGAAATTCCTAAGTTCATCATCACGAAGTACTATGATGTTTGCATTTATATTGAATGTATGATGTAATGAGACATTGGGCTTGTGTAATTACCATCAATTATCTAGCAACCTATGGCTTCGCAGCAAGCTCAGTCATTATCTGTAGACGTAGGCCCTTCATCACCTTTGTTTTCCGACACGGTTTCAAAGGATGATGCTAAACTTCGTCGGGGGGAGAAGTATGCTAACTACTCCATTGACGACGGGTACTTACTCTACAAGGGTAGGGTGTGTGTACCAACTATTGGTGACTTTCGAGCATGCATTCTTAGAGAAAGTCACGATAGTCCAAGTGCTGGTCATCGCGGGATACAAAAGACCTATGCACTAGTCAAACGACAATTTTATTGGCCTAGTTTGTTCAAGGACGTCCAGACTTATGTGCTACAATGCAATAAGTGTCAGGTCAATAAGCATGAAAGGCTAAAGGTTGGGGGCTTGCTCCATCCTTTAAGCATTCCTCAAAAAATGGGAAAGCATTTCCATGGATTTCATCACCAGTTTACCCATGACAAGTCGAGGGAATGACTCGGTCTAGGTGGTGGTGGATAGGTTAACCAAGATGGCAAAATTTATTGCCACCAAGAAAATGTAAAAATGCCAGAGTTGGCAAAACTCTTTATTGAACATCTCTACAAGCTATATGGCTTGCCCGCAGATATAGTGTCAGATAGAGATCGAAAGTTCAACAGCCACTTTTGGAGGGAAGTCTTCAAAAAGCTGGATACTACTCTGAGTATGAGTACGGCGGACTATCCGGAGTCTAATGGTCAAACAGAAAGGGTTAACCAAATACTCGAGGATATGTTGCGTTCTTATGTAAGTAAGAAGCAATCAAATTGGGAAGAATATTTGCCCATATTGGAGTTTGCTTATAACAGCTCCAAGCATTCAGCGACGACTGGATTTACACCATTCATGTTAATGTATGAATTCCAACCGAGATCTCCAATGGTTGTAGGCCTAGAAAAGGAGAAGATTCAATCTGTCAAGGATTTCCTTGAAGATATGAATGATATGCTCAGAGCCGCACGTGAGAGCATTCGTAGCGCTCAGGATCGCGCTAAAACTTATGCGGATAAAGGACGTACAAAGGTGACCTTTGCAGAAGGTGACCTAGAAGGGTTCTTGCGCAGTTAGAAACCATGAAAACGGGAAAGTGTGATAAACTTTCTCCGAGATATTGTGGTCCTTTTAAAATCCTTAAGAAGATTGGGGACGTAGCATATAAACTTGAGTTACCGGAGAGTTCTCAAGTTCATCTTGTCTTCCATGTCAGTAAACTGAAGAAATCAGTTCACGGGTTAGAGAACGCAGTTTCTCCAGAGATTTTGGTGGACTTGATAGAGCCACCAAAGATACCACATAAACCTGAAAAGATTCTACAGTATCGTGATAGACAAACCCGACATAAAGTGTACCAGGAGGTACTTGTTAAATGGACAGATAGGGATGAGGAGGTAGCTACCTGGGAACGCCGTAGTGCAATTTCCAAAAGGTTTCCCCAGTTTGTTTTCGAGGACGAAAACTCTTCTTAAGGGGGGGTAATGTCACGTAGGCTGTAATGCCTGTGTGATCGACGATAGACCGGATGGCCATGTCCGGGGTTCAGTGGGAGAGGACGCCCATGCGGAGTCATGGGCGGCCAGGCTGGTGCGGACAGCAAGCCACACACTATATAGCCTGGGGGATGAGGGGCAATCCTCATTCTTCCTCTATGGTTGGGTGGTGAGCCAGAGGCCGTCCCCTCCTGTGGTAACGCCCGTAGTAGCGGCGTTATGGATATCTAACACAAATGATGATTTCGAATGTGGTTGATATGATTTTTAATTCTGTTTGAGAACTGATGAGTTGATTTGCATTCTGATTGAAAAATGATGATCCCTGAAAATTGGTTGAAATGTAATAAGCTGAGCGAAACCACAATGAGGATGAATGGGACGAGTCCTTGTGATGATATTCATAACTAGAATGATGATAATAATTTCAGCAAATCACTATGAGATTAGTGGATTGTGCTATCAAATTGCTGCTGTTAACACTTGACATGGTAGATCAAGTTAAGGGATGACAAATTGAGAACTTGTTTGATTGAAAAGGAATGTTCAGAAAGAAATTTTTCGGTCTAATGGACCATTATCGTGTTAAAGATATGAATGATATGATTTGAATGAATTGTTTTTTAATGATGAGTTCTATATAAGGGATATTTATCCCAGTATTCTGTTGGGTTGACCAGAATATTTAAGGAACCCCAGAATAAATTGGATCTTAAGAAAAAGAGTTGTCCTCTACTTTGTGAGATGAGGACATCTCGCACTTTTTTAAGTGGCGTAGAATGTAAGATTCCTCCCCCAGCCTTCGAGGTATACAGGAGTAAGAACCTCCCTTTCTGATCTTATAATTATTCCCTCTCTAAAATAAAAGAAAGATTCTGTTTAAAAAGGAAGACCCTTTCCCCAGAATACTTCTTAGGAGCCCCACCTGTTTTAAGGATTCAAAACGATGAGTTCAGAAGTGAGAATCGGTGTTTTGGATACCAAGGTTTTGGTCTTCATTCGAGTACGGCCCAAAAGAAGTTCTTTATCTCTTGAGAAGTATAAAAAAGTTATCCCCCAGATATTGTGGGTCATATCTGAATTCAAAGAAAGTAGGTGACTTAGCCTACGAGCTTCTTTTACCTCCTCATCTTAGAGTTCTTAATGTATTTCATGTAAGCCTTCTATAGAAATATGTGCCAAACCCAAATCATGGAAAGACGGTAAAACTTCAGTGGCAAGATACCCCGTTGGCTTCTAGGTTACGCTAGTTCCTTCTTTTATATAAGTCGTAACTCTTACTTGTCGCTCGCAGTAATCTTACTTCCATTAATCTCTCTTCTTTCTTAACCTTTAATGGCCTGGCAGCAGCAGGACTTGGTTTTATCCATGATGATTTCTCACCTTCAAGACGTAAGCCAGATTGTGAAGAAGGATTTTATAGAATTGTATGAACGCTCACTTTTCCCTCACTTGGGAACTTCTATAGCTCAGACCAAATGGCGGACCTATCGAGACATAACTAGAGTAACACCGTGGGGTCGGCATCACTTTCGTAACAATGTCCACTTGGCTATGGTTATTGAAGCTTTGGGTTTGGGTCCCCGATACTATTGCGTGATGAGATCAAGGCATGGTGGATTTTCTGAGCGGGTCTTCTTACTTGCGTGTTTTCTTCCTCACCAGAAGATATGCCTTTACCCCATTTCGGCTTGCCTCTTAGAGGTCCTTTTATTAGGTCACCTCATACCAATGAGGTAGGTGCTACAATAACCGGCCGAATTATTCCCATAGATGAGTTACCTTATACGTGTGCAGCTTGTGAGTGCTGCTTTTGTGACCATATGATGGATGGGCTTATGGAATTGTAAAAAGTTCTTCTATCCTACTGTATATCACTACAAGAGCTTGAGGGCATACCGACGCTAAAATACCGACGCAAATGTCGAACGTCGGTATGTCCGTCGTAATGTTAGAGAAGACAAGCATGGCGGGGTTTTTTTAAATTTTCGTGTCCCGTCGCTTATACCGACGTTTATACCGGCGCACATTCCGACGTTTATACCGACGCACATTCCGTAGTATATACCGACGTATATTCCGACGCATATTCCGTAGCATATACCGGCGCTCGTAAGTTTTTCACAGCCGAGAGCCTATTTTCTGGTTTTTTTGCAGAGGAAGCGCAAGAACAAGCCAAGAAGGTCTCTTTCTCTCCCTCTTCTCTTTCTCTCTCTCTCCTCTTTTTTCCTCTCTCCTCTTTTCTCCTTCTTTCTTCTTTTCTCCTCTTCTCCTTCTCCTAATATGTTCTTGCAATTGCTTTTACTTTTTAATTTAAGAATTAGGACGTTTAGGGTTTTGTGTTTTTTTGACTCTCTATGCATGTTGAGAGCTCTCTATGTATGCATAGATCTCCTAATGCATGGATAGAGATTTTAGGGTTTTGTATTAGTTCTTTTTCTTGTGTTTAATTTACTAATTAGTTTGTTTAATATTTTGTTTTACAGCTCTTTCACCTCACCAATCTTTCACCAATCCTCTCCTTCAACTTTGCAAAAAAGAGGTAGATCCTCTTTCGATTTTTCTTGTTTATGCTATTTTCTATGAATTATTGTATCCCTGTTTTATGGTTTAGGGTTAGTTTTGGGTTCTTGTAAGCTTACACATAGGATTAATTTAATATCTATGCATAAAACCTATAATAAGCTTGCAATCTCTATGCATAGCCTTCTTGCAAGCGTTATGCATAAGCTCTATTCATAGAGCTTGTGAGCTTGTGAAATCTCTATGCATAAGCTCTATGCATAGGCTTTATGCATAGAGTTTGCAAGCTTATAAAATCTCTATGCATGGGTTTCTTAGAAGCTTATAAAATCTCTATGCATGGGTTTCTTACAAGCTTATAAAATCTCTATGCATAGGTTTCTTGAAAGCTTGCATGGACATTGTACATAGAGCTTGCGTAGCCTTCTTGTTGAAAGCTTTTTGAATGTTTTTACTCTCTTATACATATAACATATAAGTCTTATGCTCTGTTTTTCTATGCATAAGGTATTCTCTTTATTCATAGAGTTTACATATGTTATCAAGGTAAGATCTACTATCCATGTAAAACAAGATCATGTTTATTACACCATTGGGTGATGGGATTAAGGGTTAGCATAGTGCATAAGGCATATAGCATAGAGCTTATGCATACAGCTTATGCATAAGTCTTGCATAGAGCGTATGCATAAGACTTATGCATAGAGCGTATGCATAAGACTTATGCATATGGCTTATGCATAGAGCTTATGCATATGGCTTATGCATAGAGCGTACGCATAAGACTTATGCATATGGCTTATGCATAAGACTTATGCATATGGCTTATGCATAGAGCTTATGCATAAGGCTTATGCATAGAGCGTGTGCATATGGCTTATGCATAGAGCGTGTGCATAAGGCTTATGCATAGAGCGTAATTGCATAGAGCGTGTGCATAAGGCTTATGTGAAAGGGATTGTTGGAATGCAATTGCAAATGCCTTGATTGTGGTTAACAAATGCTTATGCAAATGCCATGGTGAGGGCATTGTGAATTGTTGGTTTGTGTTGGAGCTTTTGGATGATGGATTGAGGCATGAGTCCATGCTTTATTGATGAGTTCTAAATTGTAAAAGGGCATGAGTCATGCTCAATACTTGTAAGCCAACAAACTTGTTCTATCATTTGATATTATCCACATCATTTTGTACCTACACTCACCATTGCTACCACTTCAAGTTTCTATAGAATCTAGCAATGTGTGAGGGTACCTTGGCATTGGTTGGAGAGGCCAAGGGGAGAATGGCTTGAACTCTTTGTGCCGTGATTGCTTGGTAAAGCGGTACAAAGGGGGATTAGGTACACCGGTGTGAAGAAATGGCCTCAACCTTCACCTTGGAGGTGAAGGGGTGAGAAGAGCTTGGCCGGGAGATCGGCAAGCTTCAACGCGCGTCCTCAACAATCCTCACCATCGACTTTGTGGATGCATTTGGGCAATGGGGCCCCTTTTCCGTCATATTGTGGAGCATATTGCAAATGCTTTGATGGACAAAGAGTGCATATGATCTTTCATGACATTGTGGGATACAAAGAGTATTGCATTGTGATTTGAGAAGTTGCATTTTCATTTGAGATTTGGTTCCAATTACAAAGGAGACTCTGGCGGAATTTACAAAACCCTAATTCAGTCCTAGGGTTTTTGGGATTAGGTCTGAGTGATTACACGACTCTATTCTACTCCTTGAGAGATTTCAAATGAGCCATAGAACCCCTTAATCGGATATCACAATCTCGGTCAAAGTAGTCATGTTGACTTTCTGGTCAAAGTCAAACAGAATATACTTCCACTTTGACTGAATCAAAATGCTTTTAGGGGTAGGTTCTATCTTCCGTTAGCTTTCTATAGAGCCGTCAAAATCCTAATTCCGACATATATTTTGCGTTTTAGAGCCAAATTACTACTTTCAGCTGTCCTGCACAAACCCTAAAACAGAGAGTACTTGCCCATACCTAATTCTTACTGTGTTCATTTGGGAGGATAGTAGACACCATTACCTACCCATAGAACCTTCTTTTGTCCAATTCCGACATCATTTGGGCATTCTACCAACATCTTGCATTTCTTCACTATGCCGAAGGGAAGACCACGCAGCAAGGGTGGGGATGTTGTGCAAGAAATGATCATTGGTGATGAGGACATGGAAGGTAATATGGATGCAAGGCATCTTGAATGAGGGTTTAGGGTTTATGCATAGAGCTTATGGCTTATGCATAAGACTTGTGCATAGAGCGTGTGCATATGGCTTATGCATAAGACTTATGCATAGAGCGTGTGCATAAGACTTATGCATATGGCTTATGCATAGAGCTTATGCATATGGCTTATGCATAAGACTTATGCATAAGGCTTATGCATAAGTCTTGCAGCCTTATTATGCAAGCTTATACTTATACTATGCATTTAGATTATTGCATAAGGCCTTTATAAACAGCTATTTATGAATAGAGATAGCTTTTGTGCTATTTGTAGTATCACAAATATGGGGCGTTTTGGTCACATGGACGTCATTTTCGAGTAGAACGAATAGACCAAAGAAGAGCAACCTTTGATTGTGGTGTCACAGCACAGTTTGTTCAAGAAAGTCGTGCAAGTGCAAGTGATGATAACACAATTACTGGAATGCTTGATTACTTTGGAACCATTCAAGATATATTAAAGGTTGGCTTCAGAAGTTTTGAGTTGTTTATCTTTGATGTGAAGTGGTTCAAGGTAATCATGAATGGGCCACATGCAACTGTACGTAGAGACAAGAGTGGCCTCATCCAAGTGGACTCCACAAAGGTATGGACCGATCAGCAAGATCCACGCTGGCTGTTTGTGGTTCAAGTCGCCCCCCGCAGTAAGCAAATTTTTGAAGAATTTGAGCTACAACAAGGTGATGTGGATGCACAGGGTAATGGAGAGCAGCAAGAACAAGCCGATATCAACAATGAAGAGGAGCAAGCAAATGAAGAGGAGCAACTAGAGCAAGATCCAAATGAAGAGGTGCAAACCAAGGAAGCTGAAAAACAAGTTGAGGAAGAAGACATAGATGATGAAGACATCCTTCATCAAGGGACTTTTAATGATGAGGATGCTGAAATGTACATAGACATAGATCTCTTTGGGACTACTGATCTTAATGAGGATGATAGAATAGATAATGATTTTTAAAATGATGTATCTTAATGATTATGCAAATAGTTATGACATATTTGTAATGGTTTTATGACATTGAAGGTCCATTCATTGTTTACCATTGTTAATGTTTACCATCATAATCACTACTGTAGGAGCAAGTTGATATAGTTTTACCAATGTTGTTTATCATTGTTAATATTTATCTTATGGTTCTTTCATTCATTGTTTATCGTGTAATTTTCATTTCGTATAAGTTTGTCATATGGTTTTTTGTCCAACAGGCCATGGGTGACTCACCGCCCTACGACTATAGTCCAGATTTCTCATTTAATCCTACACCGCAGGGCATGAGTCCCCAGCAGTTATATGGTTTTCTTTCGTCCATGACTCCAGAGCAGAGAGCCATGGCTCAGAGTTATTGGGGTTCTGGAGCAGGGACATGTGCCTCACCATCTGGCTTCCCGACGCCAGTTCCCACTCCCGTGGGTACGACAGCAGCTCCCACACCTCATACCACACAGCCTTCCACTCCTCTTACAGCTCGATCTACCACCTCTTCACATAGACGGCGCTCACGTAGTAGGTCTTCAGGGGGAGGTTGTTGTGGTGGTAGTGCCACAGATGCTGTGACACCACCACCACGTGAGCGTCGTCCTTCGCTCTCATCTGTTGATAGCACACCCATAGGGTCACCTTCCACTCCCTGGGGTGCACATGACCATGACAATAGCAAGATTTACACAATTAGGGATGGGGCACCAATAATGGATAGTGCAGGGAAGGCAATGAAGACACGCATTCGACAATTGTGCACTATACAGTTTCATGACTCTGTCATGACTAAATGGGATCAGCAAGACAAGGGGAAGAAAAATTATATAAACACAAAGATAAAGCAAGAGTTCCAGCCATCTGACCCTATGAATGTCGTCTCTAATGAGTGGATACAGTATACAGCTCGCATTTTGATGGGGCATCGTAGGTCAGAGGCGAGGGACGCATTTAGAGAGGGGAAGGAGAAACCTATTTGGCTAGATGACAGGGAGTGGGCAGCCATTGCTCAGGAGCTCACCGAGACACCAGACAGGTTTCAACAACAAAGAGAGGCGGCAAGGGCAAGACTCCAAATAGTAGGGACTTCTCATCTCGGGAGTCGTGGTTACGAAACCATGGGCCATGAATTCGTAAGTGTTTGTAGCAATTTTATTTATTTAAATGTATGTATGTGGGCTAAATGTTGATTTCTAAAAGTTATAATTGTTAATCGTGTGTGCAGGAGTTGGCCATGAATCGCCCACCAAGTAGGCGAGAGGAGAAGTACGCTCACAAACATGGCCTTGTGGCCTTGTTTGAGATGCTTGAAGAAGAAGGAGAGACCGTCAATTGGGAGGCATTACCATGATGTAAGATGACCTTTGAAATCATGAAATATGATCAAAACATTCTTGAGTATTAATGTTTAATTTAATTTCTTGTTTGTCGATCAGGAAAATATGCAAACGAGCACGGTTGTTTTTGTGCTCTATTGTAGATAGAATGGTGCTGTCTGTTTGCTGTTGTTGATCCTGCTAATTGCAGGCAGCTAGGCAACAGCCAGGCAACACTATTCAGCCCAAAAAAATTTTTTTGCTACAGCGTCGGTATATGCCCCGGTACCGACGTCGGTATATACAGTGGTATTTCTGCCGGTATTAAAGTCGGTATACACCCCGATATAAAACATGGTATATGCACCGGTATAGACGCCGGTTTATGCGTCGGTATTACCCCCGGTGACCGTCGATATATGCACCGGTATAGGCGCCGGTATTGTTACCCGACACTTATACTGTCGCTGTGGTTCCAGCGCTTATACCGGCGCTTATACCGATGACGAGGCTTTTTTAGACCCCGTTAAATAGCGCTTGTACAAGCCCCGGTATTAGGCTAACATGTAGTAGTGTATGTTTCAAGAGTAAATAAAGTTAAAATCTTTGTTCTTGTCTTGAGTCTTACTCTCTTTGAGACTTTTCTTGGTGGTTACAATTAATTAATTTTCTCTTAGTCTCATACTTGTGCATCTTGCGGAATTACCCCAATTTGTGAGATGAGGGCATCTCGCGTTTTTCAAGTGGGAGAGAATGTAAGATTCCTCCCCAACCTCTCAAGATATCCAGCATCTTCCCCTGTAATCAATTCCCTCTTCAGAAATATAAAAGATCTTACTTCTAATTGTTTTAACCTAGAGAGAGAAAATATTCTAGAGAGAGAATATTCAGATTTTGAATATTTTTAGATAGAGAAATTTCTCATATTATTAAAATGAATTCCCCTGAAACAGAAATTCAAAAAGAACTTTCTAATGTGCAATTGGAATTAATTAGAAATGGGTATAAAGGACCTTAGCCTAAGGGTCTAGATTTTCAGAAATTTTTGAATTATGGTCCAATTAAGGTTCCTATGGGCCAATAGGATCAATCCATGTGTGGGGAGGAGATAAATCCAATTTGTAAAAGAAGATAACCAAAAATGAGTAAATGCTCACATAAGATGAAGAGTTGACTATGTACAAGGTTTATTAGTAAGAAACTATGAGTAATATAAAAAAAATGAGATAATTTGGGTATCCAAAAATGAGTAAATGCTCACATAAGATGAAGAGTTGAATATGCACAAGGTTTATTAGTAAGAAACTATGAGTAATATCAAAAAATTGAGATAATTTGGGTATCCAAAAATGAGTAAATGCTCACATAAGATGAAGACTTGAATATGTACAAGGTTTATTAGTAAGAAACTATGAGTAATATCAAAAAAATGAGATATTTTGGGTATCCAAAAAAGAGTAAATGCTCACATAAGATGAAGAGTTGAATATGTACAAGGTTTATTAGTAAGAAACTTTGAGTATTACTAAAAAAAAATGAGATATTTTGGGTATAATGATTCCATTTTGACACATATGTAAGGAAGGGGAGTCCCTTAAAGGAGGTGCATACTTCACATGCTTGAATGAGTTTTAAACTCAAAAATAGTGTGATATTTTTATCTCTCCTCTCTCTTGAACCAAACCAAATCAAAATGGAACCAAACCGAATCAAAAAGGAACCAAGCTAGGTCCAAATCTAGTCCAAATTCAACCAAACTAAAATTGGAAAATTCTAGAAATCAGTTAGCTTTGGTTAGAGCCTCCCTCTCCTATAAATAGAACATGAGTCCTTTGAAAAAATATAGGAGAATTTTACTATATTAGAATTATGCTGAAATAATGCTAATTTTTACTATTCTCTAAAATTCTCTCCAAATTGATGAAATTGGAGCTTCCCTCTTTCTTCAATCCCCATTGGTGACTCCATCAACATACTAAACCAATTGATTGGGGGTCTCTACCATGAACAAAGAATCAAGCAATTTGTAAGGTAAAAGGTGAATTTTGATCTTTTCTATAATTTCTCAATGCTTCTCTCTTCTTAACCCCTCTCAAGCTTGAGAAGCTTAATTGGAATGGTTTTTGAATGCTATTGAAGATAATTGATGAATGGTAGTAAAGAATTACATAAAATGATGAATGCTATTGTGTTTAATTGATGAAAGATAGTAAAGAATTACATAAATTTTTATTTATGCTTAATTCTAATGGTTTTTATGTAATTTCTCTCTCTCACTCAAGAAATGGTCATACTCATGACCTATTCTTAATTCAAATGAAGCTTTTCATAAAGCTTTTCCTTAATCCAAGATTAATCTATGCTTGAGGCTAAATTAATGGTTTTTTTTAATGCTTTATGTCTTCTCTAAAAATGTTATGCCTCATTACAAAAAGGCATTCCCCTCTCTTCTCTAGCAAAACCGACCATTCTCTATCCTAGGTGAATGGTTAATGATTAATGTCAAGTTTTTATAATTTCGTCTTAATTAAGTGAAAAAATGTTTACTTTAGGATAATCTGAATGCTTTTGGTGCTCTTTTAATTAGCCTTAAAGACTAAAAAAAATTTGAAAAATGGTCAGCTATACAAAGGAGGTTATGGCAAAATTTTTAGAAATTAATGAAATAAAATTCATCTATTATTATTCTAAAAGAGTAATCCTTATGGTTTTTATATTCTAAAGTATCATTTTCATGCATAGAAGATGCATTTTGATTATGTGTATAAAAGATTTTTTTTTTATAAAAGTGTTACTTTTATCATAATTGGATTTCATGCATAGAGGTATGCATAAAAGATTATTATTTTAATGTAAAAGTGTTACTTTTATCATATTTGGATTTCATGCATAGAGGTATGCATAAAAGTTTATAATTTTAATGTAAAAGTGTTACTTTTATCATATTTGGATTTCATGCATAGAGGTATGCATAAAAGATTATTATTTTAATGTAAAAGTGTTACTTTTATCATATTTGGATTTCGTACATAGAGGTATGCATAAAAGATTATTATTTTAATATAAAAGTGTTACTTTTATCTTAATTGGATTTCATGCATAGAGGTATGCATAAAAGATTATTATTATAATGTAAAAGTGTTACTTTTATCATAATTAGATTTCATGCATAGAGGTATGCATAAAAGATTATTATTTTAATATAAAAGTGTTACTTTTATCATAATTGATTATCATGCATAGAGGTATGCATAAAAGAGTATTATTTTATTATAAAAGTGTTACTTTTACCATATTTGATTTTTATGCATAAATTAGATGCATAAGAGGAATTTTTTTATTCTAAAAGTGTAATTCCTACTAAATTGGATTTATGCATGGAAAGATGCATAAAGAATTTAAATTAATCCAAAAAGTGTTATTCTTATTAATTCTTATTTTATCCATAGGAAGATGCATAAAAGATTGATTTTTAATTCAAAAGTGTCATTCTCATTTAGAATGAATTTATGCATAGGAAGATGCATAAAAGATTGATTTTTAATTCAAAAGTGTCATTCTCATCTAAATTGAATTTATGCATAGGAATGCATAAAAGATTGATTTTTAATTCAAAAGTTCATTCTCATCTAAATTGAATTCATGCATAAGAAGATGCATAAAAGATTGATTTTTAATTCAAAAGTGTCATTCTCATCTAAATTGAATTTATGCATAGGAAGATGCATAAAAGATTGATTTTTAATTCAAAAGTGTCATTCTCATTTAAAATGAATTTATGCATAATAGGAAGTTGCATAAAAGATTGAATTTTATTTCGAAAGTGTTATTCTCTTTAAAATGGAATTTATGCATAAATAGATACGTAAAGAAATCTTATATCAAATATTAGAAGTCTCTTGTATTCTATAAATAGATATTAGGATGTGATAAGTGGTGTATGAGATGTGATAAGATGCGTATGGGAAGTGATAGGATGTGATAAGAGGTGTATGCGATGTGATAAGATGTGATATGATGCGTATGGAAAGTGATAGAATGTGATAAGAGATGTATGAGATGTGATAAGATGTGATAAGGTGCGTATGGGAAGTGATACGATGTGATAAGAGGTGTATGAGATGTGATAAGATGTGATATGATGCGTATGGGAAGTGATAGGATGTGATAAGAGGTGTATGAGATGTCATAAGATGTGATAAGATGTGTATGAGATGTGATAAGATATGATAAGAGGTGTATGAGATGTGATAGGATGTGCTAAGATGAGTCAGGATGTGATAGGATGTGTATGGGATGAGGTAAAAAGTGTATCTGATGGGATAAGATGTATATGGGTTGTGATAGGGCGAGAATGGATGTGATGTGGATGTATGAATGTAGATATGGATGTGAATGTGAATGTGGATGTGTATGTATGGATGTATGGATGTATGGATGTATGGATGTAGATGTATGTATGTATGTGGATGTGGATGTATGAATGAGGATGTGAAAATGGATGTATGCATGTAGATGTGGATGTATGGATGTGAATGTGAATGTGGATGTGGATGTGGATGTATGGATGTAGATACGGAGGTGGATGTATGTATGTGAATGTGGATGTATGAATGAGGATGTGAAAATGGATGTATGCATGTAGATGTGGATATATGGATGTGAATGTGGATGTGGATGTGGATGTATGGATGTGGATATGGATGTGTGTGTATGAATTCGGATATGGGATTGGATGTATGATGTGGATGTATGAACACGGATATGTATGTAGAATAATGAATGTGAATGTGTATGTGAAATAATGTGTCGTCGATATGAGTGAATGGATGAGAATGAGTACACATATGAATGGAATGTGGAATAAGTAATGTAGACTGAGGAGGGATAATGTGGAAAGACGAGAGTTCGATATAGAAACTGTATTTTGTGACTATTTGTAAATGACTTTTTTATGTCAAGAATGCTGGGGAAGTATTTTGACCGTCTTATGGATTAAGGTCATGGAGACCTAACTGATAAAGTTGCAACTACTGAACGGAGAGTCAATGGAGGACGTCTCGCGTAGCAAGGTCGACTGAGGTCTTGACCAGCCTCGATTTGATTTAAATGGTGAGCTTCCGGTACGGTGGATGAGGGACCAAGGAAGTGGCCTATGAGTGAAGCGCTAGGTCACTTGCGAAGGATCCTAGAGGGTGCTGACCATACGGTGCTCAGGCTTTGGGTCGCCAAAGATACCCACATGTGCGTCGTGGAAGATATTGGAACAAGGATAAGAGTTGTTTTTTGAAACCGGGCATGGATCTGGTTGATTGACCTTGCTGGTCCTCAATGAATGAGTCCATGGCTCTCTTATATGGATCTGTTGATTGATCTTGCTGATCTTCCACGAGGATTCCATCTTGATTTTTATATATAAAAATTTCGACCGGTATTATGAGCTAGGAACTATTGAAAAGGCCCCTGAGTGAACACGTGGTGAGCGTTCTGGTTGCCAATGATGCTATAAGTACACCGATGAATGAATGATTGGAAATATGGATTCAACTAGAGAATTTGAGGATTGTCATCAGTGACATCATGGTTTCATTAAAGGATTGTTTTAAAGTTAGTTGATGCTGAGAAAAAGGCAATTTCATATTGGGTGTGTAAGTGGTGTGACTAGTTTTATGTTTGCATGAACTTCCGGCTAGGGGGACCTGGGAACTCTTTTCCCTGGTACCCGAGACAAAACCCAACCAAATTCCTAATTGGATCTCATCACGACAGTGGTTGGGAGGTTGGCTAACCCATGGGACTGAATGGGCTTAGGCTGGACTGATGGATCCGTAAATCAAAACTTAATTTCTGTTATTACGATAGATGAAGTAAATCCCGGATAGTAATTGTTCTATGGATAGAAATCAACGCGGCTGTGCCTCTTGATGGGGAAAAAAGCGTTGATCCCAATGATCCAAGTGCAAGTTTCTTCCTTGATCTGACCGAGTATCTTTATAGGTGCAGTCGGATCCGTTTCAGTAATGGTCTTGACTACGTTAGAGTAAAAAGTTATCCTGGTGGAATCGCCCGTGCTTTTCGGATAAAGGAAGTTTTTCCGGGTTCGGTTTTGGAAAAATCGACAGATTAGTCTCTTGTCCGGATATCCCTGGACGAGGCCCCGAGTGTGGGACTCTTTCCCCCGCGCAAGAAGTGCTACTTCCGCTGCCAGTACCCCGAATCTGTTGCGCGGTGGGAACAGGGATCTCACAGTTGGTATCAGAGCAAATTGGCTAATAAAGATCAACTGAGAAGCTAAATATGTCAAAAATTTATCAAGTAGGTGTGATATAATTCATATAATTTGATATTCAAACTGAAAATTCGTAAATTAGTAATTGGGTCTTCAAATGAAAGTACCACAATTGTATGGACCCTCACTTGCTTGAGGCCTAGACATGATGGTATTTACCTTATAGTTCCAAGTATCATGACTACCCGTATATACCGCGAGTATAACTATAACTTTTTACCGGCAGTATATACGAGTAAATCTAAGACTTGAAATTATAAGCATTAATGCTATCCAAATGATGATTTCGAATGTGGTTGATACGATTTTTAATTCTGTTTGAGAACTGATGAGTTGATTTGGATTCTGATTGAAAAATGATGATCCCTAAAAATTGGTTGAAATGTAATAAGCTGAGCGAAACGACAATGAGGATGAATGGGACGAGTCCCTGTGATGATATTCATAACTGGAATGATGATAATGATTTCAGCAAATCACTATGAGATTAGTGGATTGTGCTGTCAAATTGCTGCTATTAACACTTGACACGGTAGATCAAGTTAAGGGATGACAAATTGAGAACTTGCTTGATTGAAATTCCCATGGAGGAATGTTCAGAAAGAAATTTTTCGGTCTAATGGACCATTATCATGTTAAAGATATGAATGATATGATTTGAATGAATTGTTATTTAATGATAAGTTCTATATAAGGGATATTTATCCCTGTATTCTGTTGGGTTGACCAGAATATTTAAGGAAACCCAGAATAAATTGGATCTTAAGAAAAAGAGTTGTCCTCTACTTTGCGAGATAAGGACATCTCGCACTTTTTTAAGTGGCGTAGAATGTAAGATTCCTCCCCCAGCCTTCGAGGTATACAGGAGTAAGAACCTCCCTTTTTGATCTTATAATTATTCCCTCTCTAAAATAAAAGAAAGATTCTGTTTAAAAAGGAAGACCCTTTCCCCAGAATACTTCTCAGGAGCCCCACCTGTTTTAAGGATTCAGAACAATGAGTTCAGAAGTGAGAATCGGTGTTTTGGATAACAAGATTTTGGTCTTCATTCGAGTACGGCCCAAAAGAAGTTCTTTATCTCTTGAGAAGTATAAAAAAGTTATCCCCCAGATATTGTGGGCCATATCTGAATTCAAAGAAAGTAGGTGACTTAGCCTACGAGCTTCTTTTACCTCCTCATCTCAAAGTTCTTAATGTATTTCATGTAAGCCTTCTATAGAAATATGTGCCAAACCCAAATCATGGAAAGACGGTAAAACTTCAGTGGCAAGATACCCCGTTGGCTTCTAGGTTACGCTAGTTCCTTATTTTATATAAGTCGTAACTCTTACTTGTCAGTCGCTCGCAGTAATCTTACTTCCATCAATCTCCCTTCTTTCTTAATATTTTATGGATTGGCAGCAGGACTTGGTTTTATCCATGATGATTTCTCACCTTCAAGACGCAAGGCAGTCTATGAAGAATGATTTTATAGAATTGTATGAATGCCCACTTTTTCCTCACTTGGGAACTTCTGTAGCTCAGACCAAATGGCAGACCTATCAAGACATAACTAGGGTAACACCGTGGGGTCGGCATCACTTTCGTAACAATGTCCGCTTGGCTATGGTTATTGAAGCTTTGGGTTTGGGTCCCCGATACTATTGCGTGATGAGATCAAGGTATGCTGGTTTTTCTAAGTGGGTCTTCTTACTTGTGTGCTTTCTTCCTCATTAAAAGATATGCCTTTACCCCATTTTTGGCTTGCCTCTTAGAGGTCCTTTTATTAGGTCACCTCATACCAATGAGGTGCTGCAATAACCGGCCGAATTATTCCCATAGATGAGTTACCTTATACGTGTGCAGCTTGTGAGTGCTGCTTTTGTGACCATATGATGGACGGGCTTATGAAATTGTAAAAAGTTTTTCTATCCTGCTGTATATGTTCCAAGAGTGAATAAAGTTGAAATCTTTCTTCTTGTCTTGAGTCTTACTCTCTTTGAGACTTTTCTTGGTGGTTACTCTTAATTAAATTTTCTCTTAGTCTCATATTCGTGCATCTTGCGGAATTACCCCAATTTGTGAGATGAGGACATCTCGCGTTTTTCAAGTGGGAGAGAATGTAAGATTCCTCCCCAACCTCTCAAGATATCTAGCATCTCCCCCTGTAATCAATTCCCTCTTCAGAAATATAAAAGATCTTACTTCTAACTGTTTTAATCTAGAGAGAGAATATTTAGATTTTACTTATTTTTAGATAGAAAAATTTCTCATATTATTAAAATGAATTCCCCTGAAACAGAAATTCAAAAAGAACTTTCCAATGTGCAATTAGAATTAATTGGAAATGGGTATAAAGGACCTTAGCCTAAGGGTCTAGATTTTAAGAAATTTTTGGATTATGGTCCAATAAAGGTTTATATGGGCCAATAGGATCAATCCATGTGTGGGGAGGAGATAAATCCAATTTGTAAAAGAAGATAACCAAAAATGAGTAAATGCTCACATAAGCTCAAGAGTTGACTATGTACAAGGTTTATTAGTAAGAAACTATGAGTAATATAAAAAAATGAGATAATTTGGGTATCCAAAAATGAGTAAATGCTCACATAAGATGACGAGTTGAATATGCACAAGGTTTATTAGTAAGAAACTATGAGTAATATCAAAAAAATGAGATAATTTGGGTATCCAAAAATGAGTAAATGCTCACATAAGATGAAGAGTTGAATATGTACAAGGTTTATTAGTAAGAAACTATGAGTAATATCAAAAAAATGAGATATTTTGGGTATCCAAAAATGATTAAATGCTCACATAAGATAAAGAGTTGAATATGTACAAGGTTTATTAGTAAGAAACTATGAGTATTACTAAAAAAAATGAGATATTTTGGGTATAATGATTCCATTTTGACACATATGTAAGGAAGGGGAGTCCCTTAAAGGAGGTGCATACTTCACATGCTTGAATGAGCTTTAAACTAAAAAATAATGTGATATTTTTATCTCTCCTCTCTCTTGAACCAAACCAAATCAAAATGGAACCAAACCGAATAAAAAAGGAACCAAACTAGGTCCAAATCTAGTCCAAATTCAACCAAATTAAAATTGGAAAATTCTAGAAATCAGTTAGCTTTGGTTAGAGCCTCCCTCTCCTATAAATAGAACATGAGTCCTTTGAAAAAATATAGGAGAATTTTACTATATTAGATTTATGCTGAAATAATGCTAATTTTTACTATTCTCTAAAATTCTCTCCAAATTGATGAAATTGGAGCTTCCCTCTTTCTTCAATCCCCATTGGTGACTCCATCAACATACTAAACCAATTGATTGGTTGGGGGCCTCTACCATGAACAAAGAATCAAGCAATTTGTAAGGTAAAAGGTGAATTTTGATCTTTTCTATAATTTCTCAATGCTTCTCTCTTCTTAACCCCTCTCAAGCTTGAGAAGCTTAATTGGAATGGTTTTTGAATGCTATTGAAGATAATTGATGAATGGTAGTAAAGAATTACATAAATTGATGAATGCTATTGTGTTTAATTGATGAAAGATAGTAAAGAATTACATAAATTTCCATTTATGCTTAATTCTAATGGTTTTTATGTAATTTCTCTCTCTCACTCAAGAAATGGTCATACTCAAGACCTATTCTCAATCCAAATGAAGCTTTTCATAAAGCTTTTCCTTAATCCAAGATTAATCTATGCTTGAGGCTAAATTAATGGTTTTTTTAATGCTTTATGTCTTCTCTAAAAATGTTATGCCTCATTACAAAAAGGCATTCCCCTCTCTTCTTTAGTAAAACCAACCATTCTCTATCCTAGGTGAATGGTTAATGATTAATGTCAAGCTTTTATAATGTCCTCTTAATTAAGTGAAAAAATATTTACTTTAGGATAATTTGAATGCTTTTGGTGATCTTTTAATTAGCCTTAAAAATTTTTGAAAAATGGTCAGCCATACAAAGGAGGTTATGTGGTGAAATTTTATCTTTTATTATTCTAAAAGAGTAATCCTTATGGTTTCTATATTCTAAAGTATCATTTTCATGCATAGAAGATGCATTTTGATTATGTGTATAAAAGATAATTTTTTTTATAAAAGTGTTACTTTTATCATAATTGGATTTCATGCATAGAGGTATGCATAAAAAATTATTATTTTAATATAAAAGTATTACTTTTATCATATTTGGATTTCATGCATAGAGGTATGCATAAAAGATTATTATTTTAATGTAAAAGTGTTACTTTTATCATAATTAGATTTCATGCATAGAGGTATGCATAAAAGATTATTATTTTAATGTAAAAGTGTTACTTTTATCATATTTGGATTTCATGCATAGAGGTATGCATAAAAGATTATTATTTTAATGTAAAAGTGTTACTTTTATCATAATTGGATTTCATGCATAGAGATATGCATAAAAGATTATTATTTTAATGTAAAAGTGTTACTTTTATCATATTTGGATTTCATGCATAGAGGTATGCATAAAAGATTATTATTTTAATGTAAAAGTGTTACTTTTATCATATTTGGATTTCATGCATAGAGGTATGCATAAAAGATTATTATTTTAATATAAAAGTGTTACTTTTATCATAATTGATTATCATGCATAGAGGTATGCATAAAAGAGTATTATTTTATTGTAAAAGTGTTACTTTTACCATATTTGATTTTTATGCATAAATTAGATGCATAAGAGAAATTCTTTTATTCTAAAAGTGTAATTCCTACTAAATTGGATTTATGCATGGATAGATGCATAAAGAATTTAAATTAATCCAAAAAGTGTTTTTCTTATTAATTCTTATTTTATGCATAGGAAGATTCATAAAAGATTGATTTTTAATTCAAAAGTGTCAATCTCATTTAAAATGAATTTATGCATAGGAAGATGCATAAAAGATTGATTTTTAATTCAAAAGTGTCATTCTTATCTAAATTGAATTTATGCTCATGAAGATGCATAAAAGATTGATTTTTAATTCAAAAGTGACATTCTCATCTAAATTGAATTTATGCATAAGAAGATGCATAAGAGATTGATTTTTAATTCAAAAGTGTCATTCTCATCTAAATTGAATTTATGCATAGGAAGATGCATAAAAGATTGATTTTAACTTCAAAAGTGTCATTCTCATTTAAAATAAATTTATGCATAGGAAGATGCATAAAAGATTGATTTTTATTTCGAAAGTGTTACTCTTTAAAATGGAATTTATGCATAAATAGATGCGTAAAGAAATCTTATATCAAATATAAGAATTCTCTTCTATTCTATAAATAGATATTAGAATGTGATAAGAGGTGTATGAGATGTGATAAGATGTGATAAGATGCGTGTGGGAAGTGGTAGGATGTGATAAGAGGTGTATGAGATGTGATATGATGCATATGGGAAGTGATAGGATGTGATAAGAGGTGTATGAGAAGTGATAAGATGTGTATGGGAAGTGATAGGATGTGATAAGAGGTGTATGAGATGTGATAAGATGTGATATGATGCATATGGGAAGTGATAGGATATGATAAGAGGTGTATGAGATGTGATAGGATGTGATATGATGTGTATGAGATGTGATAGGATATGATAAGAGGTGTATGAGATGATAAGATATGTATGAGATGTGATAGGATATGATAAGAGGTGTATGAGATGTGATAGGATGTGCTAAGATGAGTTAGGATGTGATAAGATGTGTATGGGATGAGGTAAAAAGTGTATCTGATGGGATAAGATGTATATGGGTTGTGATAGGGCGAGAATGGATGTGATGTGGATGTATGAATGTAGATATGGATGTGAATGTGAATGTGGATGTGTATGTATGGATGTGGATGTAGATGTATGTATGTATGTGGATGTGGATGTATGAATGAGGATGTGAAAATGGATGTATGCATGTAGATGTGGATATATGGATGTGAATGTGAATGTGGATGTGGATGTGGATGTGGATGTATGGATGTAGATACGGAGGTGGATGTATGTATGTGAATGTGGATGTATGAATGAGGATGTGAAAATGGATGTATGCATGTAGATGTAGATGTATGGATGTGAATGTGGATGTGCATGTGGATGTGGATGTATGGATGTGGATATGGATGTGTATGTATGAATTCGGATATGGGATTGGATGTATGATGTGGATGTACGAACATGGATATGTATGTAGAATAATGAATGTGAATGTGTATGTGAAATAATGTATCGTCGATATGAGTGAATGGATGAGAATGAGTACACATATGAATGGAATGTGGAATAAGTAATGTGGACTGAGGAGGGATAATGTGGAAAGACGAGAGTTCGATATAGAAACTATATTTTGTGACTGTTTGTAAATGACTGTTTTATGTCAAGAATGCTGGGGAAGTATTTTGATCGTCTTATGGATTAAGGTCATGGAGACCTAACTGATAAAGTTGCAACTGTTGCTGACGAAGAGTCAATGGAGGACGTCTCGCATAGCAAGGTCGACCGAGGTCTTGACTAGCCTCGGTTTGATTTAAATGGTGAGCTTCCGGTACGGTGGATGAGGGACCAAGGAAGCGGCCTATGAGTGATGCGCTAGGTCACCTGCGAAGGATCCTAGAGAGTGCTGACCATATGGTGCTCGGGCTCTGGGTCACCGAAGATACCCACACGTGCGTCGTGGAAGATATTGGAACAAGGAGTAAGAGTTGTTTTTTGAAACCGGGCATGGATCTGGTTGATTGACCTTGCTGGTCCTCAATGAATGAGTCCATGGATCTCTTATATGGATCTGTTGATTGATCTTGCTGATCTTCCACGAGGATTCCATCTTGATTTTTATATGTGAAAATTTTGACCGGTATTATGAGCTAGGAACTATTGAAAAGGCCCCTGAGTGAATAGGTGGTGAGCGTTCTGGTTGCCAATGATGCCATAAGTACACCGATGAATGAATGATTGGAAATATGGATTCAACCAGAGAATTCGAGGATTGTCATCAGTGACATAATGGTTTCATTAAAGGATTGTTTTAAAGTTAGTTGATGCTGAGAAAAAGGCAATTTCATATTGGGTGTGTAAGTGGTGTGACTAGTTTTATGTTTGCATGAACTTCCGGCTAGGGGGCCTGGGAACTCTTTTCCCTAGTACCCGAGACAAAACCCAACCAAATTCCTAATTGGATCCCATCACTACAGTGATTGGGAGGTTGCCTAACCCATGGGACTGAATGGGGTTAGGCTGGACTGATGGATCCGTAAATCAAAACTTAATTTCTGTTATTACGATAGATGAAGTAAATCCCGGATAGTAATTGTTCTATGGATAGGAATCAACGCGGCTGTGCCTCTTGATGGGGAAAAAAGCGTTGATCCCAATGATTCAAGTGCAAGTTTCTTCCTTGATCTGACTGAGTATCTTTATAGGTGCAGTCGGATCAGTTTGATCAGTAATGGTCTTGACTACGTTAGAGTAAAAAGTAATCCTGGTGGAATTGCCCATGCTTTCCGGATAAAGGAAGTTTTTCCGGGTTCGGTTTTGGAAAAATCGACAGATTAGTCTCTTGTCCGGATATCCATGGACGAGGCCTCGAGTGTGGGACTCTTCCCCACGCAAGAAGTGCTACTTCCACTGCTAGTACCCCGAATCCATTGCGCAGTGGGAACAGGGATCTCACAGTTGGTATCAGAGCAAATTGGCTAATAAAGATCAACTGAGAAGCCAAATATGTCAAAAATTTATCAAGTAGCACAAAAAGGTTGTAATTGTGTGATATAATTCATATAATTTGATATTCAAACTGAAAATTCATAAATTAGTAATTGGGTCTTCAAATGGAAGTACCGCAATTGTATGGAACCTTGACTTGCTTGAGGCCTAGACATGATGGTATTTACCTTATAGTTTCAAGTATCATGACTACCTGTATATACCGTCGAGGGTATAACTGTAGCTCTTTACTGGCAGTATATACGAGTAAATCTAAGACTTGAAATTATAAGCATTAATGCTATCCAGATGATGATTTCGAATGTGGTTGATATGATTTTTAATTCTATTTGAGAACTGATGAGTTGATTTGGATTCTGATTGAAAAATGATGATCCCTGAAAGGTCACTACTTGTGACTCTTGGGCACTAGTATTTTTTCATGCCCATGATCAAATTACTATAACGCAAAAAGCCTTCACTGATTCAAACATGACATGTCAAATGATGACATCGTAAGTAAAACCTTTGAAAATTTTGATACTAGCATTAAGGCATTATTATGTGTTGCTCTTTTCTTAGATGTTAACTTTTGTTTTATAGGACAAAGCCAAACATCCATCATTATAAACTTGATCGTCTTTCTTGGAGTTGTGAGTCTGCTACCATTGGTTTTTATTCATCTTTGGGCATGCAAAGTAGAGGATCATACAATTTTGGTGTGAAACTAAATTGCACAAATATTTTTGAACGACCAAGAGTTTGCAAAAAGTTCAAGCACACCAGTGCGAGTCTACAAGGAGTCATAAATCCATATCAAAAGCCTCAACTTTTGATGATGGATTAAATTGATTTAATTTCTATGAAAGGAGAGTGGTTGATGGATACGAATGGTTGGTTTTACTTTTACTTAGTGTGGTATTTAACCTTTGAAGATTTTCCTTCAAAGATGACTGCCAAACTTTCTCTCTACCCAACACTTTATCTGCAGGCAGGCCATATAGTTTGTAGCAATGTTTAATATTAAAGAGCCTAGCGATATCAAATGTTTTCACATCTTTTGGCTAGAAGAAACTTGTCAACCTATTTACTCTTTCTCAAGAAGAGTTTTCATCCGTGAAAACGGTTTGAAAAATTATAAAGAAGTGTCTATGTGTGTAGACCAATGTAACGGCACGAGCATGCAGGCATTGCATAATGTTCACAGTGTGGAGAATCCAGATATAGGAAAGATATCCAAGGATAAAGGATTCCTAAAAAAGTACTTAGGCATTTCTCTATCATTCCACAAATTCAAACCATGTTCAAGTGTAAATACGTGGTACCCATCTATGATGTCTTGTCATCGAGCCATTAGATCCATGGTCGATGTTATGCGTGTGTCTGCCCTGCATGGAGACACATTGAAGAGAAGTGGCTTGAGAAACCTCATAATATTCACCTCGGGCTAGCTATGGATGGTGTGAACCCATTTGGTCTTAAACGTTCAACATGGAGCACATGGCGAGTTTGTCTTGTGAACTACAATCTTCCACTGTGGTTAGGAATAAAGAAGGGACATCTTTTTCTCTCATTAATAGTCCATGTGGGAAGTACAAGGTAGCCAATATGGATGTGTACTTAGCCCCGTTAATAGAGAAGCTACAAAGTTTATGGTGGGAAGGAATTGATATTCATGACGTCAAAGAGGTTTGGAAAAAGGGAGTTCTCATTTTACGAGGAATACTAATGTGGACTATGCATGATTGGCCAGGCTATGAAGAATGCAATGGTAAGCTATTTTGTTATTATGTAATAGCTATTGATATATATGTGGATGGTTGTGTAATATTATCTGTTTTAATACAAAACTATCAATCTTTGGATATAATGCATGCCTTTGTGTGGACCTAGACTGAACTCGTCATTCAAGAGATTTGAGAAAGATGGTGTATGAGGGTCACAAGAAGTATCTACCAGAGTACCATGAGAGCTACATGAGGGATATTTGTGTCGACCTCCTCCTACACTAAAGGAAAGCGATTGGAAGAGAGCATGGGAGGACTCTCCACCCCTTGGAATGAAGCGGCTCTCCATATTTTACTGACTACCATATTGGGAAGGTCTTCTAATTAGCCATTTTCTTGACCCTATGCATATTTTTAAAAATATAGCCATAGTGCTTTGGAAGACTAATAATGGGATCATAGAGAGTAAGGGCCAAAGGGAGGATTTACAAATAAGTGATCATATGTGACACTTATGGCCATGAACCAGAGGTGATGGCAAGTTGCTATTACCTAAAGCTCCTTGAGTATTGACAAAAGAAGATAAAGCTCAAGTTAAGAAGTGCATTTTGGAGTTTCATACTCTGAATGGATGTATGCAATGCCTAAAGGGGGCATTTACAAAGGATAACGAGCTCTCCAACTTAAAATCACATGATTGGCACAAGTTCTTGCAATTTGTCTTGCTTGTGGCCATAAAAGGTTGCCTCATCGACAACATAAGGGATACAATATACAAGATTGGCACCGTGGTCCATTGGATTTCATTGAAGGAGATAAGAAAAGATACTTTGGAAGTAGCTTACTTAAATGCCATAGAAGCAATTACATTGGTGGAGAAGTTTCTCCAACCAACATCTTAAACATACAAATGCATCTCCTAGTTCATGTTGTGGATGAGGTGGCTATGGCGGGGGTAGTCCATTCACGTTGGATGTTCTTTTTGGAGAGGTTCATGAAGATGCTAAAAGGGTTTGTTCGTCAAAGAGCTCACCTAGAGGGAAGAATGGCAATGGGATGGCTTGTGCAAGAATCCCTCGTGTACATCACAGAGTTTCTTAACTTGTTCCTCAGCCTTTGGACCATCTGACATAATCCACAAGGTCAACTATCTACCCAACCTGCTCACTACATCAGAGGGTGTGGCTCTCCAGATACATCAAAAAAATGAGGATCAGATTCCATGCTCTTCATTCCCACCTCTTGGAACTTATCTGGTAGCTCCTTGAGATCTGTCACTCTTTGATAAATTTTACTTGGAGTGGATCACATTCCATTGCAACCACATTTCTACCTCTTTTCAACATAATGAGGTTTTAGAGCATATGCTTATGCATAGATGAATAATCTAGTGGAGAGGAGTATCTCTCATCTTTGGAATCTATTTTCTGTTGTTCATGACTAGATTTGGTTCATTTACGTTGCTTAGTCTAGATCTCCTATGGTTGTAGAGCTATGCAAGGAGAAGAGTAAACACGTTGGTAGCATTGCATGGTAGCATAGCCAATAAATATTTAGAAGCACAGTCTACAAATGGTTGGTAGCGTAGTCTACAAACTTGAGTTACTGGAGAGCTCTTGAGTACACCTAATTTTTCATGTCAATGGGCATATGCAAACAATGTATCATCAAGACAACGTAGTTTTTCTTAAAGTTGTAGTTGAGTCCTTAGAGTTACCGCACTTCCACATGAACCAAAGAAAATAGGTTCAAAGACCGGAACACGAGGTGTATTGTGTATCGATGAGAAATTGTCAAGTGGAAGGATAGGTCATAAAAGGTCTCAAGTGAGAACAACTATATATGATTACCAACAACTTTCCCCAATTTGTTTTCGTGGATGAAAACTCTTTATAAGGGGGGTGATGTCATGTAGCTTGTAACAACACGTGAGAGCTCGATCGAATGTGGAGTCTATATGCTAGAGTGTGGACAACGGGTGTGCATCAGCCCAAGTCGGAGCACTTGGGAGATCGGGCAGGCTTATGGGTAGGCAGGCCCCTATAAGTGCCTGGGAATGTGGTGTTATCCACATTCTCCTCTATGGGTGGGTGTTGTGACTAGAGCTCCTTGCCCTCTTTGGCTATGGTGGAGAGTATGGCGATGTAACATTAAGGATATGTCATAAAATCTACACCTTTCAAACACCCTTCTTAGGCACGCTAGGTGCTCTTTCCAAGACAAATGAATGCACAAATCATCCAAGAAAGCTTCTAGAAACATTATTAAGAAAGTCCTTAAAGAAGTATTCATAAGTCTTTAGAACATGGCTGGTGTGTTGGTTACACCAAATGGCATAACTCTGAAAGCATATACACCATGCTCAGTGAGTCTTTTTTTGGCTTAGTCCTCAGGTGCGATAGAAATAGCCTGTGTATCTATCCAAAAAGCTATAAGCCTCCTTTCCCACTCATTCAAGAGCATGCTCTGAATATGGTAAGGGATAGTGATCCTTGCGCGTGGTAGCATTCACTTTCTTGAGATCAACACACACTCTAAGTTTTCCATTCTTCTTGGGCACAACCATAATGTGTGAGACCCATTTTGAGTGTTCAATCTCATAGATGAATCCACATTCAATAAATTTATCGATCTCCTTAACAATTCTTGCATATTTGGAATTCACTGGATAGGATCATTGGGGATTGGTTTAGTTTTGGGTACCATAGGGATGGTGTGTTGTATCACCTCTGCATGAACTCCCTTCATATCATGGTATGTCCATGAAAAGGAATCCCTATAATCCTTGAGGACTCAGCCTCCTTGGCCTTAATTAAGTCCTTGTCTATGTAAAGAAGCTTAGGATCTTCTCTTGGTTTAGCTAAGTCTACTTCCTTGACCTCTGCAGGTCCGTCATAGACTCCTCCACTCTCACTTGTGGGGTTACATTTGGTATTATCAAACACTAACCTGCATTCCCCTATGGTGTATGACTTGTAATACTCAAGTTCTGGGGCTATAAATCAGGCTCATTTTCCTTCCCTTCACATCAGCTACTTTAGCTGCAGCCTTATCCTATGTGCGAGTTCATGATTTTTTTTCCTTCTTGCTAAGCGACTCGGTTTTGGTTCATCAAAGACTTCCACCTTAGCTATATCAATCGAGGGTGGTTTACAATACTTGACCTTTTGTAACTCCTCTCTCCAATTTTCTATAAACGTTTGATGTAACTACACCCATGTACTAGAGCCATTGGGTAGTAGTTGTTCTTTCTTACATTCTTTTATGATGATTCACTGCATATTATTTACTTCTCCCGCCATCTTCAGAGATGCTCACTGGCATCTTGATGAACTTCCATCCCTTTCTTGTTCAGATTGGAAATTTGTATCATATTCGGAGCTACTCCATGAAGTTTCTTTGGATGTTATGGGCTCTATTTGTCTTGTGGTGACTGAGGAGTTAGTGTTGCTTTCAATCTTTGACTCAACCCCTCACCACTATTGGTGCTTGAGCTTAAATCATACCATGTGGACTCAAGTTCACTATAACCAATTCCCTTGGTATCATAAGGTAGAGCACGAATCATTCATAGGGGCATGACCTTAGGGAGCTCCTCACCATTATTTTTAACCCATGTAGTTCCTCTAGCTCCCCAACTATCGATTGTAGCCACCATATGTATCCAGTTTAGATCATATTCAGGCTTAATAGCTTGTTTTTTTACGTCCTTCCCTACATCCAGAATAAGTGGTGGTGTCAAAATGGTTTTCAAAAAGTCCTCCACTACCCATAGGATGTACCTACCCACCATAGGATGTACGCAGCCAGTCACAAGATTAACAAAGTGATGATGGAATCATCTCTTCCATGATGACACTCGGCACATCAAGAGGTTTACGAATCTCAGTAGTAGGCATTAAGGTACTAAGGTGTACAATATGTGAGACTCTCACTTGCTTGGGTCTTGGTTCAAGCTCCCCTTGTGCAACTAAATCACCAAATTCTTGGAGTTGCTCAATCTCCTTCTGAGGGTCAGGATAAGAGTCAAGTTTTATCATGTGTGATCTAGTTTCAGGAATTGCATGTTCTCGTGGGCTATCCTTGCCCATGCTCTTGGTTTTGGAGGGTATTTCCCTTCCCTGTTCAAAATCAGCCCTTGTGTCTACACAGTCCGAGTCATCTAGGTCTCTAATGAAGAATGGCTCTTGAGGCGTCCCAAGATTTGTCTTTATGGATTCCTTTATTTTCCCATTCTTAACCGACTTTTTTCTCCTATTTTTCTTCTTCTTTTTAGATTTTGCTACTGAGGCCACATATCGTTTCTTGAGAACATGTTGTTTTTGGGCTTCTATAGCATTCAAAGTTAGTGATCTAGATTTTTTAGGGTGTGCCTTTGAGTTTGATTACTTTCCCCAATCATATTTAGGGGTGTGATGATGGGTCCTATTTTTGGGCTTTTCACCACCACAATCTTGTTAGGGAAGTCCTTAATCCAATGATCTATGCCACAATGGTTACAATTCGTCGGTGGCATTTTTGAGGGTACTGCTTGGTTGAGATGAGGAAACTTCAAAGGGAATTACAAAACTTGATGGGGACCTTGACAATGGTTACATTGAAGAGGCATTCTTCTAGATGTGGCATTAATGTCCCGGCCCCTGCCCATCGCCAGCAAGTTGGTAAGCTGGCTTTACTCCCCCTCTCCCATCCATGACATAATAGTCAAGATGAAGCTCTATGGGATCCTCAAAGATGTGGGGGGTGGACTTGACATCTACCACATATTATTGGTAGTAATTGAGCTCCTCAAAGCCTACTTGATTAAGAGTTTTCACCCTTGGTAGAGGTGATCGAGGTCCCAAGACTGGTTGAGGTAACAACACATATTGTGCATTATAAATCCCCCTTGTAATAGGTTGTTGTGTTGTTTGATCAGCATTGGGTTGGGATGTTTCCATAGGCATTATGGCTTGTGTCATTTCATCAACATTGGGTTGGGATGTTGCCATAAGCATTATGTCTTGTGGTTGTAATGGGGTCAGTAAAGTCAACTGTTGAGGCCTAGAAGAATTAGTAAGGGTTTGGAAACACGTGCGGCATTGTGAAGACTCATAACCATAATGTCCACAAAAAGTACAATTATCGTTATAACATGCTCTTAGGACTGGACATTCACTGGGGTTGAATGTCCTTGTCGGCATATTGAGCACCATTAAAGTTCTCTCCTTGGGTACATATGTACATTTTTGGGGGATCTATCGGCCTTCATTCCCTGTTGGAGTGCTTTCATGAAAACTATGAAATTTATCTTTGCTAAAGTGTTGCCTTTAGGAAGGGATTAAATTCTAAAAGTGCTCTGTCCCCATAACTCTGAAAGAAATAGATTTAGAATCTGATGCTTTAGCTCCTTTGACCATGATATTATCCTCTAGTTGGATGGCATTTGTTGTGACTTCATCCCATGTAGTGATCCCTCTAATGATTAATCCATTATAGATCACTTCATGGTTAAGCCCATGGATGAATCTATCCAAACAATTGATTATTCAAATAGCGTTCATGATGCGGAAGGAAACGAGAGTTCAAATGCTTGAGACAGCCAATGAAATCTCTAACCGATTCCTCTTCTTCTCTCTCGGTTTTGTGTAGCTATGAAGCTACACCTCATAAGACTCCTTCTCACAAACTAGTTTCTTCAAGAATAATCTCCTGAGAGTGGTGAAGTTTAAGCGTTCCTTGACACAGAGATCTATATCGAGCGAGAACCCTAGCCTTACTAAAGGCATTGGTCTTGGAAACCTTATTCTGTTCTACTAGGGCCTCACTTACTTGATCAAATACTTCCAAATGTCTCCTAGGATCACCATCTCAAGTGAATTCATGAGTTCGCTTGGCTGTGTGGGCACCGGACCACCATCTCTCACAACAGGTGCTATGCTTTCCCCTATCGCTCTTCCTAGGGCCTGTGCAAAAGAAACTAGGTTTGTGGGTAGAGCTAGTGGCATAAGAGGAGCAATCATAGGAGTAGGTGGAGGTGCAACAAGTGGCACTACATGAGGATGCATTGGTCTAAACCCTAGTGGGGGTAGATGTGCTACATAAGGTATGTGCCCCTCTAGCACCCCAATAGGTTAGTCATGTGGGCATTAGGTGCAATCGGGCTTGCAAGCAGGAGTTGGTAGCACACTCACTCTATGGAAGGGATGTTTCATGGGTGCACTAGAATGAGATGTGATCCCTCTAGGAATGGTAATACTAGATATGCCATGCGCAAGGGGCTTCATGTGTGAAGTTGTGTTGGCTACCGTGGTAACCGAGCATGTGGCTCAAAGGCAATTCTGCATCATTCATAGGTGCCATAGTTTGTGTAATGCTTGCCACTCTATGAGACAGTGTACTAGTATTGTCTTGGGTGGGGAAAACTCTAGGATCTAAGAAGGTGAAGATCATGCTGGCCTTATGGGTTAGAGGATGTGGGTTGGATAGCTGGGTGATAATACAAAAGTAGGATCCACTGGGCTCACAGGAGGTGTTACCATTTTTCTCATTGTGGGCATTCTTGCTTTGGATGTCCCATTAGGAATTTTTTGAGGTCATTTAGGGGGCCTTGTAAAAAGGAAGTTTGATCAAAATATTCCCTCAAAAAGGGGCACCGGATAATTTTTTTACAAACCAACTCCAAATTTGTCGGACTTCACATATTTAGATTCTACTCTTCAAAAGCTATCCATTGATATATAACACGATAGGGTTTGGAGAAGGGACAAGATAGATACCTAGAAGATTCCTTTTTGCCTAGGGAAGATTCACGTTACTGAATCTTCCCTAGGCAAAAAGGAGTTACGTGAATCTTCCCTAGGCAAAAAGGAATCTTCTAGGTATCTATCTTGTCCCTTCTCTGAACCCTATCGTGTTATATATCAATGGATAGCTTTTGAAGAGTAGAATCTAAATATGTGAAGTCCAAAAATTTGGAGTTGGTTTGTAAAAATTTATCCGGTGCCCCTTTTTGGAGGGAATATTTCGGTCAAACTTCCTTTCAAGGCCCTCTAAATGACCTCAAAAAATTCCTAATGCAGCTTGCACCGTATGTCTTTGGATCCTTTCATGTTCAATGACTCTCTATATGCAATCGCAGCAGATACCCTGAAATCATTCCTCCTCTATTGTGGCCACAAATATGGATTAGACAATCCCTTTCCAACTAAAACCATAAGCTTGGCCTACACAAGAGTCTCTATTGATATATCATACTTCTAATCGTTTGTGATGAGTAGACATTGATCCATGATTTGCAAGCCTAGCTCTTTTCTTGAGGTAGACACAATGTTATTGCTTGTGTTGAGACTATCAAGCACTACCTTCATAGTCCTAGCTTGGGATTTGTTTTGGGTGTATTGGGCTATTTGGGCTACTAATCATTGTTGTGTCAATTGCAAAGTCTCTTCTTCATTTGCTCTGGCAGCCTAGATCAGTGCCTCTACTTATTGCACTTCTTGTAATGTCCTACCATCGGGCGGCATAAGCACTTGCGCACGGGTGGTTAGTCATAGTTGTAGCAGGTGCAATAGGAGCTGTATGAACATGGATATCAACGTGACGCACCCTTCTTGCAAGATGAGAGCACACTAGGTGTCTCTCTAGAGTTAACCTTAAATCCTTCATCATATGGTCTCTGTACGTCATATTTGGTTCAGAGGTGGTGGTTGAGGCCAAACCTCTGAGGTAGCTAGCTAACACGATCAAAATAACTGGTAGCTGGCTTGACTTGTGAGACTTGGTTAGTGTTCTCACTTCTTGGGACTTGGGATCCTTCCATCATTGACTCAAAATCTGACAAAGTATCACTAGCCCCTAGTATAGGTCCTTGTACAATGCTAAGCTGGGTTCCGATTAAAGGTCCTAAACCTAGCATTAGAAGAATTTGAAGCTCATTTAATGCTCATTTTAGGGTCATATAAGAAATTCTCAATTTTGTTATTTTTCTCCTCTCCAAAATGCACAAAATCAAAAAGGGCATCCAATAAAAATAATAAAATATCTATAAAAAGTGAATCTCTAGAGGAATAAATAAATTCTCATGCATTTAACACAAGGGAGTAACTCACGTCGCATTTAAGACTGTACGTGCTCATAACTAACTTTGGATATGCCATATAAAATCTTTATTCTTTTGAACATTTTAGACCTTTACCGCCATCACAAAGTTTTGATTCATGAAGAGGTGCTGCATTTTGAGAACATAGAGCAAAACAATGGCAACTTGCAATCAAGCGACTGAAGAATCTAACAAGAAGCGGCTACACCATCTTCCCGTGGACTTACAAGAAGAGTATGCTCCTATTAAAAAATGAAGAAAAGGTCCAAGAATAGATGCCGTAACCTAAAATGCCCAATCACAAACTCCACTCCTCCTTTTTCCAATCCAACACAACTATTGAAGTTTATAATAAGTGACGGCCACAAAGGATTGCTTGGATACATATCTAGCCAACCTGCTACTATTGCTGCTCATATGTATAGTTGTCTATACCAACCAGAGGCAGATGACAAAGCTCAGAAGGTTGCTGAGTGCTCACAATTGAAAGAACAACTTCAAAAATAGGTTGAAAAACTTAGGAAGACCCAGCAAAAGCTAAAGAAAGCAAGGACAAAAGCTTCCCCATTGGGAGACAGGCAGAGAAGTAAAAAAATTTGCAATATTGCTAAATTGAAACCTGGTAGTGGAGGGTGCAAGCACAGCATGAAGCAAGCAAAGTAAAATTGCCTATGCCTTTATTACTTTGAATACAATTATAATATAGATTTAAACTAGAAATTGAGGAAGCCACTCTTATTGCAGAAACATTTTAGAGCCTGATAAAGAGAATGTTAATCCTAATGTCCTTCCAATCAAATAAGTGAAAGGTTTGCTATCGAGCAGCATTGCAAAAAACACGATTGAAGAGAAGAAGTACAAGATAGTCAGAATGTTGAGCAACAATTTGTGGACACCAACAAAGTTGATGTAAATGATATTCAAGAGGCACAGATGAGCAGAAAAGGCTACACCTCTATCTTCAAGGCTGTGTCATCGACTTTAAAAGATCAAAGAAGGTGAGAGGCCTTCTAAATCAGTAAGTGGATGACTAGATTGGCCAATGCTTCCATATTGAAGGACTTTGAGGGTGAGAAGGGGAGTACTATGTATAATCCTTGGAACAACATTTTTGTTGATCTTCAACAAGTGCAAAGAAGAATGGTTGAGTTCTATGGTATCACATTTGAAGAGTACCAAGGACATCTGAAGTTTGTTATAAAACTGGATGAATGTGAAATTATTAAAGAGAAAATGATTGAGCATGTGACAATCACACTTATGAATAGAGCACTGGAGCCATCAATTACAGAAGGTAACCCAAAATGTTTCAGTGTGCAATCAGAAAAGCACATTTGGTGGTTAGGGGCATTTGAGGTTAGTAATTGACAAACTATTGATGTGATCTCTATGTTAGTTAATGCAAGCTTACATTTATCAATGATAGGTTAAAACAAAGGAACATGAGACACTTGATTGGGTACTCCACAAAATAGAAATACCACAACTATAATTAAAATTTAGGTGCAAGGAGAGCATCTTCATGTGGAAGGAAGAGGTGACTTTCAAGTCAAGTGGCATATGGCAGGTGACCTTAACAACATAAGCAAAGGAGGGAACTCAAAGACTCCATGCTTGTACTACATGAACGAGCATATATCTTAGACCCTAAGTGGTGGAAGAGAGCACCTAATAGAGACAAGAAGGATTTCAAGTTTAAAGCTGTGCTGGATATGTTGAGATTCAAGCTCGATGTCAGTGTGAGACAGCTATGCTATGTGTTGGCATGTTAGGTAGGAACATGTGTGAGACATAAATGACCGCGTCCAGCTGGTCATAGTGTGTGGACATTAGCTAGGGTTAGATGTGTGTGGACACAACTCATAGTGTGTTGTGTGTATTATGGATTATGGCTTTATGCATTGTGTGAGAAGGGAGATGGCTTCCCTCTATGGTTAGGGTTTGCAATATACATTAGGGTTTGCTCTTGTGTGTGTGTCTCCTCTCCCTCTACCTATTTTTCAACATGGTATCAGAGCTTTGTGCTGTCTATTAGGGTTTATGAGTGAGAGAGAGAAGAGGGAGAAGAAGCTTGGAAGCTTGCCATTGGAGCTGTGAAGCTTGGAGCACACCGATTACTATCAGATCTGAGAGCTTGGCCTATTGGGTAAGGTATTCTAAACATCCTTGAGCGGATTGCAGGTGATTCAGGCAAAAACAAAGAAATTAGAGCAACTCAAAGCAAAGGATATTTCTCGTTTTTGAAAGCTTTCCATTAAAGCTTGGAAGCACTGATGTATGGTGGAAATACATGTAAATCTGGCAAAGACACATGTATCTGACAAGGAGGAATGTATTGGCAACTCATATGCAAGCCCTACACTGATGTATGGTGGAAATACATGTAAATCTGGCAAAGACACATGTATCTGACAAGGAGGAATGTATTGGCAACTCATATGCAAGCCCTACACTGATTTTGGAGCAATTTGGATGCAGTTTTTGAGCTCTCACAAAACAAAGAAAAGGAAGTCAAAATTTGATGCATTTGGAGCATGTTTTTGGTAAAAATCAAAGAATTGATTGGTTACACACATACCTAGGTGTGTTGGGTACTTGTTTAGCTCATCAATTAGCAACTCAAACACTCCCAAATCCCTCAGGAGCAGGCGGCGCATTTTGGACAGCAAAACAGAGTATTTTTCACCATTTTACTGAGTGGAGGATCAAATTCAACTCCTGTGCTTGATATATTTCAAAATTGGTTTAGCAATTAGCTAATACACACATTTGAGAAGAAGGCTACATGTTTGGATTGATCAATTATCATCAATTGAGCTGGGAATGAGCTGATTAAAGAGGCTGCTGGTTGCAGAGAAACAGAGTGATTTTAATCGAACAATTACTCATTGGTCTTAAACAATTAGACTAATTCCTTTTACATGGAGTTAGTGGACATCATTGCTGCTAAGCTAATGAATGCCTGGTTGCTCAATTTGGACAAATATTGAAGAAATTAGAGCAAAATTACTACTAGTTTTTTTGGTTTTTCCCAAAATAGAGAAAGGGGTTTTACAAAATTGATCTGTACACATGTCGGATGGTATTGATATTCAACATTGAGGTTGTTTAGGTGTCAATGCAAGTTGTCCATACTTGATTGAACCACTACATTACAATTTAGAGCTATGGAAAGCACATCAAAACAGGGTATCTTGGACTGATGAGCCAGTTCATTTTGGATGCATACAGGTTGATTTTCTACATCAAATTTGAAGTTTGTTGGCTACTTTGGAGTACCTGGAACACTCATTGGAGTGTGGTGAGCTGAGGAAGGCTCGTTTACAGATTTGGAATTGTGCGGAAGCTGTATTTGCATTGAGCAAACATGTCGGATAATCCAGTACAGATTGTTGGTGGAAAGCTGGATAGGAAGAACTTCCAGGCATGGAAGTACAGGATCAAAAGTTTTCTAAAGGGAAAAGGTTTTTGGAATCTCATTACAGGTGCTGAGCTAGACCCGAAACTACCCCGACAACCTACATAGTAGCAGATTATAACTCATAAGCAATGGTCAAAAAGAGCATTCAAAGTGTTGCATTATCTGTCTATATGTATTTCGGATGCTATGCTCATACACATACATGATGCTGAGAATCCCAAGGATGCATGGGATACATTGGTGAAGTTGTTTGATACAGACACAAGTGCTCGCAAGTCTCAATTGCGACAACAGATACATAATGTGAAGCAGAATAGAAGGAGCATCCATGATTATGTGCAAGAAATAAAGAAGTTTGCAGATGCATTGGCAACAATCAATGCCCCCATGCCTGATGATGATTTGGTAGACATTACCTTGCGTGGTCTTGGCAAGGAATATAAATCTTTTGATACATCTATCTCGGTTTAGAGTACAAGTTTACTAGACTTTGATGAGTTGGTTTCACTCTTGCTTGTTGAGAAAATCAAACTCAGTGATTCCTTTCAGGATGCATCTACTAGCCATGATTGATAATGGCAGAAATCAAGCTTTCTATTCTCAAAGAGGCTTTAGAGGCAGGGGGAGATTCGCATCACGTGGCCGTGGTAATGGTCGTGGATGGCAGGACAAGTCACCACAACAGAATTTTCAGCCTTCATATGGTGCTAGAGGTGGTCGTGGATATACACCTCAAAGAGGCAGAGGTAATCCTCGTGGTAGAGGACGTTGGCAAGGAATACAGACATCTATGCAAGATGTGAAATGCCATTACTGTGGAAAATTTGGTCATATGGCAAGAGATTGTTTCCGTAAACAGAATGATTTGAGAGGGGGTAGTGTAAGATTCCTCCCTAGCCTCTCAAAATGATTGTTTCCGTAAACAGAATGATTCGAGAGGGGGTAGTGTAAGATTCCTCCCTAGCCTCTCAAAATGTCCAGCATATTCCCCTGTAAACAATTCCCTCTTCAAAAATATAAGAGATCTTGTCTCTGCCTGTTTTGGCATAGAGAGAGAAAATATTCTAGAGAGAGAATATTCAGATTTTGAATATTTTTAGATAGAAAAATATCTCATCTTATTAAAATGAATTCCCTTGAAACAGAAATTCAGAAAGAATTTTCCAATGTGCAATTGGAGTTAATTGGAAATGGGTATAAAGGACCTTAGCCTAAGGGTCTAGATTTTCAAAAAATTTAGATTATGGTCCAATTAAGGTATCTTTGGGCCAATAGCATCAATCCATGTGTAGGGAGGAGATAAATCCAATTTGTAAAAGAAGATACCCAAAAATGAGTAAATGCTCACATAAGATGAAGAGTTGACTATGTACAAGGTTTATTAGTAAGAAAATATGAGTAATATCAAAAATATGAGATATTTTGGGTATCCAAAAATGAGTAAATGCTCACATAAGATGAAGAGTTAGAAATGTACAAGGTTTATTAGTAAAAAACTATGAGCAATATTAAAAATATGAGATATTTTGGGTATAATAATTCCATTTTGACACATATGTAAGGAAGGGAAGTCCATTAAAGGAGATGCATATTTCACATGCTTGAATGAGTTTTAAACTCAAAATTAATGTGATATTTTTATCTCTCCTCTCTCTTGAATCAAACCAAATCAAAATGGAACCAAACCGAATAAAAAAGGAACCAAACTAGATCCAAATCTAGTCCAAATTCAACCAAACTGAATTTGGAAAATTCTAGAATTCAGTTAGCTTTGGTTAGAGCTTCCCTCTCCTATAAATAGAACATGAGTCCTTTGAAAAAAATAGAAGAATTTTACTATACTAGAGTTATACTGAAATAATGGTAATTTCTACTATTCTCTAAACTTCTCTCCAAATTGAAGAAAAATTGGAGCTTCCCTCTTTATTCAATCCCCATTGGTGGCTCCATCAACATACTTAACCAATTGATTGGTTGGGGGCCTCTACCGTGAACAAAGAATCAATCAATTTGTACGGTAATTAGTGAATTTTGATCATTTTCTATAATTTCTCAATGTTTCTCTCTTCTTAACCCCTCTCAAGCTTGAGAAGCTTAATTGGAATGGTTTTTGAATGCTATTGAAGTTAATTGGTGAATGGTAGTGAAGAGTTACATAATTTGATGAATGCTATTGAAGTTAATTGATTAATGATAGTTAACAATTACATAAATTTCCATTTATGCTTAATTCTAATGGTTTTTATGTAATTTCTCTCTCTCACTCAAGAAATGGTCATACTCATGACCCATTCTCAATCCAAATGAATCTTTTCATAAAGCTTTTCCTTAATCCAAGATTCATCTATGCTTGAGGTCAAATTAATGGCTTTTTTCTATGCTTTTAGTTTATGTATTTCATGAATATTGATGATTCAACCCATTATTGGGTCAATGATCCAATTAGGGATCATTCTAATCATTTCCTTAATGATAAGCTTTATCCTTCAAAATAAATTGAGATTTATCAATCATAGTAGCGGAGCTATGGCAAAAGTTTTATAAAAATTACACATAAAATAATTTTATTCAAAGCATAAAAAGAGAACTTTCTACCATATTCTAGGAATTATCATCCTAGATTAATTGAAAGAATTTTATTGTAATCATGGAGAAATTGATTTTTATGTTATGCATAATTGATGATTATTTTATTGTAAAAGTGTTACTTTTATCATATTTGGATTTCATGCATAGAGGTATGCATAAAAGAGTTATTATTTTAATATAAAAGTGTTTCTTTTATCATATTTGGATTTCATGCATAGAGGTATGCATAAAAGAATTATTAAAAAAGTGTTACTTTTATCATATTTGGATTTCATGCATAGAGGTATGCATAAAAATTGATTATTTTATTATAAAAGTGTGACTTTTATCATAATTGGATTTCATGCATAGAGGTATGCATAAAAGTTGATTATTTTATTATAAAAGTGTGACTTTTATCATATTTGGATTTCATGCATAGAGATATGCATAAAAGTTGATTATTTTATTATAAAAGTGTGATTTTTATCATATTTGGATATCATGCATAGAGGTATGCATAAAAGTTGATTATTTTATTATAAAAGTGTGACTTTTATCATATTTGGATTTCATGCATAGAGGTATGCATAAAAGTTTATTATTTTATTATAAAAGTGTGACTTTTATCATATTTGGATTTCATGCATAGAGGTATGCATAAAAGTTGATTATTTTATTGCAAAAGTGTTACTTTTATCATATTGGATTTCATGTATAGAGGTATGCATAAAAGTTAATTATTTTTATACTAAAAGTGTGATTTTCATCATAAATGGATTTTATGCATAACTTAGATGCATAAGAGAAATTCTTTTATTCTAAAAGTGTAATTCCTACCAAATTGAATTTATGCATAAGAAGATGCATAAAAGATTTATTTTTAAATTCAAAGTGTCATTCTCATCTAAATTGAATTTATGCATAGGAAGATGCATCAAAGAATGGAATTTCAATTCAAAAGTGTTATTCTCATCCAAATTGAATTTATGCATAGGAAGATGCATAAGAATGGAATTTCAATTCAAAAGTGTTATTCTCATCTAAATTGAATTTATGCATAAGAAGATGCATAAAAGATGGATTTTTAATTCAAAAGTGTCAATTCTCATCTAAATTGAGTTTATGCATAGGAAGATGCATAAGAGATGGAATTTTAATTCAAAAGTGTCGTTTTCATTTAAAATGAATTTATGCATAAAAGATTGATTTTTAAATGAGATGTGATAATATGTGATAAGATGCGTATGGGAAGTGATAGGATGTGATAAGAGGTGTATGAGATGTGATAAGATGTGAAAAGATACGTATGGGAAGTGATAGGATGTGATAAGAGGTGTATGAGATGTGAAAAGATGTGAAAAGATGTGTATGAGATGTGATAGGATATGATAAGAGGCGTATGAGATGTGATAGAATGTGTTAAGATGAGTTAGGATGTGTTAAGATGTGTATGGGACGAGGTAGAGAGTGTATCTGATGGGATAAGATGTATATGGGATGTGTTAGGGCGAGAATGGATGTAGTATGGATGTATGGATGTAGATACGGATGTATGTATGTATGTGGATGTGGATGTATGAATGAGGATGTGAAAATAGATGTATGCATGTAGATGCGTATGTATGAATGTGAAATTGGATGTATGTATAATGTGGATGTATGAATGAGGATGTGAAAATAGATGTATGCATGTAGATGCGTATGTATGAATGTGAAATTGGATGTATGATGTGGACGTACGAACATGGATATGTATGTAGACTAATGAATGTGAATGTGTATGTGAAATAATGTGTAGTCTATATGAGTGAATGGATGAGAATGAGTACACATTGAATGGAATAGGGAATAAGTAATGTGGTCCGAGAATGGATAATGTGGAAAGACGAGAATTCGTTATAGAAACTGTATTTTGTGACTGTTTGTAAATGACTGTTTTATGTCAAGAATGCTGGGGAAGCATTTTGACCGTCTTGAGGATTAAGGTCATGAAGACCGAACTGATAAAGTTACAACTGCTGCTGACAGAGAGTCAATGGAGGACGTCTCGCGTAGCAAGGTCGGCCGAGGTCTTGACCAGCCTCGGTTCGATTTAAATGGTGAGCATCCGGTACGGTGGATTAGGGACCAAGGAAGCGGCCTATGAGTGAAGCGCTAGGTCACCTGCGAAGGATCCTAGAGGGTGCTGACCATACGGTGCTCGGGCTCTAGGTCACCAAAGATACCCACACGTGCGTCGAGGAAGATATTGAAACAAGGAGTAAGAGTTGTTTTCTGAAACCGGGCATGGATCTGGTTGATTGACCTTGCTGGTCCTCAACGGATGAGTCCATGGCTCTTTTATATGGATCTGTGGGTTGATCTTGCTGATCTTCCACGGAGATTCCATTCTGTTATATGAATATATTGCCGGTTACTATGAGCTAGGAACTATGGAAAAGGCCCCTGTGAACAGGTGGTGAGCGTTCTGGTTGCCAATGATGCCATAAGTACACTGATGAATGAATGATGGAAAATAAGGATTCAACCAGAGACTTTGAGGATTGTCATCAGAGCGACATAATGGTTTCATTAAAGGATTGTTTGAAAGTTAGTTGATGCTGAGAAAAAGGTAATTTCATATTGGGTGTGTAAGTGGTGTGACTAGTTTTATGTTTGCATGAACTTCCGACTAGGAGGCCTGGGAACTCTTTTCCCTGGTACCCGGGACAAAACCTAACCAAATTCATAATTGGATCCCATCTCTACAGTGGTTGGGAGGTTGGCTAACCCATGGGACTGGATGGGGTTAGGCTGGATTGATGGATCCGTAAATCAAGACTCAATTTCTATTATTTACGATAGATGAAGTAAATCCCGGATAGTAATTGTTCTATGGATAGGAATCAACGGCTGTGCCTCTTGATGGGGAAAAAAGCGTTGATCCCAATGATCCAAGTGCAAGTTTCGTCCTTGATTGACCAAGTACCTTTAAAGGTGCAGTCGGATCAGTTCGATCAGTAATGGTCTTGACTACGTTAGAGTAAAAAGTTATCCTGGTGGAATCGCCCGTGCTTTCTAGATAAAGGAAGTTTTTCCGAGTTCGGTTTTGGAAAAACCGACGGATTAGTCTTTTGTCCGGATATCCGTGGGGACGAGGCTTTGAGTGTGGGACCCTGGCCCGCGCAAGAAAGGCTACTTCCGCTGCTAGCACCCCGAATCCATTGTGCGATGGAAACAGGGATCTCATAGTTGGTATCAGAGCGAATTGGCTAATAAAGATAACCTGAAAAGCCAAATATGTCAAAAATTTATCAAGTAGCACAAAAAGGTTATAATTGTGTGATATAATTCATACAAATTGATATTCAAACTAATTTCATAAATTAGTAATTGGGTCTTCAAATGGAAGTACCGCAATTATATGGAACCCTGACTTGCTTGAGGCTTAGACATGATAGTATTTACCTTATAATTCCAAGTGTCATGACTAACCGTATATAACTGCAGCTCTTTATCGGTAGTATATATGAGTAAATCTAAGACTTGAAATTATAATCATTAATGCTATCTAGTTGATGAATTCGAATGTGGTTGATATGATTTTTAATTCTGTTTGGGAACTGATGAATTGATTTGGATTCTGATTGAAAAATGATGATCCCTGAAAATGGGTTGAAATGTAATAAGCTGAGCGAAACCACAATGTGGATGATTGGGACGAGTCCTTGTAATGATAAATGATGAAAATGATTAAGCAAATCACTATGAGATTAGTGGATTGTGCTGTCAAATTGCTACTGTTAATACTTGAGACGGTAGATCAAGTTAAGGGATGACAAATTGAGAACTTGCTTAACTAAAATTCCCGTGGAGGAATGCTCAGAAGGAAATTTTTTGGTCTAATGGACCATTGTCGTGTTAAAGATATGAATGATATGATCTGAATAAATTGTTATTTAATGATGAGTTCTATATAAGGGATATTTATCCCCATATTCTGTTGGGTTGACCGGAATATAAGGAACCCCAGAATAAATTGGATCTTAAGCAAAAGAGTTATCCTCTACTTGCGAGATGAGGACATCTTGCACCTTTTAAGTGGGGTAGAATGTAAGATTCCTCCCCCAGCCTTAGAGGTATACAGGAGTAAGAATCTCCCTTTCTGATCTTATAATTATTCCCTCTCTAAAATAAAAGAAAGATTCTGTTTAAAAAGGGAAGATAGTTTCCCCAGAATACCTTCTCAGGAGCCCACCTGTTTTAAGGATTCAGAACGATGAGTTCAGAAGTGAGAACTGATGTTTTCGATACCAAGGTTTTGGTCATCAGTTAAAAAGACTGCCCGACTCCTACCATGAAAAGGGCACAATGAAGTCTAGAACTCAAATTCAGAGACCAATTCCTTCATACCAATCTAATCAGGGTCCGTCTCTCGGACAAGATTGCTTAACTCCATTAACTAGGTCCGACCCATTGATTAGGGTCGAGAAGTTGGCGACTTAGAGCAATAGATGCAGGCAATTCATAAAGATATAAACGCTGCCCAGGATTGACAGAGACAATATACAGATAAGAAGAGGACAATCAGAGAATTCAAAGGAGCAGTTATAGTCTTTATTTGAATACGGACCAAAAGAATTTCTTTATCTCTAGGGGAGTATAAGTAGTTATCCCTCAGATATTGTGGACCAAAGAAAGTAGGTGACTTAGCCTACGAACTTCTTTTATCTCTTCATCTCAAAGTTCTTAATGCCTTCTATAGAAAAATGTGCCAAACCCAAATCATGGAAAGACGATAAAACTTCAGTGGCAAGATACCGTTGGCTTCTAGGTTACGCTAGCTCCTTCCTTTATATAAGTCGTAACTTTTACTTGTCGCTCACAGTAATCTTACTTCCATCGATCTCCTTTCTTTCTTAATCTCCTTCATGGCTTGACAACAAGAATTAGTTTTATCCATGATGATTTCTCACTTTCAAGATGCAAGCGAGTCTGTGAAGAAGTGTAAGATTCCTCCCCAGCCTCTCAAAATGTCCAGCATCTTCCCCTGTAATCAATCCCTCTTCAGAAATATAAAAGACTTGTTTCTAACTGTTTTAACCTAGAGAGAGAAAATATTCTAGAGAGAGAATATTCAAATTTTTAATATTTTTGGATAGAAAATTATCTCATCTTATTAAAATAAGTTCCCCTGAAACAGAAATTCAAAAAGAACTTTCCAATGTGCAATTGGAATTAATTGGAAATGGGTATAAAGGACCTTACCCTAAGGGTCTAGATTTTCTGAAATTTTTGGATTATGGTCCAATTAAGGTTCCTATGGGCCAATAGCATCAATCCATGTGTAGGGAGGAGATAAATCTAATTTGTAAAAGAAGATACCCAAAAATGAGTAAATGCTCACATAAGATGAAGAGTTGAAAATGTACAAGGTTTATTAGTAAAAAAACTATGAGCAATATTAAAAATATGAGATATTTTGGGTATCCAAAAATGAGTAAATGCTCACATAAGATGAAGAGTTGAAAATGTACAAGGTTTACTAGTAAAAAACTATGAGCAATATTAAAATGATTCCATTATGACACATATGTAAGGAAGGGGAGTTCTTTAAAGGAGGTGCATATTTCACATAAGATGAAGAGTTGAAAATGTACAAGGTTTATTAGTAAAAAACTATGAGCAATATTAAAATGATTCTATTATGACACATATGTAAGGAAAGAGAGTTCTTTAAAGGAGGTGCATATTTCACATGCTTGAATGAGTTTTAAACTCATAAAAATTGAGATATTTCATCTCTCCTCTCTCCTCATTTAAGTCTAGTTCCAAAAAGTTAGCTTAACTGACCTAAAAATGGTCAAATATTGACCAAACTGATTTAGAAAATTCTAGAATCAGTTTGTTTGGTTAGGAGCTCAATTTTTCCTATAAATAGAAGCCTCCCCCTTGTTGAAAAATATATAGTGTTTATACATCGTTACTCTACTCCACCTAAGCCAAGAACTGTGAATTCATTTAATAATTCACTAGTTTTTGGAGCTTCCCTCTTTCTTCAATCCCCATTAGTGGCTCCATCAACATACTTAACCAATTGATTGGTTGGGGGCCTCTACCGTGAACAAAGAATCAAGCAAGTTGTAAGGTAATTAGTGAATATTGATCTTTCTATAATTTCTCAATGTTTCTCTCTTCTCAACCCCTCTCAAGCTTGAGAAGTTTAATTGGTATGGTTTTTTTTAAATGCTATTGAAGTTTGAATAGTAATGAAGAGTTACATAATGCTATTGAAGTTAATTTTTATTTATGTTTAAATTCTAATGATTTTTATGTAAATTCTCTCTCTCACTCAAGAAATGGTCATACTCATGACCCGTTCTCAACCCAAATCAAGCTTTTCATAAAGCTTTTCCTTAACCCAAGATTAAGCTATGCTTGAGGCCAAATTAATGGCTTTTTTCTATGCTTTTAGTTTATGTATATTAATGATTCAATCCATTATGGATTAATAATCCAATTAGAGATTATTTTAATTATTTCCTTAATGATAAGCATTATCCCTTAGAAAAATTAAGATTTATCAGTCATAGCAGCGGAGCTATGGCAAAATTTTTATAAAAATTATGCATAAAATAATCTCATTCAAAGCATAAAAAGAGGACTTCCTACCATATTCTAGGAATTATCATCCTAGATTAATTGAAAGAATTTCATTACAATCATGGAGAAATTGAATTTTAATATCATGCATAAAGGATAAGTTTTTATATCAAAAGTGTTATTTTTACCATTTTTATTTCATGCATAGAAGTATGCATAATGGATAAATTTTTATATCAAAAGTGTTATTTTTACCATTTTTATTTCATGCATAGAAGTATGCATAATGGATAAATTTTTATATCAAAAGTGTTATTTTTACCATTTTTATTTCATGCATAGAAGTATGCATAATGGATAAATTTTATATCAAAAGTGTTATTTTTACCATTTTTATTTCATGCATAGAAGTATGCATAATGGATAAATTTTTATATCAAAAGTGTTATTTTTACCATTTTTATTTCATGCATAGAAGTATGCATAATGGATAAATTTTTATATCAAAAGTGTTATTTTTATCATTTTTAATTTTCATGCATAGAAGTATGCATAAAGGAAAAATTTTTATATCAAAAGTGTTACTTTTATCATTTTTAATTTTCATGCATAGAAGTATGCATAAAGGAAAAATTTTTATATCAAAAGTGTTACTTTTATCATTTTTAATTTTCATGCATAGAAGTATGCATAAAAGAAATTTTTTATATCAAAAGTGTTACTTTTATCATTTTTAATTTTCATGCATAGAAGTATGCATAAAAGTTGATTATTTTATTATAAAAGTGTGACTTTTATCATAATTGAATTTCATGCATAGAGGAATGCATAAAAGTTGATTATTTTATTGTAAGAGTGTTACTTTTATCATATTGGATTTCATGCATATAGGTATGCATAAAAGATATTCTTTTTATAGTAAAAGTGTGATTTTCCTCATAAATGGATTTTATGCTTAACTTAGATGCATAAGAGAAATTCTTTTATTCTAAAAGTGTAATTTTCTACCAAACTGAATTTATGCATAAGAAGATGCATAAAAGATTGATTTTAATTTCGAAAGTGTTAGTCTCCTTAAATGGAATTTATGTATAAATAAATGTGTAGAGAAATCTTATATCAAATATAAGAATTCTCTTTTTTTTTTAAAAAGATATGAAATGTGATAAGATGTGATAAGAGGTGTATGAGATGTGATAAGAATTGATAAGATGCATATGGAAAGTGATAGGATGTGATAAGAGGTGTATGAGATGTGATAAGAATTGATAAGATGCGTATGGAAAGTGATAGGATGTGATAAGAGGTGTATGAGATGTGATAAGAATTGATAAGATGCGTATGGAAAGTGATAGGATGTGATAAGAGGTGTATGAGATGTGATAAGAATTGATAAGATGCGTATGGAAAGTGATAGGATGTGATAAGAGGTGTTTGAGATGTGATAAGAATTGATAAGATGCGTATGGAAAGTGATAGGATGTGATAAGAGGTGTATGAGATGTGATAAGAATTGATAAGATGCGTATGGAAAGTGATAGGATGTGATAAGAGGTGTATGAGATGTAAAAAGATGTGATAAGATGTGTATGAGATGTGATAAGATTTGATAAGATGCGTATGGAAAGTGATAGGATGTGATAAGAGGTGTATGAGATGTAAAAAGATGTGATAAGATGTGTATGAGATGTGATAGAATGTGTTAAGATGAGTTAGGATGTGTTAAGATGTATATGGGATGTGTTAGGACGAGAATGAATGTAATATGGTTGTATGAATGCGATGTGGATGTATACATGTAGATGTATATGTATGAATGTGAATGTTGATGTGGATGTGGATGTATGGATGTGATTGTGAATGAAGAGGTGGATGTGAATGTATGGATGTAGATACGGATGTGGATGTATGTATGTGAATGTGGATGTATGAATGAGGATGTGAAAATAGATGTATGCATGTGAAAATGGATGTATGAATATGAAGGTGGATGTGTGGATGTGGAAATGGAGGTATGGATGTATGAATGTAGATGTGGATGTATGCATGTAGATGCGTATGTATGAATGTGAAATTGGATGTATGATGTGGACGTACGAACATGGATATGTATGTAGAATAATGAATATGAAGATGTATGTGAGATAATGTAGTCTATATGAGTGAATGGATGAGAATGAGTACACACTGAATGGAATGTGGAATAAGTAATGTGGTCCGAGAGTGGATAATATGGAAAGACAAGAGTTCGTTATAGAAACTGTAATTGTGACTGTTTGTAAATGACTGTTTTATGTCAAGAATGCTGGAAAAGCATTTTGACCGTCTTGAGGATTAAGGTCATGAAGACTGAACTGATAAAGTTGCAACTGCTGACGGAGAGTCAATGGAGGACGTCTCGCGTAGCAAGGTCGATCGAGGTCTTGACCAGCCTCGGCTCGATTTAAATGGTGAGCTTCCGGTACGGTGGATGAGGGACCAAGGAAGCGGCCTATGAGTGAAGCGCTAGGTCACCTGCGAAGGATCCTAGAGGGTGCTGACCATACGGTGCTCGGGCTCTGGGTCGCCGAAGATACCCACACGTGCGTCGTGGAAGATATTGGAATAAAGAGTAAGAGTTGTTTTCTGAAACCGGGCATGGATCTGGTTGATTGACCTTGCTGGTCCTCAACAGATGAGTCCATGGCTCTTTTATATGGATCTGTGGGTTGATCTTGCTGATCTTCCACGGAGATTCCATTCTATTATATGAATATATTGCCGGTTACTATGAGCTAGGAACCATGGAAAAGGCCCCTGAAAGAACAGGTGGTGAGCGTTCTGGTTGCCAATGATGCCATAAGTATACTGATGAAAGAATGACTCGAAATAAGGATTCAACCAGAGACTTTAAGGTTTGTCATCAGTGACATAATGGTTTTATTAAAGGATTGTTTTAAAGCTAGTTGTTGCTAAGAAAAAGGCAATTTCATATTGGGTGTGTAAGTGGTATGACTAGTTTTATGTTTGCATGAACTTCCGGCTAGGGGGCCTTGGAACTCTTTTCCTTGGTACCCGGGACAAAACTAACCAAATTCCAAATTGGATCCCATCACTACAGTGGTTGGGCGGTTGGCTAACCCATGGGGTTAGGCTGGACTGATGGATCCGTAAATCGAGATTTAATTTCTATTATTACGATAGATGAAGTAAATCCCGGATAGAAATTGTTCTATGGATAGGAATCAACGGCTGTGCCTCTTGATGGGGAAAAAAGCGTTGATCCCAATGATCCAAGTGCAAGTTCTTCCTTGATTTGACCAAGTACCGTTAAAGGTGCAGTCAGATCAGTTTGATCAGTAATGATCTTGACTACGTTAGAGTAAAGAGTTATCCTGGTGGAATCGCCATGCTTTTCGGGTAAAGGAAGTTTTTCCGGTTTCGGTTTTGGACAAACCGACGGATTAGTCTCTTGTCCGGATATCCGTGGGCGAGGCCCCGAGTGTGGGACCCCTGTCCCGCGCGAGAAGTGCTACTTCCGCTGCTAGTACCCCGAATCCGTTGCTCGGTGGGAACAGGGATCTCACAAGAAGGATTTTATAGAACAATATGAGCGCTCACTTTTTCCTCACTTGGGAACTTTTGTAGCTCAGACCAAATGGCGGACCTATCAAGACATAACTAGGGTAACACCCTGGGGTCAGCAGCACTTTCGTAACAATGTCTGCTTGGCCATGGTTATTGAAGCCTTGGGTTTGAGTCCCCGATACTACTGCGTCATGAGATCAAGACATCTTGGGTTTTTTGAGCGGGTCTTCTTACTGGCGTGTTTTCTTCCTCATCAGAAGATATGCCTTTACTCCGTTTTTGGCTTACCTCTCCAGAGGTCCTTTTGTTAGATCACCTCATACCACTGAGATAGGTACGGCAATAACCAACAGAATTATTCCCATAGATGAGTTACCTTATACGTGCGCAGCTTGTGAGTGCTACTTTTGTGATCATATGATGGACGGGCTTATGGAAGTGTAAAGAGTTCTTCTATCTTTACTGTATATGTTCCAAGAATGAATAAAGTTTAAATCTTGTTCTTGTCTTGAATCTTACTCTCCTTGAGACTTTTTTTTTGGTGGTTAATCTTAATTAAATTTTTCTCTAAGTCTCATATTTGTGCATCTTGCGAAATTATCCCAAGTTTGCGAGATGAGGACATCTCGCGTTTTTTAAGTGGGAGAGAATGTAAGATTCCTCCCCAGCCTCTCAAAATGTCCAGCATATTCCCCTGTAATCAATTCCCTCTTCAGAAATATAAGAGATCTTGTCTCTGCCTGTTTTGGCATAGAGAGAGAAAATATTCTAGAGAGAGAATATTCAGATTTTGAATATTTTTAGATAGAAAAATATCTCATCTTATTAAAATGAATTCCCCTGAAACAGAAATTCAGAAAGAATTTTCAAATGTGCAATTGGAATTAATTGGAAATGGGTATAAAGGACCTTAGCCTAAGGGTCTAGATTTTCAGAAATTTTAGATTATGGTCCAATTAAGGTTTCTTTGGGCCAATAGCATCCATCCATGTGTAGGGAGGGGATAAATCCAATTTGTAAAAGAAGATACCCAAAAATGAGTAAATGCTCACATAAGATGAAGAGTTAACTATGTACAAGGTTTATTAGTAAGAAACTATGAGTAATATCAAAAATATGAGATATTTTGGGTATCCAAAAATGAGTAAATTCTCACATAAGATGAAGAGTTGAAAATGTACAAGGTTTATTAGTAAAAAACTATGAGCAATATTAAAAATATGAGATATTTTGGGTATAATAATTCCATTTTGACACATATGTAAGGAAGGGGAGTCCATTAAAGGAGGTGCATATTTCACATGCTTGAATGAGTTTTAAACTCAAAATTAATGTGATATTTTTATCTCTCCTCTCTCTTAAATCAAACCAAATCAAAATGGAACCAAACCGAATAAAAAAGGAACCAAACTAGATCCAAATCTAGTCCAAATTCAACCAAACTGAATTTGGAAAATTCTAGAATTCAGTTAGCTTTGGTTAGAGTTTCCCTATCCTATAAATAGAACACGAGTCCTTTGAAAAAAATAGAAGAATTTTACTATACTAGAGTTATGCTAAAATAATGCTAATTTCTACTATTCTCTAAAATTCTCTCCAAATTGAAGAAATTGGAACTTCCCTCTTTATTCAATCCCCATTGGTGGCTCCATCAACATACTTAACCAATTGATTGGTTGGGGGCCTCTACCAATCACCATGAACAAAGAATCAAGCAATTTGTAAGGTAATTAGTGAATTTTGATCATTTTCTATAATTTCTCAATGTTTCGATCTTCTCAACCCCTCTCAAGCTTGAGAAGCTTAATTGGAATGGTTTTTGAATGCTATTCAAGCTAATTGGTGAATGGTAGTGAAGAGTTACATAATTTGATGAATGCTATTAAAGTTAATTGATTAATGATAGTTAAGAATTACATAAATTTCTATTTATGCTTAATTCTAATGGTTTTTATGTAATTTCTCTCTCTCACTCAAGAAATGGTCATACTCATGACCCATTCTCAATCCAAATGAATCTTTTCATAAAGCTTTTCCTTAATCCAAGATTAATCTATGCTTGAGGTCAAATTAATGGCTTTTTTCTATGCTTTTAGTTTATGTATTTGATGAATATTGATGATTCAACCCATTATTGGGTTAATGATCCAATTAGGGATCATTCTAATCATTTCTTTAATGATAAGCTTTATCCTTCAAAATAAATTGAGATTTATCAGTCATAGTAGCGGAGCTATGGTAAAATTTTTATAAAAATTACACATAAAATAATTTTATTCAAAGCATGAAAATAGAACTTTCTACCATATTCTAGGAATTATCATCCTAGATTAATTGAAAGAATTTTATTGTAATCATGGAGAAATTGATTTTTATGTTATGCATAATTGATGATTATTTTATTATAAAAGTGTTACTTTAATCATATTTGGATTTCATGCGTATGGGAAGTGATAGGATATGATAAGAGGTGTATGAGATGTGATAAGATGTGATAAGATACCTATGGAAAGTGATAGGATGTGATAAGAGGAGTATGAGATGTGATAAGAGGTGTATGAGATGTGAAAAGATGTGATAAGATGTGTATGAGATGTGATAGGATATGATAAGAGGTGTATGAGATGTGATAGAATGTGTTAAGATGAGTTAGGATGTGTTAAGATGTGTATGGGACGAGGTAGACAGTGTATCTGATGGGATAAGATGTATATGGGATGTGTTAGGGCGAGAATGGATGTAGTATGGATGTATGGATGTAGATATGGATGTATGTATGTATGTGGATGTGGATGTATGAATGAGGATGTGAAAATAGATGTATGCATGTAATGCGTATGTATGAATGTGAAATTGGATGTATGTATAATGTGGATGTATGAATGAGGATGTGAAAATAGTTGTATGCATGTAGATGCATATGTATGAATGTGAAATTGGATGTATGATGTGGATGTACGAACATGGATATGTATGTAGAATAATGAATGTGAATGTGTATGTGAAATAATGTGTAGTCTATATGAGTGAATGGATGAGAATGAGTACACATTGAATGGAATAGGGAATAAGTAATGTGGTCCGAGAGTGGATAATGTGGAAAGACGAGAGTTCGTTATAGAAACTGTATTTTGTGACTGTTTGTAAATGACTGTTTTATGTCAAGAATGCTGGGGAAGCATTTTGACTGTCTTGAGGATTAAGGTCATGAAGACCGAACTGATAAAGTTACAACTGCTGACAGAGAGTCAATGGAGGACGTCTCGCGTAGCAAGGTCGGCCGAGGTCTTGACCAGCCTCGGTTCGATTTAAATGGTGAGCTTCGGTACGGTGGATTAGGGACCAAGGAAGTGGCCTATGAGTGAAGCGCTAGGTCACCTGCGAGAAGGATCCTAGAGGGTGCTGACCATACGGTGCTCGGGCTCTGGGTCGCCGAAGATACCCACACGTGCGTCGAGGAAGATATTGGAACAAGGAGTAAGAGTTGTTTTCTGAAACCAGGCATGGATCTGGTTGATTGACCTTGCTGGTCCTCAACGGATGAGTCCATGGCTCTTTTATATGGATCTGTGGGTTGATCTTGCTGATCTTCCACGGAGATTCCATTCTGTTATATGAATATATTGCCGGTTACTATGAGCTAGGAACTATGGAAAAGGCCCCTGAGTGAACAGGTGGTGAGCGTTCTGGTTGCCAATGATGCCATAAGTACACTGATGAATGAATGACGGGAAATAAGGATTCAACCAGAGACTTTGAGGATTGTCATCAGAGCGACATAATGGTTTCATTAAAGGATTGTTTGAAAGTTAGTTGATGCTGAGAAAAAGGCAATTTCATATTGGGTGTGTAAGTGGTGTGACTAGTTTTATGTTTTCATGAACTTCCGACTAGGGGGCCTGGGAACTCTTTTCCCTGGTACCTGGGACAAAACCTAACCAAATTCCTAATTGGATCCCATCTCTACAGTGGTTGGGAGGTTGGCTAACCCATGGGACTCTGGATGGCTAGGCTGGATTGAGAGATCCGTAAATCAAGACTCAATTTCTGTTATTTACGATAGATGAAGTAAATCCCGGATAGTAATTGTTCTATGGATAGGAATCAACGGCTGTGCCTCTTGATGGGGAAAAAAGCGTTGATCCCAATGATCCAAGTGCAAGTTTCGTCCTTGATTGACCAAGTACCTTTAAAGGTGCAGTCGGATCAGTTTGATCAGTAATGGTCTTGACTACGTTAGAGTAAAAAGTTATCCTGGTGGAATCGCCCGTGCTTTCTAGATAAAGGAAGTTTTTCCGAGTTCGGTTTTGAAAAAACCGATGGATTAGTCTTTTGTCCGGATATCCGTGCACGAGGCTCCGAGTGTGGGACCCTGGCCCGCGTAAGAAAGGCTACTTCCGCTGCTAGCACCCCGAATCCATTGTGCGGTGGAAACAGGGATCTCATAGTTGATATCAGAGCGAATTGGCTAATAAAGATAACCTGAAAAGCCAAATATGTCAAAAATTTATCAAGTAGCACAAAAAGGTTATAATTGTGTGATATAATTCATACAAATTGATATTCAAACTAATTTCGTAAATTAGTAATTGGGTCTTCAAGTGGAAGTACTGCAATTATATGGAACCCTGACTTGCTTGAGGCTTAGAAATGATAGTATTTACCTTATAATTCCAAGTGTCATGACTAACCGTATATACCGAGGGTATAACTGCAGCTCTTTATCGGTAGTATATATGAGTAAATCTAAGACTTAAAATTATAATCATTAATGCTATCTAGTTGATGAATTCGAATGTGGTTGATATGATTTTTAATTCTGTTTGGGAACTGATGAATTGATTTGGATTCTGATTGAAAAATGATGATCCCTGAAAATGGGTTGAAATGTAATAAGCTGAGCGAAACCACAATGTGGATGATTGGGACGAGTCCCTGTAGTGATAAATGATGAAAATGATTAAGCAAATCACTATGAGATTAGTGGATTGTGCTGTCAAATTGCTACTGTTAATACTTGAGACGGTAGATCAAGTTAAGGGATGACAAATTGAGAACTTGCTTAACTAAAATTTCCGTGGAGGAATGCTCAGAAGGAAATTTTTCGATCTAATAGACCATTATCGTGTTAAAGATATGAATGATATGATCTGAATGAATTGTTAATTAATGATGAGTTCTATATAAGGGATATTTATCCCCATATTTTGTTGGGTTGACCGAAATATAAGGAACCCCAGAATAAATTGGATCTTAAGCAAAAGAGTTGTCCTCTACTTGCGAGATGAGGACATCTTGCACCTTTTAAGTGGGGTAGAATGTAAGATTCCTCCCCCAGCCTTAGAGGTATACAAGAGTAAGAATCTCCCTTTCTGATCTTATAATTATTCCCTCTCTAAAATAAAAGAAAGATTCTGTTTAAAAAGGGAAGACACTTTCCCCAGAATACCTTCTCAGGAGCCCACCTGTTTCAAGGATTCAGAACGATGAGTTCAGAAGTGAGAACTGATGTTTTGGATACCAAGGTTTTGGTCATCAGTTAAAAAGACTGCCCGACTCCTACCATAAAAAGGGCACAATGAAGTCTAGAACCCAAATTCAGAGACCAATTCCTTCATACCAATCTAATCAGGGTCCATCTCTCGGACAAGATTGCTTAACTCCATTAACTAGGTCCGACCATTGATTAGGGTCGAGATGACCAGTCAAATGCTTGGCGACTTAGAGCAACAGATGCAGGCAATTCATAAAGATATAAACGCTGCCCAAGATCGATAGAGAAAATATACAGATAAGAAGAGGACAATCAGAGAATTCAAAGGAGCAGTTATAGTCTTCATTTGAATACGGACCAAAAGAATTTCTTTATCTCAAGGGGAGTTTAAGTAGTTATCCCCCAGATATTATGGACCAAAGAAAGTAGGTGACTTAGCCTACGAGCTTCTTTTATCTCTTCATCTCAAAGTTCTTAATTCCTTCTATAGAAAAATGTGCCAAACCCAAATCATGGAAAGATGGTAAAACTTCAGTGGCAAGATACCATTGGCTTCTAGGTTACGCTAGCTCTTTCCTTTATATAAGTCGTAACTTTTACTTGTCGCTCACAGTAATCTTACTTCCATCGATCTCCTTTCTTTCTTAATCTCCTTCATGGCTTGGCAACAAGAATTAGTTTTATCCATGATGATTTCTCACCTTCAAGATGCAAGCGAGTCTGTGAAGAAGGATTTTATAGAACAGTATGAGCGCTCACTTTTTCCTCACTTGGGAACTTCTGTAGCTCAGACCAAATGGCGGACCTATCAAGACATAACTAGGGTAACACCCTGGGGTCAGCAGCACTTTCGTAACAATGTCCGCTTGGCCATGGTTATTGAAGCCTTGGGTTTGGGTCCCCGATACTACTGCATCATGAGATCAAGACATCTTGGGTTTTCTGAGCGGGTCTTCTTACTAGCATGTTTTCTTCCTCATCAGAAGATATGCCTTTACCCCATTTATGGCTTGCCTCTCAGAGGTCCTTTTGTTAGATCACCTCATACCACTGAGATAGGTGTGGCAATAACCAACAGAATTATTCCCATAGATGAGTTACCTTATACGTACGCAGCTTGTGAGTGCTGCTTTTGTGATCATATGATGGACCGGCTTATGGAAGTGTAAAGAGTTCTTCTATCTTTACTGTATATGTTCCAAGAATGAATAAAGTTTAAATCTTGTTCTTGTCTTGAATCTTACTCTCCTTAAGACTTTTTTTTTGGTGGTTAATCTTAATTAAATTTTTCTCTAAGTCTCATATTCGTGCATCTTGCGAAATTATCCCAAGTTTGCGAGATGAGGACATCTCGCATTTTTCAAGTGGGAGAGAATGTAAGATTCCTCCCCAGCCTCTCAAAATGTCCAGCATATTCCCCTGTAATCAATTCCCTCTTCAGAAATATAAGAGATCTTGTCTCTGCCTATTTTGGCATAGAGAGAGAAAATATTCTAGAGAGAGAATATTCAGATTTTGAATATTTTTGGATAGAAAAATATCTCATCTTATTAAAATGAATTCCCCTGAAACATAAATTCAGAAAGAATTTTCCAATGTGCAACTGGAATTAATTGGAAATGGGTATAAAGGACCTTAGCCTAAGGGTCTAGATTTTCAGAAACTTTAGATTATGGTCCAATTAAGGTTCCATTGGGCCAATAGCATCAATCCATGTGTAGGGAGGAGATAAATCCAATTTGTAAAAGAAGATACCCAAAAATAAGTAAATGCTCACATAAGATGAAGAGTTGACTATGTACAAGGTTTATTAGTAAGAAACTATGAGTAATATCAAAAATATGAGATATTTTGGGTATCCAAAAATGAGTAAATGCTCACATAAGATGAAAAGTTAAAAATGTACAAGGTTTATTAGGAAAAAACTATGAGCAATATTAAAAATATGAGATATTTTGGGTATAATAATTCCATTTTGACACATATGTAAGAAAGGGGAGTCCATTAAAGGAGGTGCATATTTCACATGCTTGAATGAGTTTTAAACTCAAAATTAATGTGATATTTTTATCTCTCCTCTCTCTTGAATCAAACCAAATCAAAATGGAACCAAACCGAATAAAAAAGGAACCAAACTAGATCCAAATCTAGTCCAAATTCAACTAAACTGAATTTGAAAAATTCTAGAATTCAGTTAGCTTTGGTTAGAGCTTCCCTCTCCTATAAATAGAATATGAGTCCTTTTAAAAAAATAGAAGAATTTTACTATACTAGAGTTATGCTGAAATAATGCCAATTTCTACTATTCTCTAAAATTCTCTCCAAATTGAAGAAATTGGAGCTTTCCTCTTTCTTCAATCCCCATTGGTGGCTCCATCAACATACTTAACCAATTGATTGGTTGGGGGCCTCTACCAATCACCATGAACAAAGAATCAAGCAATTTGTAAGGTAATTAGTGAATTTTGATCATTTTCTATAATTTCTCAATGTTTCGATCTTCTCAACCCCTCTCAAGCTTGAGAAGCTTAATTGGAATGGTTTTTGAATGCTATTCAAGCTAATTGGTGAATGGTAGTGAAGAGTTACATAATTTGATGAATGCTATTGAAGTTAATTGATTAATGATAGTTAAGAATTACATAAATTTCTATTTATGCTTAATTCTAATGGTTTTTATGTAATTTCTCTCTCTCACTCAAGAAATGGTCATACTCATGACCCATTCTCAATCCAAATGAATCTTTTCATAAAGCTTTTCCTTAATCCAAGATTAATCTATGCTTGAGGTCAAAGTAATGGCTTTTTTCTATGCTTTTAGTTTATGTATTTGATGAATATTGATGATTCAACCCATTATTGGGTTAATGATCCAATTAGGGATCATTCTAATCATTTCTTTAATGATAAGCTTTATCCTTCAAAATAAATTGAGATTTATCAGTCATAGTAGCGGAGCTATGGTAAAATTTTTATAAAAATTACACATAAAATAATTTTATTCAAAGCATGAAAAGAGAACTTTCTACCATATTCTAGGAATTATCATCCTAGATTAATTGAAAGATTTTTATTATAATCATGAAGAAATTAATTTTTATGTTATGCATAATTGATGATTATTTTATTGTAAAAGTGTTACTTTTATCATATTTGGATTTCATGCATAAAAGTTTATTATTTTATTATAAAAGTGTGACTTTTATCATATTTGGATTTCATGCATAGAGGTATGCATAAAAGTTGATTATTTTATTATAAAAGTGTTACTTTTATCATATTTGGATTTCATGCATAGAGGTATGCATAAAAGTTGATTATTTTTATACTAAAAGTGTGATTTTCATCATAAATGGATTTTATGCATAACTTAGATGCATAAGAGAAATTCTTTTATTCTAAAAGTGTAATTCCTACCAAATTGAATTTATGCAAAAGAATGGAATTTCAATTCAAAAGTGTTATTCTCATCCAAATTGAATTTATGCATAGGAAGATGCATAAGAATGGAATTTCAATTCAAAAGTGTTATTCTCATCTAAATTGAATTTATGCATAGGAAGATGCATAAAAGATGGATTTTTAATTCAAAAGTGTCAATTCTCATCTAAATTGAGTTTATGCATAGGAACATGCATAAGAGATGGAATTTTAATTCAAAAGTGTCATTTTCATTTAAAATGAATTTATGCATAGGAAGATGCATAAAAGATTGATTTTTAAATGAGATGTGATAATATGTGATAAGATGCGTATGGGAAGTGATAGGATGTGATAAGAGGTGTATCAGATGTGATAAGATGTGGATACGTATGGGAAGTGATAGGATGTGATAAAAGGTGTATGAGATGTGAAAAGATGTGATAAGATGTGTATGAGATGTGATAGGATATGATAAGAGGCATATGAGATGTGATAGAATGTGTTAAGATGAGTTAGGATGTGTTAAGATGTGTATGGGACGAGGTAGAGAGTGTATATGATGGGATAAGATGTATATGGGATGTGTTAGGGCGAGAATGGATGTATGGATGTAGATACGGATGTATGTATGTATGTGGATGTGGATGTATGAATGAGGATGTGAAAATAGATGTATGCATGTAGATGCGTATGTATGAATGTGAAATTGGATGTATGTATAATGTGGATGTCTGAATGAGGATGTGAAAATAGATGTATGCATGTAGATGCGTATGTATGAATGTGAAATTGGATGTATGATGTGGACGTACGAACATGGATATGTATGTAGAATAATGAATGTGAATGTGTATGTGAAATAATGTGTAGTCTATATGAGTGAATGGATGAGAATGAGTTTGAATGAAATAGGGAATAAGTAATGTGGTCCGAGAGTGGATAATGTGGAAAGACGAGAGTTCGTTATAGAAACTGTATTTTGTGACTGTTTGTAAATGACTATTTTATGTCAAGAATGCTGGGGAAGCATTTTGATCGTCTTGAGGATTAAGGTCATGAAGACCGAACTGATAAAGTTACAACTGCTGACAGAGAGTCAATGGAGGACGTCTCGCGTAGCAAGGTCGGCCGAGGTCTTGACCAGCCTCGGTTCGATTTAAATGGTGAGCATCCAGTACGGTGGATTAGGAACCAAGGAAGCGGCCTATGAGTGAAGCGCTAGGTCACCTGCGAAGGATCCTAGAGGGTGCTGACCATACGGTGCTCGGGCTCTGGGTCACCGAAGATACCCACACGTGCGTAAGAGTTGTTTTCTGAAACCGGGCATGGATCTGGTTGATTGACCTTGCTGGTCCTCAACGGATGAGTCCATGGCTCTTTTATATGGATCTGTGGGTTGATCTTGCTGATCTTCCACGGAGATTCCATTCTGTTATATGAATATATTTCCGGTTACTATGAGCTAGGAACTATGGAAAAGGCCCCTGAGTGAACATGTGGTGAGCGTTCTGGTTGCCAGTGATGCCATAAGTACACTGATGAATGAATGACGGGAAATAAGGATTCAACCAGAGACTTTGAGGATTGTCATCAGAGCGACATAATGGTTTCATTAAAGGATTGTTTGAAAGTTAGTTGATGCTGAGAAAAAGGTAATTTCATATTGGGTGTGTAAGTGGTGTGACTAGTTTTATGTTTGCATGAACTTTCGACTAGGGGGCCTGGGAACTCTTTTCCCTGGTACCCGGGACAAAACCTAACCAAATTCCTAATTGGATCCCATCTCTACAGTGGTTGGGAGGTTGGCTAACCCATGGGACTGGATGGGGTTAGGCTGGATTGATGGATCCGTAAATCAAGACTCAATTTCTATTATTTATGATAGATGAAGTAAATCCCAGATCTATGGATAGGAATCAACGGCTGTGCCTCTTGATGGGGAAAAAAGCGTTGATCCCAATGATCCAAGTGCAAGTTTCGTCCTTGATTGACCAAGTATCTTTAAAGGTGCAGTCGGATCAGTTTGATCAGTAATGGTCTTGACTACGTTAGAGTAAAAAGTTATCCTGGTGGAATCGCCCGTGCTTTCTAGATAAAGGAAGTTTTTCCGAGTTCGGTTTTGAAAAAACCGACGGATTAGTCTTTTGTCCGGATATCCGTGCACGAGGCTCCGAGTGTGGGACCCTGGCCCGCGCAAGAAAGGCTACTTCCGCTGCTAGCACCCCGAATCCATTGTGCGGTGGAAACAGGGATCTCATAGTTGATATCAGAGCGAAATGGCTAATAAAGATAACCTGAAAAGCCAAATATGTCAAAAATTTATCAAGTAGCACAAAAAGGTTATAATTGTGTGATATAATTCATACAAATTGATATTCAAACTAATTTCGTAAATTAGTAATTGGGTCTTCAAATGGAAGTACTGCAATTATATGGAACCCTGACTTGCTTGAGGCTTAGAAATGATAGTATTTACCTTATAATTCCAAGTGTCATGACTAACCGTATATACCGAGGGTATAACTGCAACTCTTTATCGGTAGTATATATGAGTAAATCTAAGACTTAAAATTATAATCATTAATGCTATCTAGTTGATGAATTCGAATGTGGTTGATATGATTTTTAATTCGGGAACTGATGAATTGATTTGGATTCTGATTGAAAAATGATGATCCCTGAAAATGGGTTGAAATGTAATAAGCTGAGCGAAACCACAATGTGGATGATTGGGACGAGTCCCGTAATGATAAATGATGAAAATGATTAAGCAAATCACTATGAGATTAGTGGATTGTGCTGTCAAATTGCTACTGTTAATACTTGAGACGGTAGATCAAGTTAAGGGATGACAAATTGAGAACTTGCTTAACTAAAATTCCCGTGGAGGAATGCTCAGAAGGAAATTTTTCGGTCTAATGGACCATTTTCGTGTTAAAGATATGAATGATATGATCTGAATGAATTGTTATTTAATGATGAGTTCTATATAAGGGATATTTATCCCCATATTCTGTTGGGTTGACCGGAATATAAGGAACCCCAGAATAAATTGGATCTTAAGCAAAAGAGTTGTCCTCTACTTGCGAGATGAGGACATCTTGCACCTTTTAAGTGGGGTAGAATGTAAGATTCCTCCCCCAGCCTTAGAGGTATACAGGAGTAAGAATCTCTCTTTCTGATCTTATAATTATTCCCTCTCTAAAATAAAAGAAAGATTCTGTTTAAAAAGGGAAGACACTTTCCCCAGAATACCTTCTCAGGAGCCCACTTGTTTTAAGGATTCAGAACGATGAGTTCAGAAGTGAGAACTGATGTTTTGGATACCAAGGTTTTGGTCATCAGTTAAAAAGACTGCCCAACTCCTACCATGAAAAGGGAACAATGAAGTCTAGAACCCAAATTCAGAGACCAATTCCTTCATACCAATCTAATCAGGGTCCGTCTTCGGACAAGATTGATTAACTCCATTAACTAGCTCCGACCCATTGATTAGGGTCGAGATGAATGCTTGGCAACTTAGAGCAATAGATGCAGGCAATTCATAAAGATATAAACGCTGCCCAGGATCGACAGAGACAATATACAGATAAGAAGAGGACAATCAGAGAATTCAAAGGAGCAGTTATAGTCTTCATTTGAATACGGACCAAAAGAATTTCTTTATCTCTAGGGGAGTATAAGTAGTTATCTCTCAGATATTGTGGACCAAAGAAAGTAGGTGACTTAGCCTATGAACTTCTTTTATCTCTTCATCTCAAAGTCCTTAATGCCTTCTATAGAAAAATGTGCCAAACCCAAATCATGGAAAGACGGTAAAACTTCAGTGGCAAGATACCGTTGGCTTCTAGGTTACGCTAGCTCCTTCTTTTATATAAGTCGTAACTTTTACTTGTCGCTCACAGTAATCTTACTTCCATCGATCTCCTTTCTTTCTTAATCTCCTTCATGGCTTGGCAACAAGAATTAGTTTTATCCATGATGATTTCTCACTTTCAAGATGCAAGCGAGTCTGTGAAGAAGGATTTTATAGAACAGTATGAGCGCTCACTTTTTCCTCACTTGGGAACTTCTGTAGCTCAGACCAAATGGCGGACCTATCAAGACATAACCAGGGTAACACCCTGGGGTCAGCAGCATTTTCGTAACAATGTCTGCTTGGCCATGGTTATTGAAGCCTTGGGTTTGGGTCCCCGATACTACTGCGTCATGAGATCAAGACATCTTGGGTTTTCTAAACGGGTCTTCTTACTGGCGTGTTTTCTTCCTCATCAGAAGATATGCCTTTACTCCATTTTTGGCTTACCTCTCAGAGGTCCTTTTGTTAAATCACCTCATACCACTGAGATAGGTACGGCAATAACCAACAAAATTATTCCCATAGATGAGTTACCTTATACGTGCGCAGCTTGTGAGTGCTGCTTTTGTGATCATATGATGGACGGGCTTATGGAAGTGTAAAGAGTTCTTCTATCTTTACTGTATATGTTCCAAGAATGAATAAAGTTTAAATCTTGTTCTTGTCTTGAATCTTACTCTCCTTGAGACTTTTTTTTTGGTGGTTAATCTTAATTAAATTTTTCTCTAAGTCTCATATTTGTGCATCTTGCGAAATTATCCCAAGTTTGCGAGATGAGGACATCTCGCGTTTTTCAAGTGGGAGAGAATGTAAGATTTCTCCCCAGCCTCTCAAAATGTCCAGCATATTCCCCTGTAATCAATTCCCTCTTCAGAAATATAAGAGATCTTGTCTCTGCCTGTTTTGGCATAGAGAGAGAAAATATTCTAGAGAGAGAATATTCAGATTTTGAATATTTTTGGATAGAAAATATCTCATCTTATTAAAATGAATTCCCCTGAAACAGAAATTCAGAAAGAATTTTCAAATGTGCAATCGGAATTAATTGGAAATGGGTATAAAGGACCTTAGCCTAAGGGTCTAGATTTTCAGAAATTTTAGATTATGGTCCAATTAAGGTTTCTTTGGTCCAATAGCATCAATCCATGTGTAGGGAGGAGATAAATCCAATTTGTAAAAGAAGATACCCAAAAATGAGTAAATGCTCACATAAGATGAAGAGTTAACTATGTACAAGGTTTATTAGTAAGAAACTATGAGTAATATCAAAAATATGAGATATTTTGGGTATCCAAAAATAAGTAAATGCTCACATAATATGAAGAGTTGAAAATGTACAAGGTTTATTAGTAAAAAACTATGACCAATATTAAAAATATGAGATATTTTGGGTATAATAATTCCATTTTGACACATATGTAAGGAAGGGGAGTCCATTAAAGGAGGTGCATATTTCACATGCTTGAATGAGTTTTAAACTCAAAATTAATGTGATATTTTTATCTCTCCTCTCTCTTGAATCAAACCAAATCAAAATGGAACCAAACCGAATAAAAAAGGAACCAAACTAGATCCAAATCTAGTCCAAATTCAACCAAACTGAACTTGGAAAATTCTAGAATTCAGTTAGCTTTGGTTAGAGCTTCCCTCCCCTATAAATAGAACATGAGTCCTTTGAAAAAAATAGAAGAATTTTACTATACTAGAGTTATGCTAAAATAATGCTAATTTCTACTATTCTCTAAAATTCTCTCCAAATTGAAGAAATTGGAGCTTCCCTCTTTATTCAATCCCCATTGGTGGCTCCATCAACATACTTAACCAATTGATTGGTTGGGGGCCTCTACTGTGAACAAAGAATCAAGCAATTTGTAAGGTAATTAGTGAATTTTGATCATTTTCTATAATTTCTCAATGTTTTGCTCTTCTCAACCCCTCTCAAGCTTGAGAAGCTTAATTGGAATGGTTTTTGAATGCTATTCAAGCTAATTGGTGAATGGTAGTGAAGAGTTACATAATTTGATGAATGCTATTGAAGTTCATAAATTTCCATTTATGCTTAATTCTAATGGTTTTTATGTAATTTCTCTCTCTCACTCGAGAAATGGTCATACTCATGACCCATTCTCAATCCAAATGAATCTTTTCATAAAGCTTTTCCTTAATCCAAGATTAATCTATGCTTGAGGTCAAATTAATGGCTTTTTTCTATGCTTTTAGTTTATGGATTTGATGAATATTGATGATTCAACCCACTATTGGGTTAATGATCCAATTAGGGATCATTCTAATCATTTCTTTAATGATAAGCTTTATCCTTCAAAATAAATTGAGATTTATCAGTCATAGTAGCGGAGCTATGGTAAAATTTTTATCAAAATTACACATAAAATAATTTTTTTCAAAGCATGAAAAGAGAACTTTCTACCATATTCTAGGAATTATCATCCTAGATTAATTGAAAGAATTTTATTGTAATCATGGAGAAATTGATTTTTATGTTATGCATAATTGATGATTATTTTATTATAAAAGTGTTACTTTTATCATATTTGGATTTCATGCATAGAGGTATGCATAAAAGAATTATTATTTTAATATAAAAGTGTTTCTTTTATCATATTTGGATTTCATGCATAGAGGTATGCATAAAAGAATTATTATTTTAATATAAAAGTGTTTCTTTTATCATATTTGGATTTCATGCAGAGGTATGCATAAAAGAATTATTATTTTAATATAAAAGTGTTTCTTTTATCATATTTGAATTTCATGCATAGAGGTATGCATAAAAGTTGATTATTTTATTATAAAAGTGTGACTTTTATCATATTTGGATTTCATGCATAGAGGTATGCATAAAAGTTGATTATTTTATTATAAAAATGTGACTTTTATCATATTTGGATTTCATGCATAGAGGTATGCATAAAAATTGATTATTTTATTATAAAAGTGTGACTTTTATCATATTTGGATTTCATGCATAGAGGTATGCATAAAAATTGATTATTTTATTATAAAAGTGTGACTTTTATCATATTTGGATTTCATGCATAGAGGTATGCATAAAAATTGATTATATTTATTAAAAATGTGTTACTTTTATCATATTTTGATTTCATGCATAGAGGTATGCATAAAAATTGATTATTTTATTATAAAAGTGTTTCTTTTATCATAATTGGATTTCATGCATAGAGGTATGCATAAAAGTTGATTATTTTATTATAAAAGTGTGACTTTTATCATATTTGGATTTCATGCATAGAGATATGCATAAAAGTTGATTATTTTATTATAAAAGTGTGACTTTTATCATATTTGGATTTCATACATAGAGGTATGCATTAAAGTTGATTATTTTATTATAAAAGTGTGACTTTTATCATATTTGGATTTCATGCATAGAGGTATGCATAAAAGTTGATTATTTTATTATAAAAGTTAAATATTTTATTTGGATTTCATGCATAGAGGTATGCATAAAAGTTGATTATTTTATTATAAAAGTGTGACTTTTATCATATTTGGATTTCATGCATAGAGGTATGCATAAAAGTTGAATATTTTATTATAAAAGTGTGACTTTTATCATATTTGGATTTCATGCATAGAGGTATGCATAAACGTTGATTATTTTATTATAAAAGTGTGACTTTTATCATATTTGGATTTCATGCATAGAGGTATGCATAAAAGTTGATTATTTTATTGTAAATTAATGATGTGTCAACAAACCCATAATTCTTGATCTTGGCAAATTTTAACAATCCCATTTGGGATATATGTGCATTGTTTCTTATTCTCCCTTTGATACAATACCTATTGTGATGTTTCAATTGTATGTGACAAACTCAGATATTAAACAAGCTTAAGTTATTTCATTTACCTTTTTGTTGTTTAGAATAAATGAGAAGATTCCTAAAACATTGCCTGTTGTCTCCATGAGCACATCGTGATGTAATTGTGTAAGTGTGCAGCACTGTCTAAGCGATATAATACCTAGCAACAATCCATCTTCGTAAACCTTAATATCAATCAATTCATTATCATCACCAAAAGAGTTTAGGTCTTGATCCATTGGGACCAATTAATTTTGAATAAGACTGATGTGTTTGTAGTAAAAAGAGAATATGAAATTATGAGTCACAATCATATATTTGATTATAATTGATTTTGGTATCACTTTATAATAGACTTTATTGTAGATTTTTCTATCCTAGCCACCATCATCTAGAAAGTCAAAATTATCTGCAGTAGTGTTGTCTTTGTAGCTGAGCATTGTTCTATAGTCCTTCACATCATATTTGTTGAACAAGTGCACAAAAATTGTAATGGGAATGCAAATATTTATTTTGACAATTCTAGTTGCAATGCCTGGCCCATAGAGAATGCTGCACTTCCGAGAAGAGTTTAGCTTTGTAAGTCTCTATAATAGTGGCATGAGGAATGGGCCAATCCATACTATGCCATTTTGGAAGATCTAGCCTTCTCAAGGCACCATAGGTGTTTCCTTTGTCTAACAATTGGTAGAAATGATCGTAAAAGAAAATACCTGATGGGGCTAATTGGGTGGTAGATTTATTTTGGTATTGTAACTATCCAATGCTACCATATGTAGAATATCCAATAATGGCTGCCATTCTTGATAGGATGATGGATAAATATGTGCAACAATTAAATTCTGTGGTCAGAAAGAAATAATGTTTACAAAAAAACACTTACAATTTGGTCTATGTTGTTGAAGATAGTTGGGATAATCATGCAACACAACTTCTTTGTCCATGTACACATGCTGGATTAAAATCTCCCTAACATTTTTCTCCTCTTCTATAGTTCTAAAAACCTTCACCCTACCTTTCCATGTTGCCAAAATTTGATTCTCTGATCTTTTCTTCTTTCTCCTATTTAGTTGCATCCAAACCCACCTCCCTTTCGATACAATAAGTTTTTGCCACCAACACCAAGTTGTAGAAATTCTGTTTGGTAATCTCAATAGAGTTAATAGAAGAAGCAAGTCAACGGGGAAAAGAACTCACCTCCCTTCTTTGATCCTTTGCATTTGGCTCTACACAGCGTTTCGCACAAGCTCGGTGATGGTTTTCTGTTGCCATTCTTGAGAGCATGAGACAGTAAGAGATGGTAGAGAGTAGAAAATTGAAGAAGCTAGAGGAAGACGTTCAAGAAGGAAAACCGGTTTAGGAGGGAGCCTTTATTTGTGTCTTTGATGATATAACTGCATTCACAATAGAATAATCATGTCAAAATAAAAAAAGATCTCTTCATTGAATGAAAACGGTTGTATATTCACTAAAATATGATTCTTATTTCTTCTTTTTGTGAATTTTACTTTGTTTTTGCAATTTCCTCGATGTTACGTTGGCTTTTCTCTGATTGGTGGAGGGATTTTTCATTTTGGGCAAAAGATCCCAAAATGAGCTCCGTTTTTCCCTAATGTGTAGGTTGATACACACCTAGCTCAATAGATGCACTATCGCCTATATCGGTCTCTAATACATGCCTAAATTATAGGTGCATGTCATTATAGGGTGTTAGAAGGTCCTAGAGATGCCCAAGACAAGTTTAAACTTTTTTGAAATTTTTATTTTTTTATAAATATTTTTTTTTCAAAAAAAATTGGATTGGCCAAAGTTTGTCAGAAAAATGTCTTTTGTGTTTCTTAACCCATCTAGCACTAGAAATAGTGATCTCCTCATCTCACAAACCAGAGGACAACTCTTTCTCTTAAGATCCAACTGATTTTGGGGTTCCTTATAGTCTAGTCAACCCAACAGAATCTTGGGATAAAGATCCCTTATATAGAACTCATCATCAGATAGCAATTCATTCAGATCATATAATTCATATCTTTAACACAATAATGGTCCATTAGACCAAAACTTCCATCTGAACAGTCCTCCATGGGAATTTCAATTATACAGATTTTTAATTTGTCATCCCTTAACTTGATCTACTAGGTCAAGTGTTAACAGTAGCAATCTCTCAGCACAATCCACTAATCTCATAGTGATTTGCTGAAGTCATTATCGTCATTCCAATTACGAACATTATCATAGGGACTCGTCCCATTCATCCTCATTGTGGTTTTGCTCAGCTTATCACTTTTCAACCAAAATTCAGGAATCATCATTTTTCAATCAGAATCCAAAAATCAACTCATCAATTCTCAACCAGAATTTTAAAATCATATGAACCACATTCGAGTTCATTATCTGGATAGCATTTTTGCTTATAATTTCAATATCTTAGATTTACTCGTATATACTGCCAGTAAATAAAGAGCTACAGTTATACCCTCGCGGTATATACAAAGTGGACATACCTCAACAGAACCTACCAACACTAAATCCGTAGACACCTATCAACATGGGAAGGCTTCTATTGTTGGAATTGTTGAAGAACTACTCCATCGCTCTCCAGAAGAACTACGACTACCTGCATGACCGGCTAATCTCCATGATAATGCCTGACAAAGACTAGCAGAAAACCGACAACCACAACACCATAGAGATATTAAGAGACTAAGGTTATGTAAAAGGGGAGAGAAGGGTGTGTGTGTGAAGGGACTTAAGATCCACTAGCTCATCTATTTAAAGGTGGAGCTAGAAGGCTTTTTTGTATGGAGCAAGAAGCCTAGTTATATTTGAGCAACTTAAAAGCAAGATATTTTCTTGTATTTTGTGAGTCTCTCTCCTCCACATAGTTGATATAGCATGAGCACCACGAATTCTAACATGGTATCTAGAGCTTTGGTTGAGTAGGTCACTTTTGTGGTGTAGAATAGGTCAAATTTATCACTTTTTCCTTGTATGGAGCTGAACCCCTTGCCAGTGGAGGACCTCTAGCTACTCGTGGAGGCAATATCTTGGGGAGATTTCAACTGGAGAAGTGAAGAGGACATTTGGGCATTTGAGATCGTATAGTCAATTGGTGGATTAATCCTCTCATGGCCATGGCATTGCCGCCTAAGCACATCATCGTTTTTCCCCTATGCAGCTGATGCCGTACGTAGATTCACCATCTGTAGGCATCTATAAGCCATAGAAGTTGAGTGCTTTTGAAGCCCATAGTCTCCCCTATCCACAGCTCAAATCTCAGCTGAAATGGAGGTGTAGAACTCTCGTGGGAAGCAAAAGACCAGGCACCTACTGGTTTTTTCCATGGAAGCTTGCATAAAAGCTTCATAATAGTGTTTTTTTCACTAATCTCCTCCTTTTAGCTCTAAATCTCTTCAAGTGTCCCTTGAAAGGGCTTTGCTCCAGACCCTCTAAAGTTGTTGGCATACACTATGAGGTGCTCATAAGTCTCATTCATCAAAACGTCATCAAGCATCCTCAACATCTTCAAGTGCACAAAGCAAAGTATGCTTATAATCACTAATAGTGTTGATTAACACTAATGAGGCTTCTAATCCAATAAAAGGGAGTTATTCCAAAGTGTTTTTAAACACTAAGAGTGTTCTTAAACACTAATGGTGAATTTAATCACCAATACAAGTGTCATTAGATGCTAAAAATGTGCTCTTAAGCACTAATCATGTTTTTAAACACTAATGGTGATCTTAATGACCAAACAAAGTGTTCTTTAACACTAATGAAGTTAATCTCCATCAAAATTACTGGTTGGGCACAAACCCTAAGTGCTAAACCATAAAATTTACCATCTTAATCTCCTATTTATGCAATATCCTTGGCTTGATTAAGGGTTGTTGCACTCTCATAAGCCTTTCTCTTTCTAATTAAGCCTAAATATCATAAATTTATAGTTTTTCTTCTTCATAAATCAGCCCATTACTCTCTAGTAATCTCCTTTAGTACCCAATGTCAAAAGATAACACCCAAATTAAGAAGTTCTTAGGAGAGGGCTTCCACACTTGGCAAGTCCTTGTCAAATACAAGATGATGTCCAAAGGTTTTTGGCCATTCATCCCGCGCACTAAGGTTATTGATCAAACTAAGGCTGAAGATATTGAAGATGATGAGAGGGAACAAGCCATCATCATGCTTCATCTTGATGAGGCTCTCATTCACCATGTGGACTAGCTTCCGACTGCAAAGGAGAAATGGGATGAGCTTGATAAGCTCTATGGAGCTCATTGTAAGAATTCCAAGATCTCACTCAAAATTGAATTTTTCAGCTTGGAACTCAACGAAGGAGATGGCATTGGAGCCTTCATCTCTCACTTGAAGAGCCTTATGGCTCAACTTGCATCAGTGAATGTAAGAATGGATGAAGATGATGCAGTGGCTGTTTTGCTAAAAGCAGTCAAGAAGGTGTACCCCACCTTAGTCACCACCCTGAAGAACATACCTAATCCCACACTCGAAGGAGTCGTTCAATCTTGTCTTGATGAAGAAAAGAGGCCAAAGGGAGGAGCTGAATCCTCAAATGCAACCACTTCATCGAATATTGAACAAGCTTTGTCACATCAAGTGGTCAAAGTAAGATGTACTCATTGCAAAAAGGTGGGTCATTTGGCAAATAATTGTTGGATCAAATATCCCAACAAAATGAAATGTAACAAGTGTAAACAAACGGGACATATCACTTCTAAATGTCCTAACAAAGAGTCAGAGGCTAACTCCTCTAACTCCGCTGAGAAATTGATTTAAATCTCAATGTAACCACACCTATATTCCAAACCTTGTACGCCTAATGTTATAAAGGCATCCTATGTCCAATACCACCTATTCCATTTTTTCATAGTTGGTATTGAGGGGGGGTATTAAGAGACTAAGGTTATGTAAAAGGGGAGGAGAAGGGTGTGTGTGTGAAGGGACTTAAGGTCCACTAGCTCATTTATTTAAAGGTGGAGCTAGAAGGCTTTTTTATATGGAGCAAGAAGCCTAGTTGTATTTGAGCAACTTAATAAGCAAGATATTTTCTTGTATTTTGTGAGTCTCTCTCCTCCACATGGTTGATCTAGCATGAGCACCACGAATTCTAACAAGAGATCCTTGCTCACATCAAGGAACTCAAGGCAATCATGCTGGAAAGAAGTCAGTACTACCCTGGAATTTTTCTTCCGGAAGTTTGCTTCTAGGAAGTAATCCCCAAAATTCATCCCAAGGAAGGCATTTGTCATCCTCCACCTTTCGGATCCTCCACCTTTCGGATCAACTTGTCCAAGATGTGCATACTACCATAGCATTCAAGAATCGGGCTCTACAAGCACCGAACCAAATACCATTCAGGAAGGCATTTGTCATCCTCCACCTTTCGGATCAACTTGTCCAAGATGTGCATACTACCATAGCATTCAAGAATCGGGCTCTACAAGCACCGAACCAAATATCATCACACTCACTATGGTCAGAAATCCCCCAAATAAAAGACATGTCACAGTCCGGAAGATGATAATTTTTACGTTAGCTACGAAAATAATACTGAATGTGATTAGACGATTACTTACATAACAAAATTGTGTTTTTTTCCCTTCTTTTGTGAAATGAAGAGTGATGAATTGCCACCCCATGGGGGGACCAAAGCAATGGCCCAGTGACTCCCATGAAGGATATGAAGAATCTCGAAGATCCTTTGACATCGATGATTGTTTGTTAGTGAAGCAAAGACATAAGGTACCACACTATGAGAAATCAAGGCATCGTTCTTATTATTCCATTGCTAGTTTTCCAAAGACCTACCAAGATTCCACATGGCAATGTGTTATATGTACATTATGTGTGCTATGTTATATACACATTATGTGTGCATATACTAGGAGGCTAACCCACATTAGGCTTGTGAGCATGGGAGCATGGGAACAAGCTCTAGTGGAGCATGGGTTAGGACTAACCTTAAGGGTTAAGGTTAGGGTCAGGCATCCAAGGGTCACACATGGGAAATGGAAAATATAATAGGGGCATGGGGCACACTCAAGGAGGCTTGGCGGGCTTGGAGGCTTGGGCTTATGAGGCCAAGGCTTTGTTATGCTCTCTTGTGTAGAGGTTCATATCTACTCATCTACCATTTCACACTTTAGCTACATGCTATTAGATTGGAGTTATACCTCTTGATGGTATGGGACATCAGGGTAGAGGTACGATGTATTTCATTTATAATTCATGTGTGCATCCCTTGGGCTCGGGGGTGGTTGGGTGGTTGAGTTTATGCCTGATTTATGCATGTTTATGCATAACAATTATCTAGAGAGATCTTAGGGTTTTAACAGTGGTATCAGAGCAATCTCTATTTATTTGTTGTTGATTTTTAACAGTGGTATCAGAGCTATCTCTATTTAATTGTTGATTTTTAACAGTGGTATCAGAGCTATCTCTATTTAATTGTTGTTGATTTTTTTTAGTAAATTTTATATTTACTAATAAAATGTTATTTTATTGATTTGTGTTGATGAATTACACATGGATCATCGATATGGTGATTGGAACGTGTGTTACTACAATTCAATGGACGAATCAACGTTGTGGGAGAATTTCGTGAGTTAATGCTATTTTTTCCTATTTTTTATGGTTAAAATCAAGCATTAATAGAATTTTTTACAAAAACACCATAAAGTTTATGGTGGATATTTTTCATAGAATGGATTCCTTGAATTTGTAGAAATTTTTAGAAATTTTTTCTAAATTTTAAGGAATTTTTTGAGCATTTTTATGATTAAAAATGTATTTTTATACATTTTTACGGGTTTTTTCCATGGGAATGCGATCAAATTTCTGTCAATTTTCTACTGAAATTCAGTAGGGGACAGCGTGTTGATGCATGAGATGCTCTCCCATGTGTGTGGGACTCTCTCCGTCTCTCCAATCTAAATTTTCCTTCTTTTTTCCATGAAATTTCTCTTAAAAATGAATTTTTTAATTTAAACATTAATCATAATTAATGTTAATTATGATTAGGGGTTTAATTAAAAATCTTAATGAAATATTAGGTTAATCTCTCTGATTAAAAGAGAGGGGAGGAAAGAGAATGGAAGGAAGAAGAGGGAGAGGAAAGAGGGGAGAAGAAGGTGAGGAGGGAGTTTTCACTCCCTCCATCTCTTAGCTTTCTGCGCACAGGAGGCGGGGGGGGGGGGGGGGCTGCGCAGCTTGGGGAAAAACGCCCCCCCCTAAAAAATCAAAAGGTTAATAAGCTTAATTAAGCTAATTTTTATTTTTTTTAAATGAGTTTTTATTTTTTTAAAAAGCTTTTGGAGATTTTTCAAAAAAAAACTTGGAAAAAAAAGCCAGAAAATGTGAAATTTGAGGAAACAATCTCTGAAAATTTTTTGGAAAAGTTCTTCTTGAAACTTTTTGGCTTTTCATCTTCTCGAAAACCTTTGGCTTTCCGTTTTCCCGAAACCTTTTGGCTTTTCGAATTCCGGAAAAAATTTTGACTTTCCGTATTCCAGAAAACCTTTGACCTTTCACATTCCGATTTTTTATTTTTTTGTCTTTTCATTTGCCCAAAACTTTTGGCTTTCCGTATTGCGGGAAAATCGTTGGAATTCCGATTTTTTTTTACCGTCCATATTCTAAATGCGTTTGGGGTAATTTAAAAAGTTTTAAAAATTCTTGAAAATTAGACAAAGGTTATTTTAAATTTTGGAAAAATGTGAGGTTGGTGTTTGGCATGTGGTGTGTCCATTCGGGTGCCCGTGACCATTCAAATTCCTTTAAAAATATATTTTTTGACCTAGAAAATTAGAAAAATCCATTAAAATTGTAAATTTTCATTGGATTTAAGAATTGTCGAGCGGAATTGGAAATTTCGTGAACGATGGGATTCTCAGGAGAAATTAGGAATATTCTAGATATTATTTTTAAAAATCCTAAAAATTGATATTTTTAAAATATCAATGGTATTTTGGTAAATTTAATTGCTAAATATTTTCTAGAAAAATATAGGTTTGGAATGCCATAAGATAGGTTTGGTGGAACTCAAAATTATCATATTTTGAGGCCCTTTAAAATTAGAAAAGATTAGGAAAAAATCATGATAATTCTTTTTCTTGAGAATTTAATATTTTTGAGGGTTATTTAATGTTAAAGTACGTTCTCTCATGCTGACATTAGACAGATGCAGGTTATTTGCATATTATTAATATGATTATACCTCGTATTAATGGATTTTTTACCATTATTTAGCCATTCTTTTTGGACATGTTCCTTAATTTCTTTTTATGGCTATAATTTGCGTTCAAAGTGTGTTTCACCTTTGACACTTTTACATGATATCTTATTTTGCACTTGTTTAAGTGTGGTTTATGCTTAATTTCTTAAGCCTAAGACAAATTCTATCATGGGTTAGTTGATCGGTTTGTTTTGGTGGATTTTTATTGGATGTTTTCCAAGTTTTATATGGACTCATGAGGTTCTGCCTAGATCACTTGTGTCTAGGGGTTTTTTATTGAGTGCTACACACATGTGTTTCACTTGCTTACTTTGGAGTTTTGCTTGAACAACACAATGTTCATATACTCCGGATTGATGAGTTGGCCACCAATTTTAGTGCTTCTTTTGGCATGATTTATGTCCATTAGATGGTATGCATTGATTTTTATGATCAACTATGATTTTCATGGATTTAAGGAGCTTCTATGCTTTATCCATGTTTTTATAAGGATCTTTTGATCTTTTGAATAATTACATGTGCTTTGAAGGTAGCAGTTGCCTTCGTTTTTTGCACGTAATTTTAGAGTATATTTCTTGTACTCTTGTACATATTCCAACTCGGATACCTAGTTGCTTATGTATCTAGGTGAGTTATTTTTCTACCCTAACTTTATTGTGTTTTGGGTAGTTATCATTAGAAAGGCGCCAATAATTCAATTTCTTTTCTAATGATGTACTCGGAAGGAGTTATTCCTTGATGTAGTCTTAGGTATATAGAGACACATTTTAGTATGTGAAAGTCTAGATAAGGCCATCTTATTCCTTTTATACAGGATTTTATTCATATTTTCCTAGACAGCATACTAGGGAGTTTCAAATTGTTAAGGTATGTATGGGTGGTATCATGGTGGTATGGGACACTAGTGATCCCTCACATATATTATCTTATGGGATAATTTGGGCTCAAGATTGTTGCTTTGCTTATATCACTTAGCATGTTGACCTCAACATTCAAAGACAATCTTATTTTCTAAATTCACTAGAAGTTATAGTGTGGGCATTCTCTAGATAAACTTCTTTTATCTATAGCCTACATGTTTTGATGAGGGTAATCTTGTCGACATTTTCACTTGTTGAAATATCTTTCTTTAGAGTTCAAACAAGTTTATCTTGTTGTATTCGGATAAGGAAATTTGGATTCTTCCTTTGTTGGCATTTCTTTCTCTAGTTTCGTACTTTAGGTAATTTATATAGTCAACCTGATTGTTTACGCATAGACATATGTGACTCATCGAGATGTTGATGACTCTCTATGTTGATATGGGTAACTCGAGACGTCGATTATTCTATATGCAGATGTGAGAATGTCGGGGCACCGATGAGTCCCTGGTTTCTGCTGTTATAATGCCATGTTTTCCTACTTTATTCTGAATGGTTTACAACAACGAGGAAGCTACTTTGAACGTGAATTACTCTGATCATCCGTAGTCTGATGGGCAAACAGAGCGTATGAATCAGATTATAGTGTATATGCTTCGTGCATATGTCTCTAGAAAATCATCATATTGGAAAAAATATCTTCCAATGATGGAATTTGCCTATAACAGTTTTAAATATATGGTTATTGGTTTTAGTCCGTGCACACTTATCATCGAGCTTTATGCATCGAGGGATTTCTTACGTGATATGTAGGAAATGCTGACTGAAGCTCGGGATTCTATCAGGAGTGCTCATGATAGGGCATGGTTTTATGCTGATAGGGGACGCTCATCTGGGTCTTTTGAACTAGGTGCGTTGGTTTATTTTAATGTTCCTAAAGATTCTCAGACTTTGTCAATGGAAAAATGATCGAATTTATCTCCTAGATATTGTGGTCCATTTCGAGTTATACATCGGATTGGCACGGTTGTGTAAGAACTAAAACTACCTCCAATTGTTAGAGTTCATCCAGTCGTTCAGATCGATAGATTGAAAGGGAAACTGGGAGGTGAGGATAACACAGTTACTCCTCAAGAACTCGTTGAAGTCAAAGAATTATCCTATGTTCCACATGAACCTGATAAGGTTCTTGAATTCAGGGAAAGGAAACTTTCTAGTTAACTAATCCTTGAGGTTAAATTTAGGTGGAAAGATAGGGAAATAGAGGATTCAACTTGGGAGTCAGTTGATATTGTTCACTGCAGTTCTCTTTCTTTTCATTGCAAGAGTGCAATGTTTTGAGCGAGGGGAAGTATGTTATATGTACATTATGTGTGCTATGTTATATACACATTATGTGTGCATATACTATGAGGCTAACCCACATTAGGCTTGTGAGCATGGGAGCATGGGAACAAGCTCTAGTGGAGCATGGGTTAGGACTAACCTTAAGGGTTAAGGTTAGGGTCAGGCATCCAAGGGTCACACATGGGAAATGGAAAGTCAAGAGTCACTTGAGGGACCTCCTGGATGGTTGGGTGGTTGAGTTTATGCTTGATTTATGCATGTTTATGCATAACAATTATCTAGAGAGATCTTAAGGTTTTAACACAATGGCTATCTTCTTGGTCATGTTTTTGGTTTTTTTTATTTTTATTTTTATTTTTATTTTTTTCTCTAATTTTTTTATGCTTTTTTATATTGTAACAACCATCTTTTTCACTCACACATTACTTATAGAGCTAGGATATAGCTAAAGATGGTTTAATAAATGTAAAATGGAGGACTTTGGCATACACCTTTGGCATTCCTTATCTTTAGATATAGAATTGTAAGACTAGGAATATTTAAAAGAAAATATCTAAGCATTAATATTCATCTTGGAAGCTACTAAGAGAAAAGCAAACCAGCCAAGTGCAATTGAAATATGCTCTCCAAGGGAACAATGGAAGTATAGAATTGCAAAGTAGAGATGTATGAAGAGCTAGTTTCGAATACACCTATTTAATTTGAAAGTTGTGAAGTCATTACTTATCCTTTTGCTCTTGATCTTGGTGAAAGACTTTGTAGCTACTTATCAAGAATGATTTGTTGTTGTTGAAAATACTTCATTGTAATCCTCTAAATAATCCTCAAGAAAAGCTCTGCACATGTTTATCAGCTAAGACTATGAAGTACATGCCTACTTATCATTGATTAGTGCTCTCTTCTCTTACTGTTTGTTTGTTTTTTATTTTTTTATATTTTTATGATTATGAAAGAAATAAATAATGTTAAGTTGTGTACAAAGTATTAATGCCATACTTGTTGGGTCAATACCATTTTTTTATGGTATTAAATTTTCCAACAAGCTCCCTCCATATGTGAACATGGTGAAATGTCTAGGGGAGTAAGGTGTTGTAGGAGGGTTTTAAGGAAGATGAGACTATTTCCTTAGGTCACCACGTCAAGTTTTTCCTTTATTCACTTTGGTGTAAGCTTCATAAAACCATCCTTCCCAAATGCTATGTTGAGAAGGCCTAGGTGATGCTACACATGTGAGTGCTTGAGAAGTTCTTACATCCAATTGAAGAGGTGGAAATGTGCTTTCATAAGAGTGAATTTTGCTTAGGTACTCTGCATAATGTATTGGCATGTTTATTTCCTGTTGAGGGAGTGTTGCACTGAAGAGTTGAAGTTCAGTAGCATGAAATGATGCTTTGATGGGTGAAGAAGCCTCATGGCAAGGAGGTCTATGGATTGTTGTTGTTGAAGCATGGTTTGACTCACCCCTTCTTGACCTATGTTGTACCCTAAAAATATTTTTAGATAGCCAAGTTTGGAGGGGTGGGGATGTTGTAGACACATCCATAAGTGCCTTGCCCTTGTCTACTCTTAGTGAAGCAATTGCTAATGGTGGTGGAGTAGTCACAGTCTCTGTTCCTATAGGTCTCCTCTTCCAAGTGTGATTTGGACACTAGGGCACATTGCTCATGTAATTGATGAAGAAACCTTGATATAATTGAGTTGGGTAAGATTGTAGTTTGGTTTTTCTTAGGGACCCAAATCCAAGAATTTCCTTTATAAAAGCCTTGTGCTTGTAAAATCTCCTTTTGGATCCACCGAGGAGTAGTTTTTAGCCTTGTCATCCTCCATTTACTACTATTGTTACTACTACTTGTAAGCTTTGATTTTGGTGGAGAGGAGTCAATTCTTGGACAAACTATTGGAACTTCTTGGGAAGTCTGGTCCCTAGTAGATTCACATATGGACTCTACAGCATGTTTTGGTTTCCATTTATGAGCTCTTTGATTCTTCTTTTTTGGAGAAGTCAATGGAGAAGTTGAGGTTGAAGAATCTTCCATTGAAAATGGTGTAGAGGGGTTTGAGAAACTAGCATCAAATCCATTTGATCCTCCTTGTGATCATCATTGAGAGCTAGCAACTTCACTAAAGGTTGCATAAAGATGAGAGTTTTGCAGTTAGGATGTTCTACCATATGTTCAATCTTTTTTGCAGTTAGGATGTTCTACCATGTGTTCAATCTTTTTTGCAGAGTCACTTTTAAGTTTTGCACTTGTCAACCAAATGTAACCAAGGGTGATTGGCCCTTTGAAGTTACCTTTAGGCAAGACTACGAAGTCACCAAAAAGGTTCTCATTATCACAATGGGTTAACAAACCAAGCACTTTTTTATTTTTCTTCTTGTTGCTACCCCTCACGATAGCTTCACTTGGTTGAAGTTCAAGTTTTCCTAGTTGGCACCAACCCAAGCAGCAAAAGAGATTAAGTTATGCATGGATTCCCCATCAATCAAAGCACTAAATACCACTTTCCCATAGGAACTAGCTAGTTTAATGCATTTTCTTTTTGGTTCCAGAGCTGTTGTAGTTGAAACCACAAGTGCTTCAACACATAAAGTAGTGGCTTTTGGAATAATCTCACCTGTGTGATTAGAGTGCGAAGATGTGGCAACATTGTAATAGTTTTCCAAAGATGTGGTCATGGCCATGGTTCCACTAGCTAGGGGAACATATGGGTCACTAGCTAGGATTTCCTCTCGAGCTCTATTCATGATTGTGCTTGATGGTTCTTGGACCTTTTCTTGCTTTTGTGGAGAAGTTGATGGCTTTGTTAAAAATCCCAGGGTCTTCCTCAAGGGGGTTCACCTCTAAGGAATTTTATGTATCACGTGCGTTCCAAGTGGCATTTTAAAAACCCCTTACAATTACACACTTTTATGAATAAAATGACCCCTTTTTCTTCATAAACTTATGGTTTTTTTTCAAAGCCCCTCCCGTAAATGTAATAGTAACATATTTTTAGGTGAAACCCCCAAGGGGATGTCATGTTACATGCAATTCGTGAATTGGCTAACGGATTGTCCCCTTGCTTAAAGGCTTGAGCAATTATAGGTGTATCTGCTTTTGACAGCTCTTGAGATTTCTTGGCATGAGCTCGGGGGGGGGGGGTCACTCACAAAAAAATGTGAATATCACGTGCGTTCAACAGAAGCATAATTTTAATTTATGAAACTTACAGAAATATATTTACATAAGGGTATGATTTAAAAAATTTTCAAAAAAATTTACAGATTCATAAAGAAAAGGGGATATTATATAGATTAAAAATTTCACAAATAAGGGATTTAAAATATAGGCCTTGAACGCACGCGATAGGGATATTTTACATATAGTGACCCCCCCGAGGGCATGAGTAACAATTTTTTCCTCTTTTCTCATTTCTTCCATGGAGTGATCCAATCCCAGCATCATCAAATGAAGACTCACTTCAATTCCAAGGTCCTCGATGGCTGCTTGCATAAGTGCTTGCCAAACCAAAGGATAGCATTTCTTGGTGACAAGATCCATAATCATGTTTGTTGCTATGTTATACTCCCAATCTTGTCCCTTTGGAATTCCTTCTATCCATGTGCTCAAAGGTCTTTGAGAAGTCTACTCAGGGTTCATTTCTATAGTACCAATGGTCTCTTTTTGAATAACCCTAGAGCTTGAAGTAGGTGATTAAGAAGAGTTTGTGCTATCTTTAGGGAAATTTATTATTATGTCCATTAAAGAGTTGAAAGAGCCAATAGAATGATCATTTGAGCACCTAGCACTAGCAATCAGTCCTCCTTGTGTGTCCATTGTGGATTTCTCAATTGAGCTTAGCATATCATTAATTTTCATAACTTGTGAGTTTGAGCTAGGAAACTCACTTTCCTTGGTTGCCATAGCCACATTAGTAGTGAGTATCTTGTTGTTATCCCCCTTATGTGGAGGCATATTTGGAGCTTGTTTTTTTGGAAAGCCTCTAGTGGTGGCATGATAGAAGTAGCACATGATGGTCTTTGTTGTCATGTTCCCACTAGTTCTGGCACTATAGTTTCTACCTTATTTTCTTGAGCTTGTGGCCTAGGCACATTTGTAGGTAGGGCGGCTACAAGCAAGTGTCGCTAATTCTAAACTACCTTAGCAATGCAATTGGTAACCTCTTGAAGATGCTTAGCTCATTCCATGGTACCAGATATAGCGTACACAATTTCTTGCCAAAGGACTTCATATATTTGGTACGTGGACAAGTCCCTGAGTAGTTGGGTCTCAATGTTGTATTCCCAATCTACACTTTTGAGTACCCCATTTGTCCATGTGCTCAAATATCCTCTAAAAGATGGAGCACCACTTTTTGAGTTATTTGGAGCCTCTGATGTAGGTTGTACCGGAATTTCTTTGAGTAATGGGCACTAACGGCTCTATTTGGTCATTGTGTGCCTCTTGAGGTTCTAGATTCATTATAGAGTTTGGCACTATGATATGAATTTGTTTTTCAAGTGCTACTTTTGAGGGTTGTGTAGATTGGGTATTCTTTGACTCTTGATTTGTAAAGTATAATGAGATTTGGCTTGGTTTAGCTAGTTGGGGTTCCGGATCCACTAGGGATATTGTAGAGTTGGTTGGTGCAGTTTCTTGAGTAGGCATAAGATGGCATGCTAATTGTTGCCCTGCTCACTTTGTATTATGCTCATGAGGTAATTGGCAACCTCTGGCAAGTTCTCACCACATTTTTTCAAAACACCAATGACCAATAAGATTTCTTGCCAATTAATACTATATAGCTATATTGTGGATAGCCAAATCCATATGAACTTTCTGCTTAATATTGTACTTCCAGTCTTGTGTCTTGAGAAATCCATTTGTCCAGGTGCTTAAAGGTCCTTTAGAAGTTGCGCCAGCATAAGAGAAAATGGCTGAAGGGCTAGCCTCTGATTGAGTTTGTGTTGGTGATGTGGGAACTATGGGCTTAGTTTGGGAGGGTTAAACTGCTAGCCTTTGTTGAGCACGAATCTCAATTTCTTCTTTCATTGCATTAATAGCTTTCTACATGGCTGTTACTCTTTAAAATTCCTCTTTGGTTCGGCCATTAGGCATAATTTTTTGGTTGGGATGGTGTTCGGGCTCGCGTCAGTACTAGCTAGTGTGCTAGTAGCAATGCCTGGTGATCTTAGGTCTTGGGCTTCATCTAGGGGGAAGAACACAAATATCTGGTGTCACCTAAGGTTTTCTTGTATGCTCGTGACCATCCCCTCTACGAATGTAGAATCCATCATCAAGTCATTGGAGTTTTCAAGTCATGTTGTGGTGAAGTTTGAGCCATTCAAAGCCTTTGATATCTATTCTAATGGTTAGTGCAATCAATACTAGGCTTTTTTGGGTGCCCGAGAGTGACGAGGTTAAGCCACAAACGCACTTACCTTAGAGTATTTATCTCTAAGCACTTATCTTGCTGAATGACCTCGTAAAATAAGATCAAGTGAATAGCGAGTCATGAAAAATGTTTACAAAATCGTGCAAATGACTACTCAAGTCCATTATATTAAAAAAACATAAAAAAAGGACTACTTTTAAGAGATTGTTTAAAATAAATCACTTTTTATGTAGCTGGACTTTAAAAAACTAATAAATATTGATATCTGTTCAGTCATTTTAGAATGCCTTTGATCACTTAAATCAAGAGAACTCTCAAAAAATACTTGATTTGGACCAAACCAAAACCATCACTTTTATGTAGGTGGACTTTATGTAGGTGGACTTTAAAAAACTAATAAATATTGATATCTATTCAGTCATTTTAGAATGCCTTTGATCACTTAAATCAAGAGAACTCTCAAAAAATACTTGATTTGGACCAAACCAAAACCACCACATTCCATGAAAATTTGACTACAAAAAACATTACAATAATTGCAGAAAACAAATACTTCTTCTTGCAACTAAGAGAGATCTTTGTCCTTTTGCTTCAATATCTCTATGGTTGTATTGCGCAAGTGACCAGATGTTTTCAAATCAAAACCATACACAAGGATTTCTACATGCTCTAAATTGAGCGTGTCCACACAATGACAACTTCATGCTTTCTTCCCCTTTCTTCTTGGTTTGAGTATCTCAAGATCGTACTTGCCTTTCAATGGATCTTTTCCAGTTACCCGATAAACACCATATTCGTGAGTTTGGGAATCTCCCAAGTCCCATTTTTGTAATACTAAAAAGGTGGGACCCGATTGACATGTCTATAAGTTTCTCAAAACCCTATCATGTGACCTATCATTGGAAAGCGCTTGAAAAGAGGGATCTATTAAGCTTTAAAGCGCACAATTTGGAGTAATGGTGTTCAAGTTATGGCAAATCCAAAGTTTTGACCACGTGTCCCAAACTTATGGGAAATTCCCATATTCCCCAATATGGTGTTGATACCAATGCACTTCCACAACATTCAATACATCATGCTCTTTAAAGACCTTTGTGACTTTCGCAAGCCAAAATGGATTATCATTTTCATCGTTGGTAGCAAGAACCGCGATCATTATGTCCTCACTTAGCTCATTTACATTTTCTTTCCACATTTCTTTCTCTTGTTGTTGACGCTTTCTTCTCTTCTTGGGACCAACATACATTTGCCTTGTTTCTCCATGAACAAGAGATAATAACTCTACTGAAATTGGCGCATCGCTAACAACATCAGCTACATCGTTGTCACTTCTTTCACTAAGGCCACTCTCATATCACAAAAATTCATGTTATCGCTGAAATGTGTCATCCCTGAACTCTTCAACCAACTTCTCTTGCTTTGTAAGAAAACTCTCCCACCATGCTAGAGAGCTCACTAGAAAATACACATGTGCAACATGTATTGTCTCCTTGATCTCGTTCAAGCAGTGCAAAAAATCAACAAAGTGATTTTCTTTCTCATCTTTTTATGTCTCGCTCATCATTGTAGAGAGCAGCATGTACTTTTCTCGTTTAATTTCACGACGACAAGGAACAAATAGTAAGAACTTCAAACCCCCGCTAGCAACCAATCTTTAGAGTGTGAGTATTTTGTTGGCCCACATGAGAGTATGTTCCTCCCCTTGCTTAATTCTAAATTGATGCTTTTTAACGATGATCATTGAGCTGTGCAAATGATGGCATCCTCTAACAAGGTGTAGATCTGTGGAGGGTCAAATGCACTTTTCTTTGCCAATTTAATTGCGAACCTACTAAACATCTGGTCAATCTGGTCATGTGTGTGCCCCACCAACAAAAACCCAAGCTCTTTCTTGAATGTCTTCTTTTGTACCAGCATATTCAAGTACGCAAGGAGAAATTAAATTTTGTTTTATTTGCTAGTGTTATCTAGTTGTAAGTAGAGAATGGGTGGTAGTTTGCCTTGCCATTCTCGGATGATGAATGATGGTTATTTTCAAATTAGGATCGTTATGAATGTAAGGAAAATTAACAAAGATCCTTGATTACATAACACCATTCAAAACTAAGGCTCCTCCAACATGGAGTTGGATAAAATTTTCCTCCTTGAAATTCTTAGGAGGATGCATAAAATGAGGCAACATGGTTTTCTTTTGATCCATGCCATCAATGACAAGGCATAAATATTTCTCCTTCTTCTCTACACACTTTTTCCTATGCTTTGCTAATTTTGGCGCTCTGTGCTTTGTTGCTCCCTGCTGTGAATCTTCAAGGCATGTAGAATGGGCACTACAAAAGAGATTCAAGAGTGTCAATATTTTTTCAATATAAAAACTTAATTCAAAATAACCAACACAGCCTCTTTGAAAGATCTAGAACTTCAAACTTAACTTACATTTTTCTTATGTAGTCTTTATTGTGTCTTGCTTTGCTTTCAACTCCGCACATATTTAGCAAACACCAATCCTACTCTTCTTGGGAATTTTGACGTGAGAGAAATATTGTCTCCATATTCTCCAGAAAGAGTGAAGTGAGAGGGTGGGGTTTAGAGTTTCTTTTTGTTACTCTACATATAAATTGTATACTAGGGAGATGTGTGAAGTTTGAGTTAGGTAGTACTTCTTTGTTGAAGGTGATAAAGTTTCCCAACCATTGCTTTAGGAAACAATATTGGGGGGTTTCATGTGTGCTGAATGTTAAAGAAAAACTTTCTTGGTCCACATTTCCTAAGATTTTTTTAATTCTCAGACTGCTTATACCAAATACCTTTAAGAAACTTTCTCTACAAATCGGAACATCTGAGACCCCATATTTAGTTGACAAGGTGGAGTGTCACACACAAGACCTTAAGAACACATTTTGTGGACCTCTCCCTAAACTGAAAAAATTCCTATGCTCTAGTTGAAGTTTTTGAAATCCTAAGCTCTTCAAACAATTTTTAGCACAACAAAAATCTCTACATGTGTCTCGAATCACTAGCCTTGAAAGAAGTTGTTGCTTTCTCTCACCTCTTGCCCTTCGAGGTCATTGTGGCTTGCAATCCCTCTCATTGATTGCTACATTCCCATTAACCTGTTGTGGTCCTTGTTCAACCACATCAAAAGAAACTCTTCTTAAGCATCGTCTAGAACAAGGAGTTTCTTCATTAGCATTCAAATTTGTGTTTACAGAAGGTGTGTGAGATCCCTGTCCCCACTGCACAAATGAATTCTAGGGTGCTAGCAGCGGAAGTAGCACTTCTTGCATGGGGTAGGGTCCCACACTCGGGGCCTCGCCCACGGATATCGAGACAAGAGACTAAACCATCGGTTCTTCTTGCATGGGGTAGGGTCCCACACTCAGGGCCTCACCCACGGATATCGAGACAAGAGACTAAACCATCGGTTCTTCCAAAACCAAACCCGCAAAAACTTCCCTTGCCCGAAAAGCACGGGCGATTCCACCAGGATAACTTTTCTTTAATGTAGTCAAAAGCCTTAACTAACTGAACTGATACCGACGAACTCATAAGTTCCATAGTCACATCAAGGGATAGATTGCACTTGGATCATAGAGACCAACGCTTTTTTCCTCATCGAGAGGCACATCCATTGATTCTTTTCCATAGAACAATTTTTGTCCGGGCTTTACTTCATCTATCGTACTATACAGAAATTGAGTCTCGATTTAGGGATCCATCAATCTAGCCTAGTCCCATGGGTTAGCCAACCGCCCAACCACTGTAATGATGGGATCCAATTAGGAATTTTGGTTGGGTTTTGTCCCGGGTACCAGGGAAAAGAGTTCCCAGGTCCCCCTAGCTGGATATTCATGCAAACATAAAACTAGTCACACCACTTACACACCCAATATGAACGTGCCTTTTTCACAAATTCAACAATCTTTAAAACAATCATTTAATGAAACCATAGTGTTACTGATCATAATCCTATAATTATCTAGTTGAATCCTAATTTCCAATTCCTTCCTTCATCGGTGTACCTATGGCATCATTGGCAACCAGAACGCTCACCACTTGTTCACTCAGGGGCCTTTTCAATAGTTCCTAGCTCATAGTATCCGACAATATAATCTCATAAAAATATCCAGATGGAATCTCCGTTGAAGATCAGCAAAATCAACCAACAGATCCATATAAAAGAGCCATGGACTCATCCGCCGTTGTTGAGGACCAGCAAGGTCAATCAACCAGATCCATGCCCGAATTCAAAAAACAACTCTTACTCCTTTTTCCAATATCTTCCTCGACGTACTCGTGGGTATCTTTGGTGACCCAGAGCCCCAGCACCGTATGGTCAGCACCCTCTAGGATCCTTCGCATGTCACCTAGCGCTTCACTATAGGCCGCTTCCTTGGTCCCTCATCCACTGTATCGGAAGCTCACCATTTAAATCAAACCGAGGCTATTCAAGACCTCAACGGACCTTGCTACGCGAGACGTCCTCCGATGACTCTCCGTCTCAGCAGTTGAAACTTTAACAGATAGGTCTCCACGACCTCATTCACAAGATGGTCAAAATGCTTCCCTAGCATTCTTGACATAAAACACAAACAATTGCAGTTCCAACAATATTTCTATCTTTTCTCATTTTCACATTAGACTCCATCTTTTTTTTCATCTTAACACAATTTTATTTTCAACATCAATCCCTATCACATCACATCACATCATTCCTACATCAATTCACACCAATCGCATCATCCACATATCAATCCACATCATCCATACATCCATCCACATCAATCCACATCATTCAAACATCCATGCACATCAATCCACATTATCCACACATCAATCCACCTCATCCATGCATCCATCCACATCATCCACATTATTCACTCTTCATACACACACCAATCCACATCATTCAAACATCCATGCACATCAATCCACATTATCCACACATCAATCCAAATTATCCATACATCCATCCACATCAATCCACTCGTCCATGCATCCATCCACATCATCCACATCATTCACTCTTCATACACACACCAATCCACATCATTCAAACATCCATGCACATCAATCCACCTCATTTCATAAGCATTCCCATTCTCATCTAATCACATCTTTTTCTATCTCATCACTTATTTCCTCATTTTTTCCCATCAGATCTCACCCACTTGCACTTTCCCATATATCTCATCACTTCACATACATTAACATTTATCCAGTTTACATCGCATCCTATCACATTCATTTCACATCACATCTCATTCATTCACATCCTGATTCACATGCTAACACATCCATTCATGTCCCTTATCATTTATTCACATTCTGATTCACATCACATCACATCCATTCACATCCCTTATCATTCATTCACATCTCGATTCACATCACATTACATCCATTCACATCCATTCACATCCCTTATCATTCATTCACATCCCGATTCACATCACATCACATCCATTCATATCCCTTATCATTCATTCACATCCTTTATCATTCATTCACATCTCAATTCATATGTTATCACATTCATTCACATCCTATATCATTCACTCACATCCCTTATCATTCATTCACATCCTATATCATTCATTCACATCTCGATTCACATCACATTACATCCATTCACATCCCTTATCATTCATTCACATCCCGATTCACATCACATCACATCCATTCATATTCCTTATCATTCATTCACATCCTATATCATTCACTTACATCCCTTATCATTCATATCTATCCAATTTACATCACATCTCATCGCTTCAATTCTCATTCATATCCATCACATTTACATCCACATATATTCTCCCACATACATCCTCATCCATACTTATCACATACACATCCACATCTATCCTTTCACATACATCCACATCTATTCTTTTATTCATTCCCATCTATCTGATTCGCATCCATCTCATCACATCTATTTACCTCTCATTCTCATCACATCTATCCAACCATTCATTCTCATCTATTTGATTCATATCACATATCATCACATCTATCTACCTCTAATTCTCATTACTTTAATTTTCATCACATCTATTCTCTATTCATTCCCATCTATCTGATTCATATCCCATCATCACATCCATTCTTAAAATGCAAGAGAATCCTTATTTTTTATATATAAAGATTCTTTACACATCTATTTATGCATAATTTCAATTTTAAGGAGAATAACACTTTCGAAATAAAAATAAATCTTTTACGCATCTTTCTATGCATAAATTCAATTTTAATGAGAATAACTCTTTTGAAAAAAAAAATTTCTTTATGCACCTTTCTATGCATAAAATCAAAATTGATGAAAATAACTCTTTTGGAATAAAAATAAATTCTTTATGCATCTTTTTATGCATAAAATGAAAATTGATGAGAATAACTTCTTTAAAATAAAAAAATTCTTTATGTATCTTCCTATGCATAAAATGAAAATTGATGAGAATAACTCTTTTGAAATAAAAATAAATTTCTTTATGCATAAAATGAAAATTGATGAAAATATCTCTTTTGAAATTAAAAAAAATCTTTATGCATCTAATTATGCATAGAATGAAAATTGATGAGAATAACTCTTTTGAAATTAAAAAAACATTTTATGCATTTATTTATGCATAAAATGAAAATTGATGAAAATAACTCTTTTGGAATAAAAATAAATTCTTTATGCATCTATTTATGCATAAAATGAAAATTGATGAGAATAACTCTTTTGAAATAAAAATAAATTTCTTTATGGATCTTCCTATGCATAAAATAAAAATTAATTTCTTTATGCATCTTTCTATGCATAAAATAAAAATTGATGAAAATAACACTTTTGGAATAAAAAAAATTTCTTTATGCATCTAATTATGCATAAAATGAAAATTGATGAGAATAACTCTTTTGAAATAAAAATAAATTTCTTTCTACATCTTCCTATGCATAAAATGAAAATTGATGAGAATAACTCTTTTGAAATAAAAATAAATTTCTTTATGCATCTTTCTATGCATAAAATAAAAATTGATGAAAATAACTCTTTTGAAATAAAAATAAATTTCTTTATGCATCTAATTATGCATAAAATCAAAATTGATGAGAATAACTCTTTTGAAATAAAAATAAATTTCTTTCTGCATCTTCCTATGCATAAAATGAAAATTGATGAGAATAACTCTTTTGAAATAAAAATAAATTTCTTTATGCATCTTCCTATGTATAAAATAAAAATTGATGAAAATAAATCTTTTGAAATAAAAATAAATTTCTTTATGCATATAATTATGCATAAAATGAACGTTGATGAGAATAACTCTTTTGAAATAAAAATAAAATTTTTTATGCATAAAATGAAAATTGTTGAAAATAAATCTTTTGGAATAAAAATAAATTTCTTTATGCATCTAATTATGCATAAAATGAAAATTGATGAGAATAACTCTTTTGAAATAAAAATAAATTTCTTTATGCATCTTCCTATGCATAAAATGAAAATTGATGAGAATAACTCTTTGGAAATAAAAATAAATTTCTTTATGCATCTTTCTATGCATAAAATGAAAATTGATGAGACTAACTGTTTTGAAATTAAAAAAAAATTTCTTATGCATCTTTCTATGCCTAAAATGAAAATTGATGAAAATAACTCTTTTGGAATAAAAATAAACCTCTTTATGCATCTAATTATGCATAAAATAAAAATTGATGAGAATTACTCTTTTGAAATAAAAATAAATTTCTTTATGCAGAAAATGAAAATTGATGAAAATAACTCTTTTGGAATAAAAATAAATTTCTTTATGTATCTTCCTATGCATAAAATGAAAATTGATGAAAATAACTCTTTTGGAATAAAAATAAATTCTTTATGCATCTATTTATGCATAAAATGAAAATTGATGAGAATAACTCTTTTGAAATAAAAATAAATTTCTTTATGCATCTAATTATACATAAAATGAAAATTGATGAGAATAACTCTTTTGAAATAAAAATAAATTTCTTTATGCATAAAATCAAAATTGATGAAAGTAACACTTTTATAAAAAATAATCAATATGCATCTTTCTATGCATGAATGAAAATGACACTTTTAGAATACACAAACGATGGGGATTACTCTTTTTGATTAATAAAAGATGAAATTTATTTCACAAATATTTTAAATTTTCTGCCATAACCTCCTTTGTTTGGCTGACCATTTTTCAATTTTTAACTCTCTAAAGTTAATTAGAAGTTCACCAAGGCTGTATAAATCATTCTAATGTAAACATTTTCTACTTATTTAAGAGAAACATTATGAAAAACTTGATTTTATCCATTAATCAATCATCTAGGATAAAGAATGGTCAGATTTACTAAAGAAGAGAGGGGAATGCCTTTTTTCAACGAGGCATAATATTATATTCATTTTAGAGAAGACAAAAATCATAAAAAAACCATAAAATGAATAGAAAAAGAGAGAATTTCTAACCTACGAAGGAATTTGAGAGCTTTCCTTTGGCTTCATGGTTTGAGGGATCTACTCTTGTTTGAAACAAGAGTGGCCACCAATCTTTAGAAGAGGGAAGGTCAAAAACTAATGAATTCTGAGTAAATTCACACTTTTTGGCTCTTGGGAGAAGTAGGGTAACAGTGCAAAAAACACTATTAAGCTTCAACAAAAGGGGGAGGCTTCTATTTATAGGAAAAATTGAGCTCTTAACCAAGCAAACTGATTCTAAAATTTTTTGGATCAGTTTGGTCAATTTTTGACCATTTTTAGATCAGTTTAGCTTACTTTTTGGAACTAGACTTGAATTAGGAGAGAGGAGAGATGAAATATCTCAATTTTTTATGATTTAAAACTCCACCACATGTGTGAAGTAGGCACCTCATTCATGAGGGGGAATCCCTATTGTGAGGTGTCAAAAATCCCTATTGTGAGGTGTCAAAAATCTATTTTTTTAGTTTTTTCTTTGGTCCTTAGTCCACTCTTCATCTTATGTGAGCATTTACTTTTTTTCTTTGGTCCTTAGTCCACTCTTCATCTTATGTGAGCATTTACTCATTTTTGGGGGGGGATTTTCTTTATTTATTCTATTTATCTTCTCTACACATTTGGATGAATTTGATTGGCCCCTCAAAACCTTAATTTAAATTTTTTCAAAAATATGGATCCCTAGGGTGGTAAGGTCTTTTGAACAGATTATACTTGATTTCTAATGCACCTTCTAGAAATCTTTTTGAACTTCTATTTCAGGGGAACTTATTTTAATAAGATGAGAAATTTTTCTATCCAAAAATATTCAAAATCTGAATAATCTCTCTCTAGAATATTTTCTCTCTCTAGGCCAAAACAGGCAAAAACAAGATCTTTTATATTTCTGAAGAGGGGATTTATTACAGGAGAAGATGCTGGACATCTTGAGAGGCTAGGGAGGAATCTTACATTCTCTCCCACTTGAAAAACGTGAGATGTCCTCATCTCGCAAACTGGGGGTAATCCCATAACAGTTCGGCTTCTTTCTCCCAGGTGGCATCTTCCAAAGGATAGAACTTTCATTTGACCAATAATCCTTAAGATCTAACTAATTCTGGGTTCCTTATGGTCTGGAGAACCCAACAGAATCGTGGGATAAAGATCCCTTATATAAAACTCATCTCATCAGATAATAATTCACTCAGATCGTAGCATTCAATCCTTATCACAATAATGGTCCATTAGACCAAGATTTCTATCTGAACAATCTGATATGGAAATTTTCAATTTTACGGAGTTTTAATTTGACATCCCTTAACTTGATCCACTAGTCAAGTGTTAACAGCAGTAATCTGCTAATCTGCCAGCATAATCCACTAATCCCATAGTAATTTGCTAAAGTCATTAACATCATTCCAGCTATGAACATTATCACAGGGACTCGTCCCATTCATCCTCATTGTGGTTTTGCTTAGTTATTACAATTCAGTCCCAAAATTCAAAAATCTTCATTTTTCAATCAAAATCCAAATCAACTCATCAGTTCTCAATCAAAATTTAAAATCATATCAACCACATTCGAACTCATCATCTAGATAGTATTAATTCTTACAATATCAAGTCTTAGATTTACTCGTATATACTGCCAGTAAAGAGCTGCAGTTATACCCTCGGTATATACGGGTAGTCATGGTCCTTGGAACTATAAGGTCAATACCATCATGTCTAGGCCTCAAGCAAGTCAGGGATTCCCATACAATTGCGGTACTTCCATCTGAAGACCCAATTACCAATTTACGAATTTCAATTTGAATATTAATTTGTATGAGTTTTATCACACAATTATAACCTTTTACTGCTTCTTCATAAATCTTTGACATTTTTGGCTTCTCAGTTGATCCTCATTAGCCAATTTTGCTCTGATACCAACTGTGAGATCCCTGTCCCCATCGCACAAATGAATTCTGGGGTGCTAGCAGCGACAGAAGCACTTCTTGCATGGGGTAGGGTCCCACACTCGGGGCCTCACCCACGGATATCCAAACAAGAGACTAAACCATGTTCACTCTTGTTGTTTGGATAGGTAGGATGTTATAGTAATATGTGGGCTTACGATCCACTTCTTTGGATCTTAAGAGTTAACTTGTCATGCATCATCACAATGGATTTTGGCATTATAGCCTCATTGCAACAATAAAGTCATGCTAGTATTATGGAGACAAATCTTGTTGATGGGCGACCTCGGCTATGTTGGAGGGATGCATTTTTTGCAAGCTTTTTGGTCAGCATAGAATTTTTACGAGCTTTTGGCCATTCGAGGTCGAAAAAATCAAAACTTTTTTGTCAATCGGACAAGCCAATGTGCTCCCTAGTACAATGGGAATTTCATGGAATATAGTTCAATAATCAATAATCAATATTCCAAAGAAAAAGAAGTCAAGCATAAGTTTGTACTATTATGCAATTAAGAAAATATTCAATGTGGAATTATCTATGTAGTTTTAAGTTATAGTGATAGTTTTAAAAAGGATATTCAACAACCAAACACTTAATTTTACAAATTTAATCAAATGAAGTAACAACAATACCAAAAATTACAAATGTACCATTTAAATGCCAATAGTTGAACCAAAACATCATCAAAATAAGCATGCTAGAGAGTTGTACTAATCATGTAGTGGCATCAACTACAACAACATATCTAAACTGACCAAGAGCCCATGACACACAATCTTGTCATGTTTTGGTATCTCTAGTTTCTCCTATGCTACCCAATCCTTCAAGATGTGAGTAAAGGTGATTGCACTTGGAGAGAGGCCTTTGTTGTTTTGCTTCCCACATGCCTACAAAATGGAGGTAAATGTGACTCTATTCAGAGATTCCCTTTTACATTCTAGACATTTATTTCTGATTTAACGGGTGCATTTTACATACATGTCCACCAAGGCATTTTCAAGCACAATACCCTATATTAACAATGCCTCACAAACAATCTCATCATGAACTTGTGTGCCCTTATGAATGGTTCCTATACTATTTTAAATTTCAATATGTAGACAAAGGTAATTACATTTGAAGAGAGGCTACTTGCATTGCATCCATTTGATAAAGTCTAGTGCTTGCTTCCCCTACCCCTCTTGGGCATATCATGAAATTGGTGCACTCTAAGAGACGTTGTCCCAAATGTCAATGCCTTTACTGTTGCCAATGCACTGCATTTTGTGTCCATGTCCACCAAGGCATTGCCAAACACTATCTTTTCTCAACATCCTTTTAACACAATCTCATTGTGGATTTAAATGCCTAGTATGAGGAACCAGTACACACCATGATCAATAGGCCTAAGACAAAATCCACATTCACTTTAATGCTAGCTCTCTCTCTCTAACATAGCATACCATTTGGAAAGTTTTTTGTATAGTACTTGTGGTTATTTATGTGCTTGTAAGATTTCAAGCTCTCTCTCCTCCCTCAAATCTTTTCATGGTATTAGATCCTAGTTTAAGCTAAGGAGCTAAGCAGCAACCAAAGAAAGATACGAAGGCAAAGGAAGTGGTACATGACTGAGAGTATCACCATCTCTTTCCCTTCTTGTTTAGGTACAAGACCCCCTATGAAGATAGCTCTCGGAGCTATCTTCACAGGTGTGGAGATACTTATGTTGTACACAATACTTTGTACTATAATTTTACGGCCAAAATTGCGTTTCGAGAACTTTTCCACCTTCATTTAGCCACTATAAGGTGTTTTTAGTAGTTCTAGTTGAGAGCTGTCTCAGCTCAAAACTTGGTTATTGTAGTGCATCATTGCATTTTGGGCCGGAAGATAGTGTTTGCACATGCATTAATTATCTTGGGTGTATGTACATGTACTCTGGTCACATCTAGTGATATACAGGTTGTGTAGAAATACCACCGATAGACGATATTACTGTGTTACAGGTTGTACTCTGGTCACATCTAGCGATATACAGGTTGTGTAGAAGTACCACCGATAGACGATATTACTGTGTTACAAGTTGCACAGAGAAATTATCTATTTGCAGGTTTCTGGTTCTCGCAAGCAAACATGTCTGACAGACTCAATCAAATTGCCAATGAGAAGGAGGACAAGACCAACTTCCATGCTTGGAACTTCAAAATGACCAATTTCTTGATGGGTAAAGGATTTTGGGACTATGTCAAAGGAGATATTGAGGAGCCTCTAAAGTTGCTTGAAGAGAATGCCACTTGACTAGATGTAAACGTATTCAAGGACTGGAACTAGGGTGGAAGGAACAAACACAATGATAGGACACACATACGATTCTAACACTCTGGTAGTTGCATGATAGAACCTGGTGTAGATGTTCCAAACTAACACAAAGGCAAGGAAACTGCAGCTAAAACAAGAGTTGTAAACTATGGTGAAGAAAAGCATGTCTATCAATAAGTATGCTTTAAAGATCGAGGGCACTATTGAATCCCTTAGGTCTATTAATGTACCAATGGAAGATGATGATTTGGTGAGTGTTTGTTTGAATGGGCATAGCAAAGAGTAGAAGCCATTCAAGACCTCCATTGTAGTCACAGAGAATGTTCCCGACTTTCGAGACTTAGTGTCTATGTTGATCATAGAAGAAAAGTCCATGAGGACTCTTCTTCACAAAGCAAGAACACAACAGAACTGACCTTCTACTCAAATTTAGGTAGAGGCACCGGTAGAGGTCATGGTCGAGGCCAAGGTGGTGCCTGAATGGAAACTAGAATTATGGACAACAACAATCTAATGATTCGCCCAATAGCAGCATCACATACATGTAGAAGAGACTAGTATCAAGGTAGGGGGAGCCAAAGAGTACATGACAACTTGAACATATAACAATAAGGAACAAGTTCTAGAGATTGCTATTATTATGGCAAACCAAGTCAGTTTTTTGTAGAATGTCACAAGAGACAGAATTAAAGAATGGGAAATTGCAGGAAAATAGATATGCATCTTTAAGAAAGTAGGCTAAAGATATATATGAGCATTTATTTTTCATGTAGCACATGGTAAATACAGTGACTACACATGTATCGATAAATTCTGAAGATATATGGTATGTGGACTTCGGAGCCTCTAGTTACATGACCTATCATGGTGAGTGGTTTAGAGATATGAAGAAGTTGGAAAAACCAGGTTATGTAGAGACAAGGGATGACACTACTCATCCTATTTCTCATATTGGGAATGTTCCATTTGCTATGCAGGATGGCAAGATGAAGTACTTGCCTCATGTACATCACATTCCCAACATCACAAAGAACCTAGTTTTAGTTGGTCAGATGATTGAGCAGGGTTTGCAGGTGCACTTTAACCTTGATTGCTACTATGTAGAGGACTTCAAGAAAAAAAAAAATTGGTTTCAAAGGGAAAGAGAGTGGGTAGAATGTTTACTTTGGATGTAAGCATGCCTGAGATCAAAGCTGTTATGTTTGCACAAAGTATAGGTGTTGTGGCTCATATAGATATTTAGCACAAACTTATTGGTCATGTAAATGAGCAATAATTGAAGTACACGCAAAATTTTGAAAATATTACAAGTTTGCCAAAGTTTAAGGTGGATGGAAAGAATAAGGTTTGTGAAGTATGTCAATTTGAGAAGCAAACACAAATAATCTTTTTTCACTTGATAGACATGTAAGCAAGAGGGTACTTAATATGGTGCATGTAGATGTATGGGGGCTCACAAAGATGGCATCAATGGGAGAATGTCGCTATTATGTATTTTTCATTGATGATCACAAAAGGAAGGTGTGGGTATACTTCATGAAAAAGAAAAGTGAAATGTTTACTCACTTTCAAAATTTTAGAAAGTTGGGGCTACAAACAGATTTACAAATTAAGTATCTGAGGTCAAATGGAGGGGGAGAATATTTCTTCAATGAGTTCAATGTGTATTTGAAAAAGAATGTAATTCAAAAGCAATTTACATGCAGGTACACTCTACATCAAAATGGTATTGCTAAGAGGAAGAACAAGCTTTGCAGAAGTTGTCTTTGCATTAATGGCTTAGAAGAAGATGCCTCATGATTATTGTTTTGAATCAGCTACAATTGCAATTTCCATAATGAACATAATCCCCATGATAGTAGTGCATCATATGACTGTAGAGGAGAAGTAAAATGGTAGAAAACCAGATTTGTCACACCTAAAAGTTTTTGGATGCATTGCATATGTACATATCCCTGATGGGCTACATAAGAGGCTAGACCTGAAGGCTGAAAAATGTGTTTTCATTGGATGCATTTCATATGTACATATCACTGATGAGCTACACAAGAGACTCGACCTGAAGGCTTAAAAATGTGTTTTTTGGATGCATTGCATATGAACATATCCCTAATGAGCTATGCAAGATGCTATACCTGAAGGATAAAAAATGTGTTTTCATTGGTTACTCCCTTGAAAAAAGGGGGTACATATGTTACAATCTTGTCACACATGAGATGAGGATGAGTAGGGATGTTGTATTTGATGAGATCAAGGTGAGAAGCTAGTATGCTGATGTAAAAGACTCAATTGGGGCTGACACACAAGAATTGGTGGTTACACAAAATACTGGTCAGCAATCACAATAATTGAGTGGACTGAGAGAATCCTCTAGGAGTGGGTTTATTGATAGAACATAGAGTGGTAGGCTGCATCATAGTGTCAATCCTACAAATTCAGCAGGTGCATCACATAAAGGCAAATAGAAGGTCGACGAGTCTATTAGTATGCCTGATACTTCAATAGGGCATTCATTTGTTGATGAAGAATCTAGTGGCTCAGAGAAGCAAAGCCTTGACAAGGAGTTTGAGATTCTAGCTATCAAGACACCTGGTGTTAAAAAAGCTAAGGTAACTGCGAGGACACCAAGGACAAATCCAAGATAACAAAGGTCGAATAGGGTTTAAAAACCTATTCAAAGATTCATGTATAATGGTTATGTACCTTACCATTATGCATGCATGGTAAAGGTTGTGTAGGATGTTGAACCCACATGTTTTGAGGATGTTGTTGAGCATGCAAATTGGGATATAGCCATGGATGAAGAAATGGCTGCATTGGATGCAAATAAGACATGGGAATTGGTGCCTTTTCTTGAGGGTAAAAAGGCCATTGGATGTAATTGGGTATGCAAAGTGAAGCAGCGCAACTAAGATGGAAGCATTAGAAAATACAAAGATAGATTTTTTAGCTAAAGGTTATACTTAGGGTTATGGCATTTATTATGAGGGGACATTTACTCCTATTTGCCAAGATGGAAACCATGAGAGTTGTAATTGCAATGGTAACGTCAAAAGGTTGGGTCTTACATTAGATGGATGTAAAGAATGCATTCTTGCAGGGTGAGTTGCAAGAAGAAGTTTTTTTTACTAGCTTTGCTTCTCTAAGAATTTCCCAATTTCCATTTTTGAATACTTAAAAAAGGGGACATGGATAACATGTTTGTAAGTTTCTCAAAACCCTATCATATGACCTATCATTGGAAAGCGCTTGAAAAATGGAATCTAAAGAGCTATAAAGTGCTCATTTTGGATTAGTGGTGTTCAAGTTATGGTTAATCCAAACTTTTGACCATGTGTCCCAAACTTGTGGGAAATTCCCATATTCCCCAATATGGTGTTCATAGTTATAAAGATTTGAGTTACCCAAATTATGTGTACAGGTTGCGTAAAACCTTGTATGTTCTGAAACAGGCACCAAGATCATGGCATGACAAAATTGGCGAATATCTTGTTACCATTGGCTTTCATATGGTAGATGCAGATCATTCAATCTATATGCAAAAGAGTGATAAGGGACTGTCATACTTACCATTTATGTGGATGACTTAATTGTTGGGGGTGACAAAGAGTAGGAAGTTGAGCATGTGAAGGGTCTCCTTAAGAAGAAGTTTGACATGAAGAATTTGGGTGAGCTGAGATACTTTCTTAGCATTGAGGTCATCAAGACACTTCATGGCATATGGCTATCACAATGACAATATGCTTTGGACATGTTGTCCAAATATGGTATGGCTAGCTACTATAAGCCCATTTCTGTACCACAATCATAATTGAAAGATGCATGTCCCCACCGCGCAACGAATCCTGGGGCACTAGTAGTGGAAGTAGCACTTCTTGCATGGGGCAGGGTCCTTCACTTGGGGCCTCGCCCACAAATATCCGGACAAGAGACTAATCCCTCGGTTCTTCTAAAACCAAACCCAGAAAAACTTCCCTTGCCCGAAAAGCATGGGCGATTCCTCCATGATATTTTTACTCTAATGTAGTCAAGAGCCTTAACTAACTAAATTGATGTGATTGAACCCGTAAGTATCATAGTCAGATCAAGGAAAAGACTTGCACTTAGATCATAGAGACCAACGCTTTTTTCCTCATTGAGAGGCACAGCCGTTGATTCTTTTCCATAGAACAATTTTTATCCAGGATTTACTTCATCTATCATACTATAACAAAATTGAGTCTCATTTTAGGGATCCATCAGTCCAGCCACCCCATCCAGTCCCGTGGGTTAGCCAACCACCCAACCATTGTAGTGATGGGCTGCATTTAAGAATTTGGTTAGGTTTTGTCTCGGGTACCAGGGAAAAGAGTTCCTAGGCCCCCTAACCAGATATTCATGCAAACTTAAAACTAGTCACACCACTTACACACCCAATATGAAATTGCCTTTTTCATAGATTCAGCTGTGAAATTACCTTTTTCACAAATTCAGTTGTCTTTAAAACAATCTTTTAATGAAACTATAGTATCACTGATCATAATCCTCCAAAACTATCCAGTTGAATCCTAATTTGTAATTTTTCCTTCATCGGTCGTGTTTCTATGGTATCATTGGCAACAACCAGAACGCTCACCACTTGTCCACTCAGGGGCCTTTTCGATAGTTCCTAGCTCATAGTACCCGGAAATATATTCACTTATAAAAATCAAAATGGAATCTCCATTGAAGATCAACAAGATCAACCAACAGATCCATATAAAAAAGCCATGGACTCATCCGTTGAGGACCAGTAAGGTCAATCAACCAGAAAACAACTCTTACTCCTTGTTCCAATATCTTCCACAACGTACATGTGGGTATCTTCAGTGATGACCAAGAGCCCGAGCGCCGTATGGTCAACACCCTCTAGGATCCTTCGCAGGTCACCTAGCGCTTCACTCATAGGCCGCTTCCTTAGTCCCTCATCCACCATACCAGAAGCTCACCATTTAAATCGAACCAAGGCCGAACCAAGGCTGGACAAGACCTCGGTCGCGGCCGACCTTGCTACGCGAGACGTCCTCCGTTGACTCTCCGTCAACTGTTGCAACTTTATCGGATAGGTCTCCACAACCTCATTCACAAGATGGTCAAAATGCTTCCCCAGCATTTATGACATAAAACAATCATTTAAAAACAGGTCATAAATACATTTTCTATAACGTACTCTTGTCTTTCCACATTGTTCCACATCAATCCTCATTTATTTCATATGTATTCCTATTCTCATCACATCATTTTCCATTTCATCACATCTTTCCTCATTTATCGGCATCAGATCTCATCCACTTGCATCTACTCATATCCACATCTCATCACATCATATTCATTCACATCACATATCATCCATTCACATCTATCCCAATTTACATCACATCTCATTCACTCACATCCCGATTCACATGACATCACATCTCATTCACTCACATCCCGATTCACATGACATCACATTCACTCACATCCCGATTCACATGACATCACATCTCATTCATTCATATCCATCGTATTCATTCATTCATATCCATCGCATTCATTAATTTATATCCATCACATTCATTTCTCGTCACCATCCCATCACATACATTCTATCCACATTACATCACATCACTTCTATCCACATCATATCTCATTCATACACATCTCATCTCATTCATCCACATCCATCCAATCATTCACATGTACGACTACTCACATCTATCCATACATTCATATTTATCACTTCACATCCACATATATTCATGTCAAATCACATTTTTTCACATACACATCCACATCCATTCTTTCACATACATCCACATCCATTCTTTCACATACTCATCCACATCCATTCTTCACATCCACATCCATTCTTCACATACACATTCACATCCATCCATCCATTCATTCAAATCTATCTGATTCACATCACATCTCATCACATCTATTCACATCACATTACATCCATCCATTCATTCACATCTATTTGATTCACATCGCATCTCATTTCTATGCAAGTTTTCAGTTTGATTTTCTTTTGAATACAAGGAGTATTTCTTGAATCAGTATCCCCAAAACTTCTTGATCGAAATTCTAAATTTCATACCAAAATTCCTTGAATTCTATAACCTTGATCCACAGATCAACTCGAAGGGTCTCAAACTTAGTTTCAAATTTGGCGGGAGTTTTGAGTGTATTTTTCTAAACTATTCACTCCTTCTTTCCTCGAAACTGACGAAAGAGTTTGGTCTTGGTCATAGTCTAATTCAAGGTTCAAGTAGGATAAGATTTTTCATGAACTATCTTTCTCGAAAAGGTTTGATAACTCAGTTACTATTTTAGTGAATTTCTTTCTTTGAATATTCACTTAATTGATTTCTAAATTAGTTATGAATTCCAATGAGGAATAGATTAATCATTTATTTGAATATTTCGATCTCGATAGATTTCCTGAATTCTCTTTTTACAATCCGTGTAAATATAAAACAAAAGAAATTTATCTCTTAGAGTATTTAATTATTAATTTATCAAATACTCATACAATTTAAGAGAATTCTAATTTTGATATAAAAATTATTTATGCATAAAAATCAACTTCAGTGCGAATAAAACTTTTATAAAAATCCTTTTATGCATCTATTTATGCATAAAAACAAATTTAATAGGAATAACACTTTTCAAATAAATAGAATTTCTTTATACATCTATTTATGCATAAAATCATATTTTTATAAGAATAACGCTTTTATAAAAAATTTCCTTTATGCATCTTTCTATGCATAAAAATCAAATTTAATGAGAATAACACTTTTGTAATAAAAAAATTTCCTTTATGCTTATTTCTTTGCATAAAAATCAAATTTAATGAGAATAACACTTTTGAAATAAAAATAAATCCTTTCTGCATCTTTCTATGCATAAAAATCAAATTTAATGAGAATAACACTTTTGAAATTAAAAAAAAATCCTTTATGCATCTGTCTATGCATAAAAATCAAATTTAATGGGAATAACACTTTTGAAATAAAAATAATTCCTTTATGCATCTTTCTATGCATAAAAATCAAATTTAATGAGAATAACACTTTTGAAATAAAAATAAATCCTTTATGCATCTCTCTATGCATAAAAATCAAATTTAATGAGAATAACACTTTTGAAATAAAAATAATTCCTTTATGCATCTTTTTATGCATAAAAATAAAATTTTAATGAGAATAACACTTTTGAAATAAAAATAATTCCTTTATGCATCTTTCTATGCGTAAAAATTAAATTTAATGAGAATAACACTTTTGAAATAAAAATAATTCCTTTATGCATCGTTCTATGCATAAAAATCAAATTTTAATGAGAATAACACTTTTTAAATAAAAATAATTCCTTTATGCTTCTTTCTATGCATAAAAATTAAATTTAATGAGAATAACACTTTTGAAATAAAAATAATCCTTTATGCATCTTTCTATGCATAAAAATCAAATTTGATGAGAATAACACTTTTTAAATAAAATAATTCCTTTATGCATCTTTCTATGCATAAAAATGAGATTTAATAATTAGTATCAGTGATATCCATGCATATTCATAGGTGAATATGTACATGGAGTAATTAGAATATTTCTTTTAGATGCAACAATGGTGGGAATTACTCTTTTTGGAATAACATAAAAACAAACTTTCTTTTCCACAAAATTTTGAAAAATTTTGCCATAACCTCCTTTCTATGGCTGACCATTTCTCATTTTTATCATTCTATTTTTAATTTAAATTAAAAATTAACCTACACAGAGCTTGTAAGCTCTCCTTTGGCTTGAGGGATAGAGGCTTCTGCTCTTGTTTGAAGCAAGAGTGGCCACCAATTCACTTTGGAAAGGATTAGGCCAAAAACAATTGAGAATTAGGAGTAGAGTAATAGTGTATAAACACCATTAAGCTTTTACAAAGGGGGAGGCTTCTATTTATAGGAAAAATAGCCAAGCAAACTAATTCTAGAATTTTCCAGATCAGTTTGGTCAATTTTTGGGTCAGTTCAGCTTACTTTTTGGATCTAGTTTTGAAATAGGAGAGAGGAGAGATGGAATATCTCATTTTATTGATTAAAAATTGGGGGTAATGATGAGAAAAAAGGTGCCTCCTTCATGAGGGGAGATCCCCACTCTGAGGTGTCAAAATTTAGTTTTTTAATTGTTTTCTTTGGTCCTTATTCCACTCTTTATCTTATGTGAGTATTTACTCATTTTTGGGGGTTTTTTCTTTTATTCTTCAATTTATCTCCTCCCTACATTTGGATTAATCTTATTGGTTCATAGGAACCTTGATTGGACCATAATCCAAAAATTTCAGAAAATCTGGACCCTTAGGCTAAGGTCCTTTATACCTATTTTCAATTAATTCCAATTGCACATTGGAAAGTTCTTTTTGAATTTCTATTTCAAGGGAAACCATTTTAGACACTAGGAGGATTTTTTGAATTACCTCCCTCTAGATATTTTCTCTCTCCAGGCCAAAACATGGTAAAACAGGACCTTTCTTTTATTTCAGAGTAGGGAATAATTATAAGATCAGAAGGGGAGGTTCTTACACTTGCACACCTCAAAAGCTAGAGGGAGGAATCTTATAATAATGGCAAGCTGAGTGCAAATACAGAGGTGAGATGATGGAGAATCCCACTATGTATAGGAAGATAGAGGGTAGCTTGATCTACATGATGATGATCTCCAGGCCATACTTGAACTACACAGTTGGGTTGGAGATCCAGTTTATGTAGGTTCCTCGAAAACCAAATTTGGATAGTGTGAGGTGCACACTATGCTATGTGAGGTGTCCACAGTGGGTTATGGTCTCTTTTATGAGTCAGGTATAGAGTTGCAGGTGTATAGATACACTGATGTAGATTGGATTGGTAGCATCTTGGATAGAAGATCTACTAGTGGATTTATGTTCACCTTTGGGAGTGGTTCTATTACTAAGAAGCAACCAGTAGTTGCCTTATTGAGTACAGAGGTAAAGTGCAGGAAGCTACGATGGTGGCAGCATGTGAGGTAGCTTGGTTACACAAGTTACTTGGAGATTTGGGGCTACATGCTAACATGCAGGTTGTCATTTATGTGACAACCATAGTAGCATATAGTTGGTTAGGAACCCAATGTTTCATGCATGAACTAAACACATAGAACTCCACTATCACATCATCAAGGAGAAGGTCTTGGTAGAAGATATTGATCTTGTGTACGTTAGCACAAAGGAGGAGGTTCATGACATTTTCACTAAGGCCTTGGGAGTTGAGAAGCTTCGTAGATTCCGCAGCACACTTGGAGTCTTGGAGATAGACTTGAGTTTGAGGGGGAGTGTTAAGATGTCAAGCTCAACTAGAGCTGACACTCACAATGTGCCTGGGTGACCGTTCCACTTTTATATCACTAGCATGTTTGATAGCTGTCGACACGACATATATTCACGAATGATTCTATAGTTGGACTACACCTACATAGTCTAATTGGCCGCTAAGTTATGGCATACTTATCTTGCTAGCTCACCTATTTAGCATGTTCACATTATGAACTTCTTTTACATAGTTCTCTTGTACTTGGATTTTCACTTATCTTTTGTAGCCTTCTTCTGAGAGTAACAAGAAGAAGAAGATTTTACCCTTCCATCTTTGTGTGTGTGTGTGTGTGTGATGTCCATTACTGTGTGAGTTTGTGTGTGCCTACAAGAGCTCAATCTCTCTCTCTCTCCTCCCCCAAATCGTTTCACTTTAGACCCCCTTAAAAAAGTTATGGGCTCCTGAATCTTGAGTACCTTCATTATGAGAGAAAAACTCACAAGATTCCTCGTCGCAAGTCCTATTTTTCTTATCTAACCTTCCAAATATGCAAAAATCTTGAGAGGCGCATACCATTCGAGATTCTTCTTTATCCAAAATCTATATGCACCACTAAGAAATTAGCTCACCCTTTTCTGGTATATCAAGCTCTTATTCTTCATCTTCAAAAATCATCTCTATTAAAAATGGCTTACCCTTTTGTGGCATATCAAGATCTTGTTCTTCATGTTCAAAATCCATCTTCGTAGGAAATCGTCTTCAAAATCTATCCATAGAAATGGCTTACCCTTTTGTGGCATAGCAAGCTCTTATTCTTCATCTTTAAAATACATATTCATAAGAAATCATCTTCATAGAAAATGGCTTATCCTTTTGTGGCATATCAAGCTCTTATTCTTCATAGGAAATCAACTTCAAAGTCCACCTCCATAGAAAATGGCTTATTCTTTTGTGGCATATCAAGCTCTTATTCGTCATCTTCAAAATAGGAAATCAACTTCAAAGTCCACCTCCATAGAAAATGTCTTACCCAAGCTCTTGTGCTGCATCTTCAAAATCCATCTTTATAGGAAATCATCTTCAGATTCCATCTCCATAGTAGATGGATTACTCTTTTGTGTCGTATCAAGCTCTTATTATTCATCTTCAAAATGCATCCACATAGGAAATGGTATGGGTTACCCTTTCTTCATAAAAATGCAAGGACATCCATGTTATGTTGCTTTGGTGATTTCTTTGTTGTATGATGAAGAAGAAGGATCTCATCCTCAATTTGATATGGTATCTCTCAAATTACCACATCATAAATCACTATGATAATCTTTGTGTGAGTGTCCTATAACTGATAATATCCCTTCACAACTCCATGATGTAACCCATGTCAAGCTCACTTGAACAATTGGCTATCAATTTTTTTTCTATCATTTACACATTGATGATGAAAGAGACTACCTTCTTATTAAGGAAAGTTTATTTTACAAGTATCTAGGATCCTTGGAAATGATAATACCCCACATATCCATCTCCATTTTAATGCTTCAAGTGTGAAACTTAGATACATCAAAGTCTTCACACTCATAAAATTACCCTCCCATATTAGTAGTCATGATATGTACACACAGTACAAGAAAACTCTTTATAGATGGAGGGTTGTGTATAAGGAGGAAATTAACACTATCCACTCTATGAACACTCTTGCTCAGCAAAGTTAGTTATTTTCAAGGCTCACCAAAACATCCTTCACCATATGGATCTAGATTATTTCTCAAATAATCTGATAATTTAAGTGCCTTTTCCTAATGTGAGTATTGGGTAGTAGTTTCTCTTCTTTTTGTAGTTTTTTAATCAACGTTTTGATTGGATAACTCTACTGACTCTATTGATTTTAGCATTAGTAGCTCATTGCACCATGGAAAGGGCATAGGAAACTACTTTTGTCATAGGGCTTTGACTCACTTCCCTCAAAAGCATGTGGAAGCTCAATCGAGAAACAAATATGCCATGGTATAACACACAAAGCATGGTTGGGGTTTGTCACTCACCTCCTCTTGAATTCTTGTAACTCATCAATCCTCATATGTAGCACCGTGGATGAATCTCTCACGAGCTCCTCATTCACTGCCACACACAACATTGGAATATTAATCCAACTCAATCACATACATGGAAGCAAGAACACATAAGAGCTTAAACAAGTAAGAGGCAAGCAAGAAAGCAATAGCATAGGAGACTCTAGAGAAGAAGAGCTTTTTATTAAATTAGCATAAGACAATGAGAGGTTGGCTTTCCTTTTATCTTATCTCCTTCATTTCTAGGGTTCACAAACTTAAGAATAAGATTCTCAGGCTCTCTAGCCTACCTAGGCTAGTGTAAACACTTATCCAAAGGTAATAACCTAAATTCCTTGATCCCATGGTTCTCTTTTCATAGATAAGCATTGAGGACACATGAAAAATATATAATACATGCCTTTTAAGTGAATTCTAGCCATTCTGATGTCTATGGCTCAAAGAAGGTGAAAATGACACTAGCCGGCATCAATGCCATAGGGGTCTCTAGCAAGGATTAACATACCCCCCTTTTTTATGCGATTCCATCCTCAAAATATGTTGATGAAGATGAGTCAATGTTTCTTGGCGACGATTAGATAGCTGAGTATTATGACCTTTGTTAAAAATCATTCTAGTAAAATGTTACTTGTAAAAAAATAACATGAAACATGGGTTTGAAAAACATGAAACATGGATTTGAAAAAGAAATATGCATGCATGCTTCTTTGTTATGACTAGGTGAACTTAACTTGTGCTAAAAAAAGAAATATGCATGCATGCTTCTTTGTTACTTATGACTAGGTGAACTTAACTTGTGCTAAAAAAGGGGAAAGGTAAGGCTAATTTAACTTAAAGGGTAGTAATAAGCCTAGCTACACCTAAACTGGTGTTAGTCACATACCTACGGTTATGGTTTAGTCTCAAGATACTTAGACCCTTATGTACTTAATGGTAGTATATTAAGCCTAGCTACACCTGAATTGGTCTTAGTCACATGCCTATGGTTATGGTTTAATCTACTTAGACCCTTGTGTACTTAATGGTAAGAGTTAAGGTGATTAGAATTTTGTTGTTGTTTTGTTTTTTCCAATATAGATAAATAGGGAAAAGGCACCAACCCACGGAGACCAAGGTAATGGCCCTAAGACCTCCATGATGAGTATGGAAGGACTACTACAAATCTCCTAATTATGACAACAGCTTAGCCTTTTACTTTTATTAGCTTATTTTGGTGACATAAGGTCCTATCCCACAAGAACCAAGGCATTAGCCTCAAGGTACCAAGATGAGTAACCAAGAGTCCCACTAGAATTCTACATGGTGATATTTATCATCTTGTTATTTTTTTATACAATTATTTTTATTATAACAATGTGCCTGCATATGTCTAGGCTTACTATAGTAAAAATAGCCTCGTGTATCTATATGCTGCCTTTGCCAATTACCATGACCTCTTACTCCCTCTGCCTCTAAATTGGTCTCTTCCACCTGTGTGTTGTTGTTGTGAATCCTAGGACTGTTGCTACCGACCATAATTCTGACTACCTATTTGGCCACCACCTTGGCCATGTCCATGACCTCTACCTCATCCTCTACTTGAACTTATGTAGAAGGCCTACTACTCTGAACTGTTTTTATTTTGTGAAGATTGTTGATCTTCACTCAAATTCTTCTCTTCAATAATCAGCATTGACACCAAATCTATAAAGTTGGGAATGTTCTCCCGAGCCTGAATACATGTCTTGAACGCCTTGTATTATGGCCCGAGACCATGTAGATACACTTCCACCTTATCATCATCATCAATAGAAACACGAATAGATGCAAGGGATTCCACAATGCCCTTGATCTTCAAGGCATACTCATTCACAAACATATTTTTCTTCTCCATAGTATGAAGCTCATTCTTCAACTAAATCTTTCGTGCCTTGATGTTAGTTTCATACATCTTCACCAAGGTGTCCCATGCCTCCTTAGGTGACTTGGCATCCTATATATGCCCAATCATGGTGTCATGTGTATAAAATAGAATGCCAATACATAACTTTCCTTGCTTCTTATTCTAATCCTTAAATTCTTTTACATTTGCAGCAGTTGGATTAATCTCCGGTATCTCTGGTGCCTCAGCAGTAACCTTTTACTATTAGAAGATTTTTCAATCTAGACCTCCAAGCATGGAAGTTATTCTTATCAAGCTTCTCTACAACAATAATTCCATCATTCGACATCTTGTCTACAACACAAATTTACCAAAAACAGCACTCTTGTTTGACCTGCACGAACTGTTATATTCTCTGCACAGCAGTACTATACTGCACCAAACTGTCATAACGAGTGATCTCAATTTGCATACATACACCCAATGGCAATTTTAAGATCGCTTTGTAGTACACACAATGTTTGCACAACCAATCGCCCTTCCTGCAGTTCCAAAAACAGAGTTCTACCAGAGAATCGAAACTTACTCGCAATGCTCGTGAACGCCTGCAAATTGAAAACGGAGGTCCAAATGTGCTCAAAATGCATTTTTTGACTCAAAAAGTTTATCCAACGAACAACATAGTTTCCCTGTAGCTCTGCTCTTGGTGGCGAAGAAATCTCCTCAATCACTACAAGAGGCCGGGCCATTATCCATGCTTTTTTCGACGCTTTAGAACTCAGCTTAAAATCCCCTAAACGTCAAAATACTCGAATAAGTGTCGAAATAGAAATGTCAAAATAGACACTGAAATAAGAGTTGAAACAAGAGTCAAAAAAAGTAATTTTACCACGCATTTTTCAATGCCCTTTTCGTCGACGATTATTTCGACTAACATTCTGACTACTATTTCGACTGCTATTTCGACGACAGGTATTTCGACTATCATTTAGACGCTGTTTTTTATGGATGCACAAAACTTTTGATGCTTATTTCGACGTGCGTAGATATTAATTTTTTTTTTGGCATAATGGTGCATCCAACTTGCAGTCTTGTAACTGGATGCACCATTTTGCCAAATTTATAGAGTACCAAAGGCAACTGTACTCTGATGTGAAGAGCGAAGCGAATTTGTTGAAAAAGTTAGAGAGAGTGCCGTAACGTTTTCGACATTACAAAGTAGGTACACAATTCACACAAGTGCAAACAATGGCCAAATTATATTGCAAGATGTGAAATTTACATATCAAGCTCTGATAGGATAAGCCAAAATTAAAATTTACATATCAAGCTCTGACAAGATAAGCCAGAATTTACATACAATCTATACAAGCTCAAACAAAGATGTGAGCTGACCAAAATGTGTATGTGAAGGACATGGGCAAGGCCACTTTATGCGGCGCCCTCACTTAGGATCAGGCATTGGTCTCCCTGAAAAAACCATACAAGATGCTTTTTTGGTATACCAAAACAACTATCTAACATGACAAGGCAAAGCAAGTATACAAATCATAAGGTTAAGGCTTGCCGCCCTTACCATATCTACAATGCACCCCCAATTGAGCTTGGTGCCTTCTCGCTCAAGCTTCTCCAAAAGAAAGTATGTGTTATGGTGGCAAGCAATGTCCTCCTCTTCTCCCATTGCCGGCTGACCAACCACTTGATTCTAAAAGTACCAAAAAACAAGATAAGCATTGATACTTACAAAGTAGACATAACATTAAATGAAACATATAAGATAAATGTTGATACTTACAAAGTAGACATGGAATGCGTCCCAACCGTCGCTTCCAAGGTGAGAGCTTCCTACGCTCTCCATTCGGGCTTTGGCCGCATCCTCTTGTTGCTTGTAGTGTTGGGGATTTCAAGCATGCTTTTGCTTCTCCTCTTTCCAATCCTCGGTGCTCATGTACCAAGGCTTCTCACCCCCTTCCTTCACTCTCCTAGTCACATCTCCCCGCCAATGTTTCATGACATCCACCATGCGGTCCTTTATCCACCTTATGGGGATGACGTTGTGAGGTGAAAAAAAGAAAGAAAACCCTGCCTCTATAGCCCTTCCACCTCGCAAACTTGGAAACACTAGGGGCACCACCAGCCGGCTGGAACACTTTCACTTTGTTCACCACCCACCCACACCATAAGACAGCTCAGAACCACAAAGAACAGATGATTATTCAGCAAAACACACAGCACCATACACACTGTATAAACACAGCAAATACACCAAAGACCAGGACTCTGGCCAGGATTTACTGCCAAGGGAATACACCCTTGCCTCTGACAACCAAGCCTCTGTCTCCCAATCTCTGCAATCTCCAGAGGGCGCCCACACCTGCAACCCTTCTTCACTTCCTCTTCAGCTCGGCTACTCTCTGTCCCCAGCTGCTACCTGCCAAGTGTCGTAGGCGAGCCCCACTGTCTCTAGCCCACACATCAGCACCTCTTCAGTCAACACACACAAAACACCAAGGCTCTCTCTCTGGTCAGCATCCACGCACTCCCTGCAATCATCGCCCACACAAGACCAGCTACTCCTCTCCAGAAGGCGCCCACACCAGCTAACCTTCAACTCAGCAGCTCCCACTCTCTGTGTGTCATGACCAGCAGCTTCACCAACCACTAGAGCCTTGCACAATCTCTTCAACATCACAAACCACTGCTCAACGCAGCTTTTTCAGACATCTCTTGCATCCAGCCCGAGCCACATCTTCTGTACACTGTTCCCAGTCGCCACCACAGCTCCCTTCTCACGTGGTTACCTGCAGAACTGCCTTCAAGGCGATTCACCTTTCTGGACTCGTCTCTGGCAATCAACATCTCTAGCCAGCTCTACTTGCTTGCCTTGAGGCCCCCAGCAACCCAAGGCCCACATAGTGTACCTCTGCTCTCCTACCTCCTTTGGAGAAACCTCTCCTATCCTTTTACAAGGCGGCCACTACCTCGACAGACGCCGGCCTTCAATTCTCTTGCTTCCTTTTTCACTATCTCCTGCTCGTTGCCCTTGATGTGCGCTCTCACCTGAGAATCCCCCCATCACTACACACAGCAGCCGACCACCTGGCCTTCTCTTAGAAGCTGCAGCAGCTTCGCCCACTCCAGGTAACCTTCTTCTTCACAAGCGTCCCTTAACGCCAGTCGCAACTGCTCTTACTCTCTACGCTGTCTGCACTTGACAAGGGGGGGCCCCCACTCACGGTGTCCGCCAGCCCGCTCCTTATTACACACGACGGTTCAGCTTTTTTCGCACGATCACCTTCATCATGGCGACGACCCACTGGTTCCAGTCACCTGCACTGTTGCGCCCAAGAGCCTTCCTCCTCTACGCCTACAGAATCCCCCTCGTCGGCGTCCACAACTGGTTGTTCGCATGCCTCTGTCTCCCGCAGCGCCAGCTCCTCTACGCGTGCAGAATCCCCCTCGTCGGCGTCCACAACTGGCTGTTCGCATGCCTCTGTCTCCCGCAGCGCGCCAGCTGTGTTCTTCATGTAGAAGGCGGCCACTACCCTTTCCTGCAGCGCCTCACACACTCTGCACACGGTGTCTCTTCTCTCTACTTCGAAGCTGCTGCAAGCTGCTTACCGGCGATTCTCTCCCTCATTACTCCTTCGAAGCGGCTACAATCGTGAGATCCTTTTCTCTGGCCCTCTCTCATGAACACCCAGGCGCTCCACACACTTGTTGAAATTTGAGCAAAATGATGAGCTATGGTGGATCAAACACTAGAATCAACATAATTAACAAAGTGATTAGCAAGTGATTAAGATGTAATTAGTGAATAATTAGCAGATAGATTAATGTAGGCATGGATACTCAAAAACCAGCAAATTCTCATTAGGGCTATGCCTCAATTTATAGAGTTTACATCAAGCATCAAATCCCATTGATTTCTCCATGATTCACTCCCTGAATATCTCCACCTCTTGCCTGATTCTCTCCACCTCTTCTCTTTTCCCTGATTATCTCCCAGAATAACTCCACACTCCTAAATTCCCTCATGCTACCCATTATTCTCTCCCAGTAGATTCTCCTAACCTTTTCACAGGTTCTTTCACAATTACATCTCCTCTTTTACAGCCTCTATCCAAGAGCTTGTTCCCACACACACCCTTTTCACTTGTATATTTCAACACCTCCCCTCAAGTGAATAATCCTAACACACCTGGACCCTGTATCAAGTTTCCCTCTTACTTGATAGCCCGCGACCAGTGCCTCAAGTCCCTAAACTCCATAGTCCTTGACACTCTCTCTCTCTATGTGTCCAAGGCTACTATAAGTGCCCGCGACCTTGACTAAAGTGCTCACACATACAACTACCACTTGGCCTACATCATCGGTGGCTCAGAGGTGGTTTTACTTTATTGGGGCAGGCTACATTGGGTTGTGGGGTCTCTCTCTCTCTCTCTCTCTCTCTCAGAAAAGATGATCCGACTCCACTTCTCTTGGAGCCTCCATGAAGTTTGCCGATGTCGTTCCTTCTTCACTGGGTTTGCTGTAGCAGTCTCTCGCCATGTGTCCTGGCTTTCCACATTTGTGGCAAGTGAAGGTCCTCCCTCCTACTCTGCCTCTTCCTCGTCCTCGTCCTCGAGAGAATCCTCCTCGGGTGAAGAATGCTTTTTCCTCTCCTGCTGTTGAGTCGAGCTCTTTCTTCTCTTTGCCTCTGCTCTCTTGCTCTAGTAGAGCTGCTTCTATCTCATGTATCTTCAGTTCAGGTACATTCTTTAGTGTTGCTACAATGTTTTCATAATCTCCTTTGTCCACACTCTTCAAAAGTACAGCTAATGCTTCATCATCTTCTACCTTTTTGCCAATAGCTGCCAGCTGTTGCTTAATGCTTTTATATTTGTTCAAGTGTGTGATTAAAGGTTCACTTTCCTTCATGTCCAATTTGTAAAATTGCATTAATAGATTTATCTTGGAATTTTTTGCTTGTGTACCAAATAATTTATTGAGTTCATCCCATGCATCTTTTGCCCACTGTATCCCTGTGATATGATGAATGATCTCATCATTTAAACTGAGTGCAATAAGCCCCAATTCTTTTTCATTCCTACTCTTCCACTCATTTTCCCCTCTCTCTGGGCATTCATCTCTCCCTTCAACTAATCCCCACAGATTTTTCCTCATCAGCAAATACATGGTTTTTGTTTGCCATGTATAAAACTGTTCTCCATTAAATTTGGCTATTTCCTGTGCTGAATTCATGGTGATGTGAAGGGGGTCTTACCTCTTGATCCAAATTCAAGATTCAAGGGCAGTGTCTACCCTTTTACAACTCAATCTGGTGTTTAATAGATAATTACAACAATTTTATCAACATAAAATCACCAAAAATTACATTAAATTGAGAGTAACCAATTTGTACGGGATGGTTGGAGTATCAAACCAACTCCGATTTGCAATCTGAAGCTTTAGGGATCTGTATCAGATACCTAATGGTTAATTTGAACCCTCAATTGCACCAAAGTACAGTGATTAGCACTGATTAGCAAATTAATGCTCTGGTTTGTGTGCAGAAAACAGAGTATGCGGGGAGCTCAGATCTGGTGCCTTCCACTTCAAATGAGCTCAAATGCTTTCAAAGGCATCAATAGCAATGAGTCTAGTAGAGGATTAATCCAAGAAACACAAGATTTGACCAAATAATGAAAGCTTAATCTCTGTTTTACCAAAGTCACCTGCAGATTTGATGAAGAGCTTTGATCTCTCTGTAGACTTGATGAAATTGATTTCTGTCTTCACCAGCTTGTAGAGCATGCTTGATTACCCCTTGGGCTAGGAGGAATTGAAGTAACTTGATTGAAGCAAAGAGAAATCTGCAGTTTGCTTCAGAAAAAACGCGCCGGCTCAAACGTTGATTTTCGCTTCTTCCGTTGGCGGTTTGCTGCGTGGAGTAGATGGGCTGGTAGCCAAGGGTGTTGGCTAGCTTAAGCTAGAAGCTTGTGACCTAATTTGAAGTGTGCTAAGTGCTAGAGACCCTCCACTGGCTGGGGGTGAAGGGGAAGAGTGAAAGCTTACTAAAAAATTGATTTTTTGCTAATTATTTTACTAATCCTAATTAATTCACTAATGGGCTCATAAATCTGGTTAATTCTAGGCATGGCTCTGATACCATGTTGAAATTTGAGCAAAATGATGAGCTATGGTGGATCAAACACTAGAATCAACATAATTAACAAAGTGATTAGCAAGTGATTAAGACGTAATTAGTGAATAATTAGCAGATAGATTAATGTAGGCATGGATACTCAAAAACCAGCAAATTCTCATTAGGGCTATGCCTCAATTTATAGAGTTTACATCAAGCATCAAATCCCATTGATTTCTCCATGATTCACTCCCTGAATATCTCCACCTCTTGCCTGATTCTCTCCACCTCTTCTCTTTTCCTTGATTATCTCCCAGAATAACTCCACACTCCTAAATTCCCTCATGCTACCCATTATTCTCTCCCAGTAGATTCTCCTAACCTTTTCACAGGTTCTTTCACAATTACATCTCCTCTTTTACAGCCTCTATCCAAGAGCTTGTTCCCACACACACCCTTTTCACTTGTATATTTCAACAACACTCACCTGGCCTTCTCTGCGACCTGTTACAGCTTCGCCCACTCCAGCCAACCTTCTTCTTCACAAGCGTCCCTTAACGCCAGTCGCAGCTGCGCCAGCCTCTCCTTCCTCAGTATCACCGGCACAAGTTAGCACTAGCCCGCGTGTGCCTGCAGCTCTCCAACGCCTTCCTTCCTCACAAACTGGTTAGCCTGCTACGCCTCTGCAAGGGCAACTCTCCTTTTTTCTTTCGACGACCCCCCTCCTCTCTACCTTTCGAAGCGGCTACAGTCGTGAGCTCCTTTTCTCTGGCCCTCTCTCATGAACACCCAGGCGCTCCACACACTCACCTAGCCTTCTCTGCGACCTGCTACAGCTTCGCCCACTCCAGCCAAGCTATTACTTCACAAGCATCCCTCTGACGCCAGTCGCAGCTGCGCCAGCCTCTCCTTCCTCACTGCCTGCGTATCACCGGCACAAGTTAGCACTAGCCCGCGTGTGCCTGCAGCTCTCCAACACCTTTCTTACTCACAAACTGGTTAGCCTGCTACGCCTCTGCAAGGGCAACTCTCCTTTTTTCTTTCGGCGACCCCCCTCCTCTCTACCTTCGAAGCGGCCCACCTCTTCCCCCATTTTTGCCACCTTCCAAACCTTCGTGCTTTCGAGATGTTGCGCTGGTGGCAGCCTACAACCCTTCCATGTGGCTATTAACATTATTGGCCACATGGATTATAAATATATTTTTTCCCTATTTCAAAACTTCAATTAGATGGCCATACTCTCCTCTCTTTATTTTGTGCTTCGGGTTATCACACTGCACCCACAACCTTTCCAAAACCAGAGCCGCCCACTGCTTTAAATCCTCGGCCTCATCATTATTAAGACGGCCATTCCAAATCTGAAAGATTCTCAAACTCAAGCATAAAAGCAACTTATATTTTGCTGCCGTCCCTTGTAGATTCAATATTTACAGTCTGAATTGAGCTCTCTCCACATAAACCAGCATGTCAACATTATTTTCACCAGAAGCTCATCGAAACCCATCATTAATATTCTCATGCTCATCCACCTCTTATTCACACATCCCAGACACCTTCTTGACGACTAAAAAGCTCATACAAATAAAAACTCAAGTCTCCAGCAGCTGTTCCGAAGAAAATTGCATGCACTAAATCACTCCAAAGCCATTCTGTCTGTACACTTGCCAGGGCATTCAAGGCAAAGTTTTATTGCACACCACGCATCCCATATGTACACAGACTCAAAACATCTTTACAGAAAAAAACCTGACAACCTAAATCCATATCTAAAAACTGCCTTTCATCTGGAATCACATCTTCAGACACTGCATCCTGTACAATCACCATCAAACGTGCATAATACTTCTTCAGCCTATATCCATTTACCTTGGAAGCATGTAAAGTCCCATCTAAGTCTGCCAATTGATAAGTGCCATTTGCAAATCCTTGCATCACCAAAAAGGGTCCTTCCCACTTAATTTGGAACTTCTTATGAAAGGCATTATCCAGCCTGCTATTATAACGTAATACCAAATCATCCTTCATAATTCCTTTGCTTTTAATCTTCTTGTTGAACTTCTCCAGCGTCCTTGCCTGCATATCTTCATAATGCTTCAAAGCATTATCCTTGTTCAGCTGTGCTTCTTGCAAATATAATAGCCGCTCTTTAAGGGCATCTTTAGGCTCTTCCAAAAGCTTTTCCAACATTTTAACAGCTGGTATCTCCACCTCAATAGGCAATAAGGCTTCTTTCCCATAAACAAGATGAAATGGAGTGAAACCAGTACCAGTTTTAATTGCTGTCCTGTATGCCCACAAGGCAGCAGGCAACTCCAGATCCCAATTCTTGCCTTGTTGCTCTGTCACCTTGGATAAAATCTTGATCAATTCACCATTGAAACGCTCATTCAGGCCATTACACTGTGGATAGTAAGGTGTGGTAAAGCTGCGAGCGACTGATCTTCATTTTTGTACACAAATAATCCATAAGCTCTGCTCTAAAACCTGGACCCTGATCAGAAAGCAATTCCAATGGCACACCAAATTTACAACAAATATCCTAGTATACAAACTTTGCCACCTTCTTAGCAGTAATTTGTTTCACTGCCTTTGCTTCCGCCCATCTAGAAAGGTAATCAACTGCAGTCAAGATGTAACACTTCCCTCGGCTGGTAATAGGCAATGGTCCCACAGCATCAATTCCCCATTTTTCAAAAACATCATAAGCAAGAATTGTCTTCCTCATCTGAGGCCTTAATATCCGTCTACTGTGAGCTTGGCATTGTTTGCATGACCTGCACCAATGATTAACATCCTTATGTATACTTGGCCATACATAACCTTCCTGCAATACCTTATGCAAAGTAATCTTCGAGGCAAAATGTCCACCGCATGCTCCTTCATGGTTTTCCTTAAGAATTTTGTAGATTTCTTCCTTCCAAGGTACCCGTCGCATTATCAAATCAATTCCATTCAAATACAAAGCATCACCAACCATCACATATCTTGCAGCTTTCCTGATGAAACCATATTTTTTTGATCTTTCAATACCATTAGGAATCATCCCTGTTAACAAAAACTCCTCAACATCCTGTAAATTCTCCCTGCCACAATAAAATGATGCATGAGCTTTAAGAACAAAAACTTCACCAATCATTCCCTGGGCTGCTTCATGAGCCTCCTCATTATGGCCTCGATCCACATGCTTAAGACTCCAAGCTTCAAATTCTTTCAGCAGACCCTTAATCTTGAAACACATTTCCTTGAGTAACATATTCTTTGACTTCCAAACTCCCAATACCTATTTTACCACGAGCAATGCATCTCCTCGACGAATGCGAATCCTGTGTACACCATGCTTCAAACATATTTGCAATCCAACTTCCAAAGTCAGATACTCTGCTTCATTATTGCTATGTGCATCCACTTCAACACCCTTTTTAAAAACAAGGCAACCCTGTGGATCATAAAGCACCAAACCTCCTGAGGCTGCATCATGGCTTTTCCTGTAAGAACCATCAAAATATAATAAGTGTGCATTCACCAACTCAGCCGCATCCTCAACTGGCTTCTTGATGGTCTCCTCCTTTATAAGAAGAGGACTCTCCTTATATGTCAGTAGATCCACTAAGGTAGCCTTGGTACTCTCTTCCACCAAGAATGAGAAAGTAAATTCCTGCAACTCAATCACCCACTTCATCATAGCCTTAGATAAATTTGTACCATTTATCAACTGAGGCAAAAAGTTGTAGCTCGTCAAAAACACAAAGGGGCGAGGCAGTAAGTAATGGCGGAACCGCCTACATGCATATAGTACACTAACCATAACAAGTTCCACCTTTGATAGCAACCTTTCTCTGGCAAGTTTTACTCTGCTAGCACAGTAGACTGGTTGCATATAATGTGATTCTTTCCCCTTCTGTAACAGCATAGCTCCAATAGCATCTTCACCTACTGAAGGATTGACATAAAATACCTGTTTCCAATTAGGCGCCTGCATTGTAGGAATAGCTCCCAACACCTCTTTCACTTTCTGGAAAACTACCTCACACTCCTCCGTCCAATGCAAAGGATCATGCTTTGCTGCTTGCTGCAAAGGATATAACAACTGTGAAGATAGAGAGATGAATCGAGCCATATACTTCACCTTTTGCAAAAGTAGCCAGTTGCCTTGTATTCTTTGGTGTAGGAAGAAGAAGAAGAGACTTGACTTTATCAGGATCTGGATCAATACCATTCTCTGAAATAACATGACCCAAAAGCTTCACCCTCGGTTGAGCTAAAAAACACTTTTTTGGGTTTAATTGACCACCACACTCATCATAACACTGAAAAACTGTAGCCATCTTATCACAATGCTCTTGCCTGGAGCTGTATATACAAAAATCATCAATAAAATCCTTCACAAACTTATTCAAAAAAGGAGATAATACCCAATTTGCTCTTCTTTGGTAGTAGGCTGGTCCATTCATCAATCCAAAAGAAAGAACTTTGCAGCAGAAACACCCCCACGGTGTAATGAAAGTTGTCTTGCGCTGATCTTCCTCTGCAATCTTTAACTGGAAATAACCTGAATACCCATCACAAACACTATACCTTTCATAACTAGCTACAGTATCCAAGATCTCATCCAAAAAAGGTAGGGGGTAAGAATCCTTCTTCGTAGCAGCATTCAAAGGCTTGAAATCCACACATATACGCCACCTGCCATCCTTCTTTGGACTCACCACCGTAGGACTTACCCACTCAGCTGTATCCACTGGTGTAATGAAACCTGCACTCAACAGCTTATCAACTTCCTCTCTCAGGGCCTACATTTGTTCTCGTCCCATCCTGCGAAGCTTTTGCCTAACTGTTTTTACACCTTCTTTCAATTCAATCCTCAAATCTGGCCCTTTAAATCCTCGAATCTCTCTATAAGAAGTGATGAACAATTCTGGAAAATGAGACAGCATATTAACATATCTAACCTTTTCTCCACTCGAGAGATCCGGACTCAGCATTCCTTCAATCAGCTCCTGCTTCTTCTTCACTTCTATCTTTGGCTGCAGTAATTCCTCGATCACTTCATATGACCCCATAGTATCTTCTCCCTTAGCACCCATTTCATGCACTTCTTTATCTTCATTACCTTCTTGCTCTGATATAAGAAAAGCCACATCTGCCCCTTCTCCACTAGAAGCAGTGGTCGATGAATCCATCTCTTATTCAGAAGTAGTGGTGGTAGTTTCCTCTTCACTTGAATCCTGTGGCCTCTCCCATACATCATTCAAAGATCTCCTACTATGCATCTCAAAAGATTTTTTATTACCCTGCTTATTATGCAAAGAAATAGTCCCATACCTCCAGTCCTGTACTGCACCCACCACTCGCAACCAGGGTCGTCGAAGAATAATTGGAAAAGCACCAAGACCCGCAGGCATCACATGAAAATCTACAGTAGCTTTGACATTAAAAGCTTCAATTTCCAACTCCTTTATCATACCAAGACATTTTACCTTTTGATGATTAGCCATCCTGATTCGAAAACCACAAACCCCAGACACCCTCAAGCCTGATTGCTCCACACATGATTGGGTAATCACACAGATTTGAGCTCCTCCATCTATATAGGCCTGACCAAGGCTCCTACCTTTACTCCACACCTCCACAATAGGACAAATATTTCGAAGCTCTTCTAAAGATAGTACTTTAACTGACCTCTTCCCTGACTCCTTTTCCATTGGATTCACCAGTCTCTTCCATTGCCTTCTCAATTTTGGCACCATCTCCACCAACTGTCCAAAGGTGATGTTTGCCTTCCTGTTCACCAAATCAGATTTCAAGTCATAGCTAGTTTGCCCATCCCCCCCAGTGGGAAGTCTGACACCTGGAACCTTCTACGAGGCTTCCGTTTCCTTTTGGCTTTCACATCTTCTCCTTCCTGCTGCTTCCCCTTCTTACGGCTGGGTCCAGCCACCCCTTTTCCTTCTCTTTCATCCATTGTGTGTTTGCAAACAGGCATCACATCCCCTTCTTCTCTCACCTGAACATTCTCTAGAGTAACAACATTCATGACCTTTGCCTTCCCCTTCTCCTCAGCTGTGATTCCAGTGGGGCCTTCTTGATCCCTGATATCAATACCATAATCATTTGACCTGTCAGGTAACTGTGAAGGTAGTGGGTACATATCACCACCCATACGCTGAGGCTTATCACAATCTGTACTCAGATGACCAAGCTCACCACAGTTCCAGCATGTAGGGATGAAACGACGGCCCCTATCGCGACCACGTCCATACCCTGCTTGTCCATATCCCCCTTCATGATTATTGCCCCGGCCTCTACCACGTCCACCACCTGTACTTCCCATTAAGCTCAAATTCTTCATAAGATCAACCATCTGTTTCATATCCTGCCACAATCCCTCATCAGAACCTGCAAGAACCATAGGTACTCCTTGACTAGCTTGTGGCACCATCTGCATAGCTTGGGCTTCAGTGGGCTTCATCCTCTCAATCATTGCATTCATGGGTGTAGCCTCCACTCTACGAATCTCCGGCTGTGCTACAACTGGAATCATCCCCAGCTGATTCATCCGCTGCAATTTCCAATCTTTTGACTTAGCAATTTCTACCGCATCCTCAAAAGACCTGGGCTTCTTCAATTCCACTTTCCAATGAATACTCCTCTTAAGCCCAGCTACAAACTTGTTTTTCTTCATCATGTCAGGGGGTACCTGGTCTTCCCCTAAAGCCCTGCATAAAGTTTCCCATAGCAAAGAAAATTTCTTCATATAATCATCTAATGATTCAAACTCACCTTGTGTCAGAGCTTGCACCTCATGCCAAATCTTATCGGGGTCTTCTACCTTCTTGAACCTGTTGGTAAGTGCTGTCTTTAATCCATTCTCAGTCATATCAAGATGTGGAACAGCAACCCTCAATGACTCCTCATAAGTCCTGTACCAGGTCCTTGCATCCCCTTTCAAGCAGATGCTCAGTAGCCGCAACACCTGTGCCGACTCATTAATATGGTTGCTTATGCATGCAACCTCCATTCTTTCCAAGAAGTCTGCCACATCCTCATTAGGGCTACCATAAAACTCTAGATAAGACATCATTTTCACCCCCAAACCTCACCTCAGATCCAAGAAAACTCCTTCCCTAAAACTCTCAACACCTAGGGCACACACCCTGATAAACTGAAGAAAATAGCAGAGCAACTCCTCAGTGGGGGCACCAGAAGGATGTGAGGTGAAAAAAAGGAAGAAAACCCTGCCTCTATAGCCCTTCCACCTCGCAAACTTGGAAACACTACCACGAACGGGGGCACCACCAGCCACCGGCTGGAACACTTTCACTTTGTTCACCACCCACCCACACCATAAGATAGCTCAGAACCACAAAGAACAGATGATTATTCAGCAAAACACACAGCACCATACACACTGTATAAACACAGCAAATACACCAAAGACCAGGACTCTGGCCAGGATTTACTACCTTGCGTCTGACAACCAAGCCTCTTTCTCCCAGTCTCTGCAATCTCCAGAGGGCGCCCACACCAGCAACCCTTCTTCACTTCCTCTTCAGCCCGGCTACTCTCTGTCCCCAGCTGCTACCTGCCAAGTGTCGTAGGCGAGCCCCACTGTCTCCAGCCCACACATCAGCACCTCTTCAGTCAACACACACAAAACACCAAGGCTCTCTCTCTCGTTAGCATCCACGCACTGCCTGCAATCATCGCCCACACAAGACCAGCTACTCCTCTCCAGAAGGCGCCCACACCAGCTAACCTTCAACTCAGCAGCTCCCACTCTCTGTGTGTCGTGACCAGCAGCTTCACAAACCACCAAAGCGTTGCACAATCTCTTCAACTTCACGAACCACTACTCAACGCAGCTTTTTCAGACATCTCTTGCATCCAGCCCAAGCCACATCTTCTGTACACTGTTCCCAGTCGCCACCACAGCTCCCTTCTCACGTGGTTACCTGCAGTTGCCTTCAAGGCGATTCACCTTTCTGGACTCGTCTCTGGCAATCAACATCTCCAGACAGCTCTACTTGCTTGCCTTGAGGCCCCCAGCAACCCAAGGTCCACATAGCGTACCTCTGCTCTCCTACCTCCTTTGGAGAAACTTCTCCTATCCTTTTACAAGGCGGCCGCTACCTCGAGAGACGCCGGCCTTCAATTCTCTTGCTTCCTTTTTCACTATCTCCTGCCCGTTGCCCTTGATGTGCGCTCTCACCTGAGAAGCCCCCCATCGCTACACAGCAGCCGACCACCTAGCCTTCTCTTAGAAGCTGCAGCAGCTTCGCCCACTCCAGCTAACCTTCTTCTTCACAAGCGTCCCTTAACGCCAGTCTCGCAGCTGCTCCCACTCTCTGCGCTGTCTGCACTTGACAAGGGGGGGCCCCCACTCACGTTGTCCGCCAGCCTGCTCCTTATTACACACGGCGGTTCAGCTTTTTTCGCATGATCACCTTCATCATGGCGACGACCCACTGGTTCCAGTCACCTGCACTGTTGCGCCCAAGAGCCTTCCTCCTCTACGCCTGCAGAATCCCCCTCGTCGGCGTCCACTGGCTGTTCGCATGCCTCTGTCTCCCGCAGCGCCAGCTGTGTTCTTCATGTACAAGGCGGCCACTACCCTTTCCTGCAGCGCCTCACACACTCTGCACACGGCGTCTCTTCTCTCTACTTCGAAGCTGCTGCAAGCTGCTTACGGCGATTCTCTCCCTCATTACTCCTTCGAAGCGGCTACAGTCGTGAGCTCCTTTTCTCTGGTCCTCTCTCATGAACACCCAGGCGCTCCACACACTCACCTGGCCTTCTCTGCGACCTGTTACAGCTTCGCCCACAACAGCCAATCTTCTTCTTCACAAGCATCCCTTAACGCCAGTGCAGCCGCCAGCCTCTCCTTCCTCACTGCCTGCGTATCACCGGCACAAGTTAGCACTAGCCCGCGTGTGCCTGCAGCTCTCCAACGCCTTCCTTACTCACAAACTGGTTAGCCTGCTACGCCTCTGCAAAAGGGCAACTCTCCTTTTTTCTTTCGGCGACCCCCCTCCTCTCTACCTTCGAAGCGGCTACAGTCGTGAGCTCCTTTTCTCTGGCCCTCTCTCATGAACACCCAGGCGCTCCACACACTCACCTGGCCTTCTCTACGACCTGCTACTCGCCCACTCTAGCCAAGCTGTTACTTTACAAGCGTCCCTCTGATGCCACCGCAGCTGCGCGCGCCAGCCTCTCCTTCCTCACTGCCTGCGTATCACCGGCACAAGTTAGCACTAGCCCGCGTGTGCCTGCGGCTCTCCAACGCCTTCCTTACTCACAAACTGGTTAGCCTGCTACGCCTCTGCAAGGGCAACTCTCCTTTTTTCTTTCGGCGACCCCCCTCCTCTCTACCTTCGAAGCGGCCCACCTCTTCCCGCATTTTTGCCACCTTCCAAACCTTCGTGCTTTCGAGATGTTGCGCTGGTGGCAGCCTACAACCCTTCCATGTGGCTATTAACATTATTGGCCACATGGATTATAAATATATTTTTTCCCTATTTCAAAACTTCAATTAGATGGCCATACTCTCCTCTCTTTATTTTGTGCTTCGGGTTATCACACTGCACCCACAACCTTTCCAAAACCAGAGCCGCCCACTGCTTTAAATCCTCGGCCTCATCATTATTAAGACGGCCATTCCAAATCTGAAAGATTCTCAAACTCAAGCATAAAAGCACCTTATATTTTGCTGTCGTCCCTTGTAGATTCAATATTTACAGTCTGAATTGAGCTCTCTCCACATAAACCAGCATGTCAACATTATTTTCACTAGAAGCTCATCGAAACCCATCATTAATATTCTCATGCTCATCCACCTCTTATTTACACACATCCCAGACACCTTCTTGACGACTAAAAAGCTCATACAAATAAAAACTCAAGTCTCCAACAGCTGTTCCGAAGAAAATTGCATGCACTGAATCACTCTAAAGCCATTCCGTCTGTACACTTGCCAGGGCATTCAAGGCAAAGTTTTATTGCACACCACGCATCCCATATGTACACAGACTCAAAACATTTTTACAGAAAAAAACCTGACAACGTCACTACTACCAGCTGGCTTGTACTCATCCTTGATTTGATTTATGACTCTATCTTTCTTGTCTTTATCCAACTTTGACCATAAAGTCCTAAAGTCATTTGCAAAGACAATGTGGCAAAGCTCGCGGTGTGGCTCGTCATCTCTTGCCCTACATTATCCAAAACCACATTGCCATTAACAATTGTGTAAAATTTTTCTCCATCAGGTGGGTGTGGACTGTGTGTTGAAATGTTGCAAATGATCGCGAGCGTGGAGTGCTTCTGGCACTAGATGGGGAAGGACGCTCACATGGGGGCTTAGACCCATCCGTGCCCCCACTTGGACAACAACCGCGTCCACCTCCGCCGCTACTCGAGCGTTGTCCTCCACCGCAAGGGGATGAGCAACCTGAGGGAGGGGTTCTAGTGGCTCTTTGTGGGGTTTGTACAGGTGATGAACTAGGGTTAGTAATGGTGGTGCCCAAAGGTGCGGCCGAAGTGCTCGCCCCTCTCCCAAAATATTGTTTTGCCATTGCCTTTTGATCGGGCGTGGCTTGTGCTAAAAAACCCATAAACTGGTCAGGCAACATGGCATATGGAGAGAAGGATGGAGAGTAAGCCGGTGTCTCATCGTCTGGAGTGCGAGACATGGTCCTACACACATAACAGAGTCCACATGGACACTTTAATAAGAGCATACACATGAATTATCCCTCAACATTCATTCATTTATGAATGAAGCCTTATGCATAAAGCCTATGCATAAAGCTATGCATGAGACTTATAGATAAAGCACTATGCATAAGGCCTTAAGCATGAGGCCTTATGCATAAAACTATGCATGAGGCCTTATGCATAAAGCATGCATGAGGCCTTACGCATGCATGAGGCCTTATGCATGAGGCCTTATGCATAAAGCATGCATGAGGTCTTACGCATAAAGCTATCATGAGGCTTATGCATAAAGCATGAATGAGCATTATTCATAATACTTATGTGCAAATCTACAAAACAAATCCCCAACACCTAAGGATGCAATAATAATAAAGGAAAAAGAGAAAAGCACTTACCTCTTTTTCGTGATGTTGAAAGAGAGGATTAGAGGACCTACAAAACCAACAAAAGGGTGAGGAAAGGATTAGTAATGCATACATACAAAAGCTTATGCAAGCTATGCTAAAGCTTATGCAAACTATGGTGCTATGCAAGCCTTATGGAAGCTATGCTAAAGCTTATGCATAAAGCATGCATGAGGCCTCATACATAAAGCTTATGCATAAAGCACTATTCAAGCCATGCTATCCTAAACTAAACCGTACCCCAGCACTATGCATTAAGCATGCATGCATAGAGCTTAATGCATGCATAGATTAAGCTCTATGCATGTATTAAGCTCTATGCATAGAGCTTAATGCATGCATAGAGCTCTATGCATAGAGCTTAATGCATGCATAGATTAAGCTCTATGCATGCATTAATCTCTATGCATAGAGCTTAATGCATGCATAGAGCTTAATCGATGCATATATCTCTATGCATTATGAATGCATGTCTAGAGCTTAATCTATGTATTAAGCTATACAAATAGAGCTTAATGCATAGATTAAGCTATACAAAAAGAGCTTAATGCATGTATTAAGCTATACAAATAGAGCTTAATGCATAGATTAAGCTCTATGATTAGAGCTCTATGCATGTGCATTAAGCTCTATGCATACAGGACCTACAAAACAAAACCCCTCTTTTTGGTAGATAAAAATAGAGGAAAACACATGGAAAAACAATGCCCACAAACAGGTCGTGCAGCGTATTTCTTGGCATTTGTTTTTCATGTGTTTGTGCAGCCTGTTTCTTAGCATTTTTAAAAGATCCATGCCCCTTCTCTGTGCAACGAATTTTGCGGTGCTAGCAGCAGAAGTAGCACTTCTTACGTAGGGCAGAGCCTCTCACTTCGGCGCTCACCCATGGATATCTGGACAAGGGACTAATCCCTCCGTTCTTCCAAAACTGAACCCAAAAAAACTTCCCTCGCCCAGAAAACACATGTGATTCCTCCAGGATAATTTTATTCTAACGTAGTCAAGGTCATCACTAACCAAACTGATCCGACTGAACCCGTAAGTCTCATGGTCAGATCAAGGAAAAGACTTGCACTTGGATCATAGAGTCCAACGCATTTTTTCTCATCAAGAGGCAGAGCCGTTGATTCTTTTCCATAGAACAAGGGTTATCCGAGATTTCCTTCAACTATCATAACTTAACAGAATTGAGTCTCATTTTAGGGATCCATCAGTCCAGCCCCCGTCCAATCCCATGGGTTAGCCAACTGCCCAACCACTGTAGTGATAGAATCCATTTAGAAATTTGGTTATGTTTTGTCCTGGGTACCAGGGAAAAGAGTTCCTAGGCCACCTAACTGGTGCTTCAAGCAAACTTCAAGATAGTCACACCACTTACACACCCAATATGAAATTGCCTGTTTCACAGATTCAGATGTCTGTAAAATAATCTTTTAATGAAACCATAGTATCACTAATTCAGCTATCTTTAAAATAATCTTTTAAGGAAACCATAGTATCATTGATTTATAATCTTGAAATATCCAGCTTGAATTCTAATTTCCAATCATTCCTTCATCGGTGTACCTATGGCATCACTGACAACCAGAACGCTCATCACCACCACCTATTCACTCAAGGGCCTTTTCAATAGTTCCTAGCTCGTAGTACCCGACAATAGAATCACATAAGAAAATCCAGATGGACTCTCTATTGAAGATCAGCAATATCAACCAACAGATCCATATAAAAGAGCCATGGACTCATCCGTTGAGGACCAGTAAGGACAATCAACCAAATCCATGCCCGAGTTCAGAAAACAACTCTAACACCTTGTTCCATTTTTCTTCCTCGATGCACGCATGGGTATCTTTAGCGACCCAGAGCCTGAGTACCATATGGTCAACACCCTCTAGGCTCCTTCGCAGGTCACCTAGCGCTTCACTCATAGGCTGCTTCCTTGGTCCCTTACCGAAAGCTCACCATTTAAATCGAACCGAGACTGGTCAAGACCTCGGCCAATTTTGCTAATGCGAGACATCCTCCGTTGACTCTCCATCAGCTGTTGCAACTTTATCACTTAGGTCTCTAACGACCTCATTCACAAGATGGTCAAAATGCTTTTCCAGTATTCTTGATATAAAATAGTCATTTAAAAATAGGTTTCATAAATACAGTCTCTAACGAACTCTCATCTTTCCACATTGTTCCACATCATGTCTCGTTATTCCACATTCTTCTACATCAATTCACATTGCTTATTCCACATCCAATCATATTATGTATTCCCATCTTCCTTCATCCAATCACATCATATTACATCTCATCACATCTATCCTCATCACATCTCATCCATTCACATCTACCCATATCCACATCACATCACATCACATCCATTCACATCACATCTCATCCATTCACATCTACCCATATCCACATCACATCACATCTCATCCATTCACATCTACCTAGATCCGCATCATATCACATTCATCGACCTTACATCTCATCCATCCATTCACATTACATCACATTCATTTGTATTCATTCAGATCCACATCTCATCACATCACATCCATCCACATCACATCTCATCCATTCACATCACATCACATCATACTCATCACATCCATTTACATCTCATCATATCATATTCACATCGCATCACATACATTTAGATATCATCACATCACATTCACATCCACTCAAATCACATCACATCCATTCACATCTTATCACATCCACTCGCATCCATCAAACCCATTCACATCCATTACACCCATTCATATCCATCACACCCATTCACATCCATCACATTCATTGCATCCACATCACATCACATTCATTGCATCCACATCACATCACATTCATTCCACCCACATTACATCACATCCACATCTCATTCTCATCCATTTACATCACATCACATCTTTTCACATATCATCACATCTCAATCTCATCTCATCTCATCACATTCACATCCACATCCATTTACATCACATCACATCCCATCCACATCTCTTCACATCCACATCCACATCCATTTACATCACATCACATCACATCACATCCTTTCACATATCATCACATCTCAATCTCATCTCATCACATCCACATCCACATCCATTTACATCACATCACATCCCATCCACATCTCTTCACATCCACATCCACATCCACATCCATTTACATCACATCACATCCCACCCACATCTCATCACATCCAAATCCAAATCCACATCCCCCTCTCCTTACCAAGGTGTTAAGAATGCATCATTATTCTAATATATCTCATTTTTTTAGTAATATCTCTTAATTTTTTACTAATAGACCTTATACTCAATCAACTCTTCATCTTATGTGAGCATTTACTTATTTTTGGGTATTTTCTTTTATTCTTTAGATTTATCTCATCCCAACACTTGGAATAATCCTATTGGCCCATAGGAACCTTAATTGGACCATAATCCAAAAATTACCAAAAATGTAGACCCTTAGGCTAACCCTTAAGCTAAGGTCTTTTATACACATTTTCAATTAATTCCAAATGCATCTTGGAAAGTTCATTTTGAATTTTTGTTTTAAAAAAATCCATTTTAGACACTAGGAGGCTTTTTATATCCAAAGATATCTTAATTTTGGATTATCTCTCTCTAGACATTTTCTCTCTCTAGGCCAAAACAGGGTAAAATGTTCAAGATCTTTCTCTTCTATTTCAGAGAGGGGAATAATTACAAGAACATAAGGGGAGGTTCTTACAACTTTACGCCTCAAAAGCTGAGGGAGGAATCTTACATCCTACTCCACTTAGAAAACGTGAGATGTCCTCATCTTGCAGAGGTGGAGTATAATCTCTTTCATCTTCTTCTTCTTCAACCGCTTTCATTGTTACTGCCTTGGAAGTGGATGGCCGATTTGGGAACATATCTCTTTGATTTCCCCTATTCTGAGGCGGAGGTGTTGCATTACTTTGGATTGAAACTGAGGGTTAGTTAGAGGGTCTACCTCTGGGTTTTCCCTGATTTTGACGGAAAGGAACCTGATCACTTTGGAAGGAAGGAGCTGGAGTCTGGAATCTTGGTCCCTGATTTTCCCACCCCAAAAACCTTGATCCAAAAGGAGTTGGGCAAATCCATACTGCGAGTTCCGAGAAAAGGACATTTCTTCCATTTTGGAACTTCCCATATCCTGAGATTGACCTTATTGTCTCTTAGTCGGTGGGAAGTTGGAATCACCTTCCGGAGCTAGAAATCTTTTAAAAGATGATGGTGCTGGCTTTGACCTTGACATCAAAGGCCTTGGCGAAATCCTTCGCCATCTGCATTGCTTCAGCCATGGATACTGGCTTAGCATTCTTCACTAGGATATTCAAGGGTTTATTCAATGCCCGACTGAACTTGGCCATCAGCTGTTCTTCATCTAGCAGTGTGGCGAGTACTTGAGAAGGAGACCGAATTCTTGGTGATACATTTCAATAGCTCTGCTCCCCTAGGTTAACTCTAAGAATTCAATCATCTTGGTTTTCAAAAAGCCAGGAGGACAGAATCTCTTCCTTAGGTAAATCTTGAGATCATTCCAAGTCTGGGTGTTCCAATCCAGATGGTTTGTCTTGCAGTGGTTTCTCCATGCCACTCTAGTTGTTTCTACTATCTTCATCCTTGTAAGAGACATTTTACTTTTCTCCTTGTACCTGGTGACATCAAAGTATTCTTCCATCGCTTTGATCCACTTCTCCACAGCCTCACCCAAGTTTTTCCCTTCACCCTTGAAATGTCCAGGCTGCGATCCATGAAGAGTTAAGTCCCTTCTTCCCAATACAAAAATTCTTGTTAAGTCCCTTTTTCCCAGATTATCCAAGACGCTCAGGTGAAAAGATCACTTTATAATTCATATTTCCAACTGAATTCCGGGGTTCCTTATAGTCCGGTCAACCCACACAGAATCCTGGGGGGACAAAGATCCCTTCTACAAGAAGAACACTCAGAACTCATTATCAGAGAACAATTCATTCAAAACATATTATCATTTATATCCTTAACATAGTAATGGTCCATCATACCGAAAATTCCATCTAAACATTCCTCCATGAAAATTTAGTTACGTAGGTTCTCAATTTGTCATCCCTTAGTTAGATCCACTGGGTCAAAGGTTAACAGCAGCAATCTGTCAGCACAATTCACTAATCTCATAGTGATTTGCTGAAGTCATAATCATCATTCCAGCTACTAACATCGTCACTAGGATTCGTCCCATTCATCCTCATTGTGGCTTTGTTCAAATTATCTTCTTTCAATCAGAATTCAGGAATCATCATCTTTCAATCAGAATCCAAATCAACTCATCAATTCTCAACTAGAATTCTAAAATCATATCAACCATCATTCGAATTCATCCTTTGGATAGCATTTTTGCTTATAACTTCAAGGTCTTAGATTTACTCATATATATTGCTACCAAAGAGCTGCAAGTATACAAACGGTATATACGGGTAGTCACGGTCCTTGGAGTTATAAGGTAAATACCATCATATCTAGGCCTCAAACAAGTCAGGGACTCTATACAATTGCGGTACTTCCATCTGAAGACCCAATTTTCAAATTATGAATCTTCATTCTGAATATCAATTTGTATGAATTTCATCACACAATTATAATTTTTTACTGGTACTTCATAAATTTTTGACATTTCTTGCTTTTTGATTGATCCACTTTAGACAATTCCCTCTGCTCTACCAGCTGAAAGATCCCTGCCCCCTCTGGGCAATGAATTATGGGGTGCTAGTAGTGAAAGTAGCACTTCTTGCGTAGGACAGAGCCTCTCACTCGGGGCCTCACCCATGGATATCTAGACAAGGGACTAATCCCTCGGTTCTTCCAAAACCGAACCCAAAAAAACTTCCCTCGCCCAGAAAACACAAGCGATTCCTCTAAGATAATTTTATTCTAACGTAGTCAAGGTCATCACTAACCAAACTGATCCGACTGAACCCATAAGTCTCATGGTCAGATCAAGGAAAAGACTTGCACTCCAATGCTTTTTTCCTCATCAAGAGGCAGAGCCATTGATTCTTTTCCATAGAACAAGGGTTATTCGGGATTTACTTCAACTATCATAACTTAACAGAATTGAGTCTCATTTTAGGGATCCATCAGTCCAGCTAACCCCATCCAATCCAATGGGTTAGCCAGGCCCCCTAGCTGGTGCTTCAAGCAAACTTCAAGATAGTCACACCACTTACACACCCAATATGAAATTACCTGTTTCTTCATAGATAAAGCTATCTTTAAAACAATCTTTTAATGAAACCATAGTATCACTGATCATAATCCTCTAAAATATCTAGCTTGAATTCTAATTTCCACAATCATTCCTTCTTCGGTGTACCTATGGCATCATTGGCAACCAAAATGCTCACCACCTGTTCACTCAGGGGCCTTTTCAATAGTTCCTAGCTCATAGTACCCAGCAATAGTATCACATAGGAAAATCTAGATGGACTCTCCGTTGCAATCAAGCAGATCCATGCACGAGTTCCGAAAACAACTCTAACACCTTGTTCCATTTTTCTTCCTCGATGCATGCATGGGTAACTTCGTCGGCAAGACCCAGAGCCTGAGCACTGTATGGTCAGCACCCTCTAGGCTCCTTCGCAGGTCACCTAGCGCGTCAGTCATAGGCCGCTTTCTTGGTCCCTCATCCACCGTACCGGAAGCTTACTATTTAAATCGAACCGAGACTAGTCAAGACCTCGGTCGACCTTGCTACGTGAGATGTCCTCCGTTCACTCCATCACAGCAGAGCTGTTGCAACTTTATCACTTAGGTCTCCAACAACCTCGTTCACAAGATGGTCAAAATGCTTTCCCAGCATTCTTGACATAAAACAGTCATTTAAAAATAGGTTTCATAAATACAGTTTCTAAGAACTCTCATCTTTCCACATTGTTCCACATCATGTCTCGTTATTTCACATTCTTCTACATCAATTCACATTGCTTATTCCACATCCAATCATATGTCCATTCACATCACATCTCATCCATTCACATCTACCTAGATCCACATTACATCACATTCATCCACCTTACATCGTATCCATCCATTCACAATACCTCACATTCACTTATATTCATTCAGATCCACATCTCATCACATCACATCCATCCACATCACATCTCATCCATTCATGTCACATCACATCATACTGACATCCATTTACATCTCATCATATCATATTCACATCACATCACATATATTTAGATAGCATCACATCACATTCACATCCACTCACATCATATCTCATCCATTCACATCCATCACATTCATTGCATCCATATCACATCACATTCATTGCATCCACATCACATCACATTCATTCCACCCACATTACATCACATCCACATCACATTCTTACCCATTTACATCACATCACATCCTTTCACACATATCATCACATCTTAATCTCATCTCATCACATTCACATCCACATCCATTTACATCACATCACATCGCATCCACATCTCTTCACATCCACATCCATTTACATCACATCACATCCCATCCACATCTCTTCACATCCACATCCACATCCATTTACATCACATCACATCCTACCCACATCTCATCACATCCACATCCACATCCATTTACATCACATCACATCCTTTCACATATCATCATATATCATCACATCTCAATCTCATCTCATCACATTCACATCCACATCCATTTACATCACATCACATCACATCCACATCTCTTCACATCCACATCCACATCCATTTACATCACATAACATCCCACCCACATCTCGTCACATCCACATCCACATCCATTTACATCACATCCACTCACATCTTATCACATCTACTCACAGCTTATCACACCCACTCACATCTTATCACATCCACATCCATTTACATCACATCCACTCACATCTTATCACATCCTATTACATCGCATTTACATCTTATCACATTCACTCACATCTTATCACATTGCATTCACATCTTATCACATCGTATTCACATCTATTCATATTTAGTAACATTTTCTACTTTCAATACCGATGATGGGACTTTTCTAAATTTCTACCAATTACTTGGCCTAGTTTTAAAGGTACTTTTTCTTGATGAATATTTTCATATTCTTTCTCAAATTTCTCAAGTGAAATATATTCAATATTGTTCTTTTGAGTAAAAGTTTCATGGGATTTACAAAAATCAATTCTACCCATATTTCCCAATAAAGTTAATATCGCTCCAAATTCCACTTTTGATAAATACTCATAATTTGAAAATTTACTTTTTTCTCATAAATCAATTAAGTAAGCATAATTATAAAAAAATTATTTCTCATGAATATGATGAAAATCATTCTTTTTGCATAGGATGTCCAATCCTAGAATATGGTAGGAAGTCCTCTTTTAGCATTATGCATAAAAGTAAAATATGTGTTAATTTCTAAAAAAATTACCATAGCTTCGTTGCTATTTTAGATAATTTTCAATTTTTTTAGAAAAGAATAAGACTTTGTTATACAATTATGATAGAAGAACTATCCTTAAACTTAAATCCAAATTATGGAATTAAATCATAAATTTACCATAATTTTATTAACATAAAAGCATAAAAATATTATTTTCTTAACCTCTAGCTTAACAAGCTTAGAGTTTGGTTTTGAATTAAGAATTTATCAATGAGAAGCATTCTTTTTCTAAAGAATTAGCCATAGGAATGACTATTCTTTTTGGGGAGAAAGATATATATAAAAAGCATTTAAAATAAGCATAAAGATTAACTTTTTTGTGATTACTAAAGTTCTTAGAGAAAGCTTGATTTGCATTAAAAACAGCTACTTTAACTTCTCAACCTTGAGAGGGGTTGATGATTGAAATCATGAGAATATTAACAGAAACCATAAAATTCCTTCTTACCTCAAGGTTTGGCTTGCTTCTTTATCTAGAAGTGAAGCCCCCAACCAATCAAATGGTTTAGTAAGTTGAGAAGAAAGCTCCAAGATTTGTTGAAGAGAGAGAGAAGCTCCAAGCTCTCCAAAAGTAGAGGATTTTAAGGGATAATAGAAAATATCATTATTTTAATGTAATACTGGCATGGTATAGTTCAGACATTTCTTTACAAAATACTAAGGGTCTATTTATAGGTGAGGGAGGCCACTAACCAAGTCCAAATGGGTTCTAAAATTTTCTAGCTTCAATTTGACTCAATTTGGACAAGATTTGGACCAGTTTGGTTCCTTTTTTTATTTGGTTTGATCTAGGAGAGAGGAGAGATAAAAATATCACAATGTTTTTGAATTAAAAACCCTTCCACATGTGTGAAATAGGTGCCTACCTCAAGAGTCCTCCTCTCCTTACCAAGGTGTAAAAAAATTCATCATTATTCTAAAATATCTCATTTTTTGGTAATATCTCTTAATTTTTAACTAATAAACCTTGTACTCAGTCAACTCTTCATCTTATGTGAGCATTTACTCATTTTTAGGTATTTTCTTTTATTCTTTGGATTTATCTCATCCCAACACTGCAATTTGTAAGGTAAATGGTGAATTTTGATCTTTTCTATAATTTCTCAATGTTTCTCTCTTCTCAACCCCTCTCAAGCTTGAGAAGCTTAATTGGAATGGTTTTTGAATGCTATTGAAGTTGATTGATGAATGGTAGTAAAGAATTACATAAATTGATGAATGCTATTGAAGTTAATTGATGAATGCTATTGAAGTTAATTGATGAATGATAGTAAAGAATTACATAAATTTCCATTTATGCTTAATTCTAATGGTTTTTATGTAATTTCTCTCTCTCACTCAAGAAATGGTCATACTCATGACCTATTCTCAATCCAAATGAAGCTTTTCATAAAGCTTTTCCTTAATCCAAGATTAATCTATGCTTGTTGAGGCCAAATTAATAGCTTTTTTCTATGCTTTTAGTTTATGTATTTCATGAATATTGATGATTCAATCCATTATGGGTTAATGATCCAATTAGGGATCATTCTAATAATGATCCAATTAGGGATCATTCTAATCATTCCCTTTATGATAAGCTTTATCTTTTAAAATAATTGAGATTTATTAGTCATAGTAGCAGCAGAGCTATAGCAAAATTTTTGTAAACATTACACATAAAATAATTTCATTCAAAGAATGAAAAGAGGACTTCCTATATTCTAGGAATTATCATCCTAGATTAATTGAAAGAAATTCATTGTAATCATGGAGAAATTAATTTTTATATTATGCTTAAATTGATTTTCATGCATAGAGGTATGCATAAAACATTATTATTTTATTGTAAAAGTGCTACTTTTATCAAAATTTATTTTCATGCATAGAGGTATGCATAAAAAGTTATTATTATTTTGTAAAAGTGTTCCTTTTATCATATTTGATTTTCATGCATAGAGGTATGCATAAAAGGTTATTATTTTATTGTAAAAGTGTTACTTTTATCAAAATTGATTTTCATGCATAGAGGTATGCATAAAAGATTATTATTTTCTTATAAAAGTGTTACTTTTATCATAATTGATTTTCATGCATAGAGGTATGCATAAAAGATTATTATTTTATTGTAAAAGTGTGACTTTTATCAAAATTGATTTTCATGCATAGAGGTATGCATGAAAGATTAGTATTTTATTGTAAAAGTGTTACTTTTATCATAATTGATTTTCATACATAGAGGTATGCATAAAAGATTATTATTTTATTGTAAAAGTGTTACTTTTATCATATTTGATTTTCATGCATAGAGCTATGCATAAAAGATTATTATTTTATTATAAAAGTGTTACTTTTATCATATTTGATTTTATGCATAAATTAGATGCATAAGAGAAATTCTTTTATTCTAAAAGTGTAGTTTCTACTAAATTAGAATTATGCATAAAAGATTGATTTTTAATTCAAAAGTGTCATTCTCATTTAAAACGAATTTATGCATAGGAAGATGCATAAAAGATTGATTTTTAATTCAAAAGTGTCATTCTCATGAATTTATGCATAGGAAGATGCATAAAAGATTGATTTTTTTTTTCGCACCCCCTTATCCGGTGCGGTGGCGGTCTTTACGGTGCAATGTGGGTCTCTCCCCACGGTGCGCTGTTCACGCACAACCGTCTTCTTTTATTACTATTATTTTTTTCTTTTTTGAAATGCGTGTGCAGTGAACTCAATGCGTGTGCAGCTGTCAGATTTACAGCAAATTCAATACATGTGCAAGGAACTCAATGCATGTGCAGCTCTGAAATTTACAGCAAATTCGAAATGTTCAATCTCCATGTGTGTGTATAGATTTCAGTTTCTCTACAGGTGGAGGTTTAACAGAGAACTAAAATGCAGGTTTAACAGAGAACTAAAATGCACAAAATTAAAGATGCAGAAAACTAAACTAAGCTAAGAACAGAAAATAAAACGAACATGCAGAAAATTGAAACTGTAAAAATTATCCTCAAACAGAATGATAAAAATGCAAAAACAGGCCTCTCTCTTTCGCACAAAAATTGAAAATTACAGGTTTAGCACCTACCTCCAATCCTTCTCGTGTGTTGAATCCTTGTCCTGACCTCAAGGGAGAAGCGTAGCTCGCCAATCGCACTCAAATTGCAAGACAAATAAAGAGAATTTAACAACAGATTAGTCTTAAATAAATACCAAAATTAGTCCCAAAGCCTGCTCTCCTATCCAACAGTTTTGCAACCGTTAACAAGGAGTGGTAGTGTGTGTATGGTGCTCAACTAATGTAGGCACTCGCTCCCTGGCAGTGGCGCCATTGTAGAGCAGTTCTCTCTACCGTGCAATATAGTGCTCATAGAGTACTACCGATCAACAAATGTGTTAAGAAACACAGTGTCCATCCGAGTACTCGACCCGATTAGTGCATGAAGGCTTATCCCATGAGGGAGAGTTTACATACACAAACCACCACTTGACGATTCAACCATTCAACACCTCAATCAATCTCTCAATCCCTTAAATCCACTACACTAATCAAGACAACAAGCAATGCATAGCAATCTCTTAATCCCATTCAAACATTGATTAAATCTTAGCTTTCCCTAATGCCTGCAAATCCATAAGTGTGCATCTAGTAACCCACAAGGTTAAGCAAGCAGAGAATGTAACATTCACAAACCCACAAGCTCATAGAGAGAGTCTATCCATGAATAACTCATTGCCAAAGAAGTGGGCAAGAGCTTGCATCAATGGAGACCACACACACACTACAAGCATGTAGCAAACACAAGAGAAAGAAAGAAGCATTCAACTAATCATAGATTAATCTACTTCAATGATGCTAAAACAGATTAAAAGAATGAAGTGGAGCTATACTCATTGGAGCTTCATGCTCATTAGAGTACAATAGAGAGAGAGTTAGAGAGCTGCCATAGCTTGAGAGCCGCCATAGCTTCATGCTCATTAGAGTACAATAAGAGCTTCACTCAATAGCTTATGAGAATGGCAAAAAACGTCCACTTTCTTTAGCTAACCTCACTTTTGTAGAGATGTCACTAACCTTAACCCTAGGCCACTTTCACACATGGGTGGACAACCCCATAAGTGAGCCTTGCTTAATACACTTAGAACTCTCATTTAGAACCCACATTGGCCTAAAACGATTTACATTGCACTTCGGCACAAAAATATGGAAAAATTATGTGGGTCTTTATGTTCCCATGGCTACAATCCCGCTCTCTCGCATTAATTGCTTCCGGCCTCCTTCCATAATCCGTGTTCCCGTGAGTGTTCCTGTGAGTGTTCCCATGGAACAGATGTGGATGTATGAATGTAGATGTGGATGTGGATGTGGATGTGGATATATGAATGCAGACGAGGATATGGATGTATGCATGTAGATGTGGATGTATGAATGTGGATGTGTATGTGTATGTATGAATGTGAATGTGGATGTATGGATGTAGATACGGATGTAGATGTATGTATGTGGATGTGGATGTATGAATGAGAATGTGAAAATGGATGTATGCATGTAGATGTGGATGTATGGATGTGAATGTGGATGTGGATGTGGATGTACGGATGTGGATATGGATGTGTATGTATGAATGCGTATATGGGATGTGGATGTATGGATGTGGATATGGATGTGTATGTATGAATGCGGATATGGGATTGGATGTATGATGTGGATGTACGAACATGGATGTGTATGTAGAATAATGAATGTGAATGTGTGTGAAATAATGTGTCGTCGATATGAGTGAATGGATGAGAATGAGTACACATATGAATGGAATGTGGAATAAGTAATGTGGACTGAGGAGGGATAATGTGGAAAGACGAGAGTTCGATATAGAAACTCTATTTTGTGACCTATTTGTAAATGATTGTTTTATGTTAAGAATATTGGGGAAGCATTTTGACCGTCTTGTGGATTAAGGTCATGGAGATCTAACTATAAAGTTGCAATTGCTGACGGAGAGTCAATGGAGGACGTCTCGCATAGCAAGGTCGGTCGAGGTCTTGACGATTTAAATGGTGAGCTTCCGGTACGGTGGATGAGGGACCAAGGAACCGGCCTATGAGTGAAGCGCTAGGTCACCTGCGAAGGATCCTAGAGGGTGCTGCCCATACGGTGCTCGGGCTTTGGGTCGCCAAAGATACCCACACGTGCGTCGTGGAAGATATTGGAACAAGGAGTAAGAGTTGTTTTCTAAAACCGGGAATGGATCTGGTTGATTGACCTTGCTGGTCCTCAACAACGGCTGAGTCCATGGCTCTTTTATATGGATCTGTTGATTGATCTTGCTGATCTTCAATAAGGATTCCATCTTGATTTTTATATCTGAAAATATTTCCGGGTACTATGAGCTAGGAACTATTGAAAAGGCCCCTGAGTGAACAGGTGGTGAGCGTTCTGGTTGCCAATGATGCCATAAGTACACTGATGAATGAATGATTGGAAATATGGATTCAATCAGAGATTTCGAGGATTGTCATCAGTGACATAATGGTTTCATTAAAGGATTGTCTTAAAGTTAGTTGATGCTGAGAAAAAGGTAACTTCATATTGGGTGTGTAAGTGGTGTGACTAGTTTTATGTTTGCATGAACTTCTGGCTAGGGGGCCTGGGAACTTTTTTCCCTGGTACCCGGGACAAAACCTAACCAAATTCCGAATTGGATCCCATCACTATAGTGGTTGGGTGGTTGGCTACTAACCCATGGGACTGGATGGGGTTAGGCTGGACTGATGGATCCGTAAATCGAGACTCAATTTCTGTTATTACGATAGATAAAGTAAATCCCGAATAGTAATTGTTCTATGGATAGGAATCAACGACTGTGCCTCTTGATGGGAAAAAAAGCGTTGATCCCAATGATCCAAGTACAAGTTTCTTCCTTGATCTGACCGAGTATCTTTATAGGTGCAGTCGGATTAGCTTGATCAGTAATGGTCTTGACTACGTTAGAGTAAAAAGTTATCTTGGTGGAATCGCCCGTGCTTTCTAGGTAAAGGAAGTTTTTCCGGGTTCAGTTTTGGAAAAACCGACGGATTAGTCTTTTGTCCGGATATCCGTGGGGGCGAGGCCCTGCGTGTGGAACCTTGCCCCCACACAAGATGTGCTACTTTCGCTGCTAGCACCCCGAATCCATTGCACGGTGGGGAGAGGGATCTCACAGTTGGTATCAAAGCAAATTGGCTAAAATAAAGATCAATTGAGAAGCCAAATATGTCAAAAATTCATCAAGAAGCACAAAAAAGTTGTAATTGTGTGATATAATTCATACAATTTGATATTCAAACTGAAAATTCGTAAATTACCGCAATTGTATGGAACCTTGACTTGCTTGAGGCCTAGACATGATGGTATTTACCTTATAGTTCCAAGTATCATGACTACCTGTATATACCGAGGGTATAACTGCAGGAAGTATATACGAGTAAATCTAAGACTTGAAATTATAAGCATTAATGCTATCCAGATGATGATTTCAAATGTGATTGATATGATTTTTAATTCTGTTTGAGAACTGATGAGTTGATTTGGATTCTGATTGAAAAATGATGATCCCTGAAAATTGGTTGAAATGCAATAAGCTGAGCGAAACCACAATGAGGATGAATGGGATGAGTCCCTGTGATGATATTCATAACTATAATGATGATAATGATTTCAGCAAATCACTATGAGATTAGTGGATTGTGCTGTCGAATTGCCACTATTAACACTTGACACGGTAGATCAAGTTAAGGGATGACAAATTGAGAACTTGCTTGACTAAAATTCCCGTGGAGGAATGTTCAGAAAGAAATTTTTCGGTCTAATGGACCATTATCGTGTTAAAGATATGAATGATATGATCTGAATGAATTGTTATCTAATGATGAGTTCTATATAAGGGATATTTATCCCAATATTCTGTTGGGTTTACTTGGATATAAGGAACCCCAGAATAAATTGGATCTTAAGAAAAAGAGTTGTCCTCTACTTTGCGAGATGAGGACATCTCGCATTTTAAGTGCCAGGGTAGAATGTAAGATTCCTCCCCCAGCCTTCGAGGTATACAGGAGTAAGAACCTCCCTTTCTGATCTTATAATTATTCCCTCTCTAAAATAAAAGAAAGATTCTGTTTAAAAAGGAAGACCCTTTCCCAGAATACTTTCTCAGGAACCCCACCTGTTTTTAAGGATTCAGAACGATGAGTTCAAAAGTGAGAACCAGTGTTTTGGATGCCAAGGTTTTGGTCATCAGTTAAAAGACTGCTCGACTCCTGCCATGTCAAGGGCACAGGGAAGTCAAGAACCCCAAATTCAGTGACCAATCCCTTCATACCAGTCTAATCAGGGTCCGTCTCGCCCAAGCCAGGGTAACCCCAGAAGAACTCCAACTCATCCATCTGCCTCTGTCCAGAAAAACCTCAAAACTCCTTTCCAGAACTGGGGCAACCAAAGAGAAAGAATTTCGCCTCAGACTGCAGCAGCCAGAGTAGTCGCAATTTCAGATGTAGTAGAAGAGGGAAAAGGACGAATGAAAAGAACCCTTTTCATTCGTAGTAGAAACAGTATGCAGATAAGAAGAGGATAGTCAGAGAATTCAAAGAAGCAGATATGGTCTTCATTCGAGTACGGCCCAAAAGAAGTTCTTTATCTCTTGGGAAGTATAAGAAGTTATCCCCCAGATATTGTGGGCCATATCTGATTTCAAAGAAAGTAGGTGACACAACCTACGAGCTTCTTCTACCTCCTCATCTCAAAGTTCATAATGTATTTCATGTGAGCCTTCTAAAGAAAAATGTGCCAAGCCCAAATCATGGAAAGACGGTAAAACTTCAGTGGTTAGATACACCGTCGGCTTCTAGGTTACGCTAGTTCCTTCTTTTATATAAGTCGTAACTCTTACTTGTCGCTCGCAGTAATCTTACTTCCATTGATCTCCTTTCTTTCTTAATCTCTTTCATGGCTTGGCAGAGCAGGACTTGGTTTTATCCATGATGATTTCTCACCTTCAAGACGCAAGTGAGTCTGTGAAGAAGGATTTTATAGAACTGTATGAGCGCTTACTTTTCCCTCACTTGGGAACTTCTGTAGCTCAGACCAAATGGTGGACCTATCAAACATAACTAGGGTAACACTGTGGGGTCAGCATCACTTTCGTAACGATGTCCGCTTGGCTATGGTTAACTGAAGCTTTGGGTTTGGGTCCCCGATACTATTGCGTGATGAGATCAAGGCATGGTGGGTTTTCTGAGCGGGTCTTCTTACTTGCGTGTTTTCTTCCTCACAAGAATATATGCCTTTATCCCATTTTTGGCTTGCCTCTTAGAGGTCCTTTTATTAGGTCACCTCATACCAATGAGGTAGGTGCTGCAATAACCGGCCGAATTATTCCCATAGATGAGTTACCTTATACATGTGCTGCTTGTGAGTGCTGCTTTTGTGACCATATGATGGAAGGGCTTCTTGAATTATAAAAAGTTCTTCTATCTTTGCTGTATACGTTCCAAGAGTGTATAAAGTTGAAATCTTTGTTTTTGTCTTAAGTCTTGCTTTCTTTGAGACTTTTCTTGGTGGTTACTCTTAATTAAATTTTTTCTTAGTCTCATATTCTTGCATCTTGCGAGATTACCCCCAATTTGCAAGATGAGGGCATCTCGTGTTTTTCAAGTGGGAGAGAATTTAAGACTCCTCCCAACCCTTTCAAAATGCCCAGCATCTTCCCATGTAATTAAATCCCTCTTCAGAAATATAAAAGATCTTATTTCTAACTATTTTAACCTAGAGAGAGAAAATATTCTAGAGAGAGAATATTCAGATTTTGAATATTTTTAGATAGAAAAATTTCTCATATTATTAAAATAAGATCCCCTGAAATAGAAGTTCAAAAAGATTTTCTGAAGGTGCATTAGAAATTAAGTATATTCGGTTCACGAGGCATTATCCTAGGGGGTGAAGATTTTTTCGAAATTTCAAATTAAGGTTCCTATGGGCCAATAAGATCAATCCATGTGTGGGGAGGAGATAAATCCAATTTGTAAAAGAAATTATCCAAAAATGAGTAAATGCTCACATAAGATGAAGAGTTGACTATATACAAGGTTTATTAGTAAAAGAAACAAAAATATGAGATATTTTGGGTATAATGATTCCATTTTGACACATATGTAAGGAAGGGGAGTCCCTTCAATGAGGCGCCTACTTAACATTCTTGAATGAGTTTTAAACTCAAAAATAATGTGATATTTTTATCTCTCCTCTCTCTTGAACCAAACCAAATAATAAAAGAACCAAACCGAATAAAAAAGGAACCAAACTAGGTTCAAATCTGGTCCAAATTCAACCAAACTGAAATCTAGAAAATTCTAGAAATCAGTTAGCTTTGGTTAAAGCCTCCCTCTCCTATAAATAGAACATGAGTCCTTTGAAAAAAATAGGAGAATTTTACTATACTAGAATTATGCTGAAATAATGCTAATTTTTACCATTCTCTAAAATTCTCTCCAAATTGAAGAAATTGGAGCTTCCCTCTTTCTTCAATCCCCATTGGTTAGAGCCTCCCTCGCCTATAAATAGAACATGAGTCCTTTGAAAAAAATAGGAGAATTTTACTATACTAGAATTATGCTGAAATAATGCTAATTTTTACTATTCTCTAAAATTCTCTCCAAATTGAAGAAATTGGAGCTTCCCTCTTTCTTCAATCCCCATTGGTGGCTCCATCAACATACTAAACCAATTGATTGGTTAGGGGCCTCTACCGTGAACAAAGAATCAAGCAATTTGTAAGGTAAATGGTAAATTTTGATCTTTTCTATAATTTCTCAATGTTTCTCTATTCTCTACCCCTCTCAAGCTTGAGAAGCTTAATTGGAATGGTTTTTGAATGCTATTGAAGTTGATTGATGAATGGTAGTAAAGAATTACATAAATTGATGAATGCTATTGAAGTTAATTGATGAATGATAGTAAAGAATTACATAAATTTTCATTTATGCTTAATTCTAATGGTTTTTATGTAATTTCTCTCTCTCACTCAAGAAATGGTCATACTCATGACCTATTCTCAATCCAAATGAAGCTTTTTATAAAGCTTTTCCTTAATCCAAGATTAATCTATGCTTGAGGCCAAATTAATAGCTTTTTTCTATGCTTTTAGTTTATGTATTTCATGAATATTGATGATTCAATCCATTATGGGTTAATGATCCAATTAGGGATCATTCTAATCATTCTCTTTATGATAAGCTTTATCTTTTAAAATAATTGAGATTTATCAATCATAGCAGCGAAGCTATGGCAAAAATTTTGTAAAAATTACACATAAAATAATTTCATTCAAAGCATGAAAAGAGGACTTCCTACCATATTCTAGGAATTATCATCCTAGATTAATTGAAAGAAATTCATTGTAATCATGGAAAAATTAATTTTTATATTATGCTTAAATTGATTTTCATGCATAGAGGTATGCATAAAAGATTATTATTTTATTATAAAAGTGTTACTTTTATTGAAATTGATTTTCATGCATAGAGGTATGCATAAAAGATTATTATTTTATTAGAAAAGTGTTACTTTTATCATATTTGATTTTCATGCATAGAGGTATGCATAAAAGGTTATTATTTTATTGTAAAAGTGTTACTTTTATCAAAATTGATTTTCATGCATAGAGGTATGCATAAAAGATTATTATTTTATTATAAAAGTGTTACTTTTATCATAATTGATTTTCATGCATAGAGGTATGCATAAAAGATTATTATTTTATTGTAAAAGTGTTACTTTTATCAAAATTGATTTTCATGCATAGAGGTATGCATAAAAGATTAGTATTTTATTGTAAAAGTGTTACTTTTATCATAATTGATTTTCATGCATAGAGGTATGCATAAAAGATTATTATTTTATTGTAAAAGTGTTACTTTTATCATATTTGATTTTCATGCATAGAGGTATGCATAAAAGATTATTATTTTATTATAAAAGTGTTACTTTTATCATATTTGATTTTATGCATAAATTAGATGCATAAGAGAAATTCTTTTATTCTAAAAGTGTAGTTTCTACTAAATTAGAATTATGCATAAAAGATTGATTTTTAATTCAAAAGTGTCATTCTCATTTAAAATGAATTTATGCATAGGAAGATGCCTAAAAGATTGATTTTTAATTCAAAAGTGTCATTCTCATGAATTTATGCATAGGAAGATGCATAAAAGATTGATTTTTAATTCAAAAGTGTCATTCTCATTTAAAATGAATTTATGCATAGGAAGATGCATAAAAGATTGATTTTTATTTCGAAAGTATTATTCTCCTTAAAAATGGAATTTATGCATAAATAGATGCGTAAAGAAATCTTATATCAAATATAAGAATTCTCTTGTATTCTATAAATAGATATTAGGATGTGATAAGAGGTATATAAGATGTGCTAGGATGTGATAAGAGTTGTATGAGATGTGCTAGGATGTGATAAGAGTTGTATGAGATGTGCTAGGATGAGATAAGAGGTATATGAGATGTGCTAGGATGTGATAAGATGCGTGCGAAAAGTGATAGGATGTGATAAGAGTTGTATGAGATGTGCTAGGATGCGGTAAGATGTGTATGAGAAGTGATAGGATGTGATAAGATGTGTATGAGATGTGATAAGATGTGATAAGAGGTGTATGAGATGTGATAGGATGTGATATGATGCGTATGGGATGAGTTAGGATGTGATAAGATGAGTTAGGATGTGATAAGATGTGTATTAGATGAGGTAAGAAGTGTATCTGACGAGATAAGATATATATGGGTTGTGATAGGGCGAGAATGGATGTGATGTAAAAGAATAGATGTGAAGGTGGAGGTGGATGTATGAATGTAGATGTGGATGTGGATGTATGAATGCAGACGAGGATATGGATGTATGCATATAGATGTGGATGTATGAATGTGGATGTGTATGTATGAATGTGAATGTGGATGTGGATGTGGATGTATGGATGTAGATACGGATGTAGATGTATGTATGTGGATGTGGATGTATGAATGAGGATGTGAAAATGGATGTATGCAGGTAGATGTGGATGTATGGATGTGAATGTGGATGTGGATGTGGATGTATGGATGTGGATATGGATGTGTATGTATGAATGCGGATATGGGATTGGATGTATGATGTGGATGTACGAACATGGATGTGTATGAAGAATAACTAATGTGAATGTGTATGTGAAATAATGTGTCGTCGATATGAGTGAATGGATGAGAATGAGTGCACATATGAATGGATGTGTATGAAGAAAAGAATAACTAATGTGAATGTGTATGTGAAATAATGTGTCGTCGATATGAGTGAATGGATGGGAATGAGTACACATATGAATGGAATGTGGAATAAGTAATGTGGATTGAGGAGGGATAATGTGGAAAGACGAGAGTTCGATATAGAAACTGTATTTTGTGACCTGTTTGTAAATGACTGTTTTATGTCAAGAATGCTGGGGAAGCATTTTGACCGTCTTGTGGATTAAGGTCATGGAAACCTAACTGATAAAGTTTCAACTGCTGACTGAGAGTCAATGGAGGACGTCTCGCGTAGCAAGGTCGGCCGAGGTCTTGACCAGCCTCGGTTCGATTCAAATGGTGAGCTTCCGGTACGGTGGATGAGGGACCAAGGAAGCGGCCTATGAGTGAAGCGCTAGGTCACCTGCGAAGGATCCTAGAGGGTGCTGACCATACAGTGCTCGGGCTCTGGGTCGCCGAAGATACCCATACGTGCGTCGTGGAAGATATTGGAACAAGGAGTAAGAGTTGTTTTCTGAAACCGGGCATGGATCTGGTTGATTGACCTTGCTGGTCCTCAACAACGGCGGATGAGTCCATGGCTCCCTTATATGAATCTGTTGATTGATCTTGCTGATCTTCAACAAGGATTCCATCTTGATTTTTATATGTGAAAATATTTCCGGGTACTATGAGCTAGGAACTATTGAAAAGGCCCCTGAGTGAACAGGTGGTGAGCGTTCTGGTTGCCAATGATGCCATAAGTACACTGATGAATGAATGATTGGAAATATGGATTCAATCAGAGATTTCGAGGATTGTCATCAGTGACATAATGGTTTCATTAAAGGATTGTCTTAAAGTTAGTTGATGCTGAGAAAAAGGTAATTTCATATTGGGGGTGTGTAAGTGGTGTGACTAGTTTTATGTTTGCATGAACTTCCGACTAGGGGGCCTGGGAACTCTTTTCCATGGTACCCAGGACAAAACCTAACCAAATTCCTAATTGGATCCCATCACTACAGTGGTTGGTGGGTGGTTGGCTAACCCATGGGACTGTGGGATGGGGTTAGGCTGGACTGATGGATCCGTAAATCGAGACTCAATTTCTGTTATTACGATAGATAAAGTAAATCCCGAATAGTAATTGTTCTATGGATAGGAATCAACGACTGTGCCTCTTGATGGGGAAAAAAGCGTTGATCCCAATGATCCAAGTGCAAGTTTCTTCCTTGATCTGACCGAGAATATTTATAGGTGCAATCGGATCAGCTTGATCAGTAATGGTCTTGACTACGTTAGAGTAAAAAGTTATCCTGGTGGAATCACCCGTGCTTTCCGGGTAAAGGAAGTTTTTTCGGGTTCGGTTTTGGAAAAACCGACGGATTAGTCTCTTGTCTAGATATCCGTGGACGAGGCCCCGAGTGTGGGACCCTGCCCCGCACAAGATGTGCTACTTCCGCTGCTAGCACCCCGAATCCATTGCACGGTGGGGACAAGGATCTCACAGTAATAGTTTCCCTTCTATATGGTTTTATCAAATGAAGGTAGTTCAGTATCTTGACCTCGTTAAAAGAATTCATTAAGAAAATAAAAATGGTGGAATCGTCTCCGGGCATGGGAAATTTTCTCGATTTCGGTTTTCGGACTGACCACCAGCTTAGTCTCATGCCCGGACATTCGAGGGCGAGGCCCCGAGTGAGAAACCTTGTCCCGCGCAAGAGGAAGCTACTTCCGTTGCTACCATCCGGGAATCTCTGGTGCGCGGAGGGGGCAGTGGGATCTCACATCAACTGCATCTCATGTACACCAAGCGAAGCCCTGAATCTGCGGAGCTTCTCTGTACCCAATGCTTTGGTGAAGATGTCAACGACCTGATCCTATGTGCTGACATAAACAAGGTCAACGTCTCCTGCCAAAACCTTCTCTTTGATGAAATGGTAGTGGACCTCTATATGCTTCATGTGAGCATGAAAAATTGGGTAATGACAACTTGTCTATCCACTGATAGACCCAAATCTGCAAGTAGCTTTCTCAACCAAGCTACCTCACATGCTACCATAGCAGCACCTCTGTACTCGGTCTCTGTATTGGATAGAGCAACCGTAGACTGCTTCTTACTGCTCCAAGTCACAGTAGCACTTCCCAAAGAAAACATGAAGCCACTAGTAGATCTTCTATCTGAGATACTACTAGCCCAATCAGCATCTGTGTACCCATGTACACATATCTCTGTCCCCCACTTTCATAAAATAGTCCACAATGCAAAGTAGACCTCACATACCTCAGTATGCATCTCAATGGATCTAAATGCGACTTCCAAGGAACCTGCATAAACTGACTCACCAACCCAATAGCATAGCTCAAATCTGGCCTGGTGTTGTCATGTAGATCAAGCTTCCTACTATGCGCCTATACATAGTAGGATCCTCCAAAACCTCTCCTGAATTTGGACTCAACTTGCCATTCTGATCCAATGGCATTGAGATACGCTTATAGCCTGTCATACCATACTTGGACAACATGTCCAAGCCATACTGTCTCTGCAGTAATCCAATACCATGTGGTGACCTAATCACCTCAATGCCCAAGAAATATCTGAGCTCTCCCAGATCCTTCATCTCAAACTTCTGTCTAAGCAAGATCTTTACATCAAAGATCTCTGCATCATGGTCCCCTGTAATGATCAGGTCATCTACATAGATGACAATAAGCACAACCCCTCTATCACTGTGTCTCACATACAGTGAGAAATCTGCATTAGCTACATGAAAGTTTGAGATGAAGGATCTGAGCTCCCTCAGATCCTTCATCTCAAACTTTTGTCTAAGCAAGATCTTTACATCAAAGATATCTGCATCATGGTCCCCGTAATGATTAGGTCATCTACATAGATGACAATAAGCACAACCCTTCTATCACTGTGTCTCACATACAGTGAGAAATCTACATTGGCTACATGAAAGCCAATAGTGACAATAGATGACAACAAGCACAACCCCTCTATCACTGTGTCTCACATACAGTGAGAAATCTGCATTGGCTACATGAAAGCCAATAGTGACAAGATATTCAAAAATCTTGTCAGACCATGCTCTTGGTGCTTGTTTTAAGCCATACAAGGCTTTCTTCAACCTGCAAACATGCTCGGGGTGACTCACATCCTCATAACTAGGTGGTTGCAACATATACACCTCTTCCTACAAATCCCCATGCAAGAATGCATTCTTTACATCCATCTGATGTAAAGACCATTGCTTTGACATAGCCACTTTGACATAGCCACTGCTATCATAACTCTCACTATTGCCATCTTGGCAACTGTGCAAAAGTTTCCTCATAATCAATGCCATATGTCTGCGCATATCCTTTGGCTACCAATCTAGCCTCGTACTACTTGCTTATGCTTCCATCACTGTTATGTTTTACTTTGTACACCCACTTGCATCCAATGGCTTTCTTGCCTTCAGGCAATTACACTAAATCCCAAGTATCATTTCCATATAGTGCATCCATCTCCTCATCCATTGCTTTCTCCCAACACACATTTCCAACAGCCTCATCAATGCATGTGGGCTCTACAACCTATACAATTTTTGCCATGTTTGTATATTGATGTGCCACATAACCATCATAGGTAAACCTCTGCATAGGATTCTTCACTCTCCCAGATCTTCGCAGCTTTGCATTCATGGCTTCCATATCCTTCTTTACACCAGGTGTTCTCATAGCTGGTATCCCAAGATCCTCATCAAGGCTCATCTCTGAGCCACTAAACTCTCCATCAACATGAGAATGCCCTAAAAAAATGTCAGGCATACTGAGGGGCTCAACCACTTTCTCTTTGCCTTTATGTGATGTACTAATCACATTTGCAGGACTGGTATTATGATGTAGCCTGCCATGGTCTATCAACTGAACCACTAGATGAGGACTCTCCTAGTCCACTCAAAGACTGTGATTGCTGACTTGCATTCTGTGCAACCACATTTCCACTCACGTTGGCCCCAACAGCTTCTTTTTTAGCAGCATACCAGGCAGCTGATCATCTCATCAAAAACAACATCCTTGCTTACCCTCAACTCACGTGTAGCAGGGTTATAACACCTGTATCCCTTTTGCTCAAGGGAATACCCAATAAACACACATTTTCAGCTTTTGGATCCAGCTTAGTTCTCAGCTCATCTGGCACATGCACATATGCATCCAAAGATTTTCAGATGAGACAAATCAGGTTCTCTGCCAGTAAACCTCTCCTCTGGAGTTACAACATGTATGGCTGCAGTTGGAGTCCTGTTCATGATATAAACTGCTATAGAAATAGCCTCAGCCCAATAGCTATGCGGCATATTCTTCTCTCCCATCAATGCTCGCGCAATCTCAGCAATGTGCCTGTTTTTTTGCTCAGCAACTCCATTTTGCTGCGGAGTGTATCTGCATGTAAACTGTCTCTGAATATGATTCTTCTGCAAAAATTCAGAGAACTCATTGGAGAAGTACTCTCCCCCTCCATCTGACCTTAGGCACTTTACATGTTTCCCTATTTACTTTTTAACCATAACTCTGAAATTCTAAAAATGGGTGAACACCTCACTCTTCTCCTTCATGAAGTATACCCACACTTTCCTTGTGTGGTCATCAATAAATACCTGCAGCCTCCCATAGACATGGTCTTCATAGTAGGACCCCATACATCTGAATGCACAACATCTAGTGCATTTCTGCTCACATTTATGTCACGTGGAAATACATGCTTTGTTTGCTTTCCAAATTGGCATGTTTCACATATTTTTTGCATACCTTCAACTTTAAACTTTGGCAGCCTTATCACAATTCCTTTAGTCTGCATAGACTTCATTCTCTGCACATTCACATGTCCAATTCTTTTATGCCAAATGTCTGTGTCTGCAACAATTCCTGAGCTATTTGCAAACATCGCAGCACTCACTTCATGCATGTTTACATTCAATGTAAACATTTTGCCCACTCTGTTGCCTTTTGCAACCAACCTGCACTAAGTGTCTTTAAAGTCTTCAACATAACAACCATCAGGGTTAAACCGAACCTGCAAACCCTGCTCAATCATCTGGCCAACTGAAACTAGATTCTTTGTTATGTTCAGAACATGAAGTACATCTGTAAGGTACTTCACTTTGCCATCCTGCATAGACAATGACACATCTCCAACATGGGCAATTGGATGAGCAGTGTCATCCCCTGTTTCCACAAAACCTGGTCTTTCAAGGTTTTTCATCTCCTTGAACCACTCCCCACCCATGACTTGTCATGTGGGGTTCGAAGCACCTGAATCAACGTACCATACATCATCTTTATGTGGTGTTTCAACATTTTCAGACATGGCATTAATGACATGCTGCATAACAAACAACCTTTCATTATTCTCATTGTTTCTGCTCAAGGATGCATAGTTGTTTTGCTGCAATTTTCCATTTTGCATGTCATCCTGGTTCTTATTATAATAAAAGCATCCACGTGTATCATTATATTTTTTTTGCCAATTTCCACGACCTCTTTGACTCCCCCTGCCTTTGAATTGGCCTGTTCCACTTGCTTGTTGTTGTTGTAAATTCTAGGACTGTTGTTATTGCTGTTCTTGCTGGCCATAATTCTGATTACCTGTTCGGCCACCTCCTTGGCCACGTCCACGGCCTCCTCTACCTTGTCCTCTTCTTGAACTTGTGTAGAAAGCCTGGTGCTCTGAATTGTTTTTGTTTTGTGAAGACTGTTGGTCTTCAGCCAAGCTCTTCTCTTCTATAATCAACATAGACACCAAATCTGTGAAATTGGGAATGTTTTCCCGAGTCTGAATAGACGTCTTGAATGCCCTGTATTGTGGCCCGAGACCACGTAGACAAACTTCCACCTTATCATCATCATCTACTATTGAAACGCCAATAGATGTAAGGGATTCCACGATACCCTTGATCTTCAATGCATAGTCATTCACAGACATACTCTTTTTCTCCACTGTATGAAGTTCATTCTTCAACTGTATCTTTCGTGCCTTGGTATGTGTTTCATAGAGTTTTACCAAGGTGTCCCATGCCTGCTTGGGGGACTTGGCATCCTGTATGTGCCCAATCATGGTGTCCTGTATACTGATAGAGAGCCAATACATTTTTTGGCTCCTTGGTTCCAATCCTTGAACTCTTTCACATTTGCAGTAGTCAAATTGATCTCCGGTGTCTCCGGTGCCTCTTCAGGCTCACCTTCTATGTAGTCCCATCAGGAAATTTGTCAACCTGAACCTCCAAGCATGGAAGTTGTTCTTGTCAAGCTTCTCAGCAACAATCTGGTTTATGCCATCATTTGACATCTTGCCACACACACAAATTTACCAGAAACAGCACTCTGGTTTGTCTTGCACAAATTGCTGTATTTTCTACAGCAGCAGCGGTACTGTACTACACTCAAATGTCACAACCAGTGGCCTCAATGTGCATACATACACTCAATGGCAAATATTTGACCTCCTTACAGCACACACAATGTCTGCACAACCAATCTGTCTTCCTGCAGTTCTTAAACAAAATTCTGCATAGAATCGATAACTTACCCGCAGTGCTCAAAATCGCCTGCTTTCCAAAAAACGGAGATCCTAACGCACCTGAAACGCGTTTTCGGCCCGAAAAAATGTTGTCCACCAATAGGACAACCGATAGGATAATATAATTGCCCTATAGCTTAACTCCCGCAAAGAAAGCTCTGATAGGATAATATAATTGCCCTATAGCTTAACCGATAGGATAATATAATTACCCTATAGCTTAACTTCCGCGAAGAAAGCTCCTCAATCAGAGATCGTTTGTCGGTGCCTCTCGTAGAGCTCCCGACAAGGGTGTAGTCTCGCCAACACAAATAGGGAAGAGTAGATGAATCTCTTATTGTGCTTCTCTTGCTCCTTAGCATGAACTAGGCTCTGATACCATGAAAAGATGCAGGGGAGAAGAGAGCTTGAGCTCTTGCAAAGCACACACACACTCACAAAACCCTAAAAGAGAACACACAAGGTGAGAGGTTGAAAATCTTCTTCTTCTTCACACAACACTCAACACACCATATACAAAGATAAGAGTACACACAATATGAAAAGGTTTTCTATAGTGTGAACCCAACTAAATGAGCTAGTGCTATAACTATGCCAGTCTCTAGAATGGCTGTCACACAGCTTGTCATCCCATTGGCCGCATATCACCCATGATCTCACCAACCATGCCAGTGGTGTAAGTGTGGGGCCTATACCCCAGGCGGGTCATCAGTGTCCACACCGCCTCACTAGATGAGCTCCATATCTCAACAGGCTAGGACACATCCAATTGAAAATTTAGAAGCATTAATATGCACATGGAAGATAACATCCCAGTTTGGCACTCGTAGTATGGGAGTGCTAGCCAAATCTTGCTTCAACGTGTCATAAGCTTGTTGGAATTCTTCTGTCCACTCAAATATAATGAGAAGCTTGTACAAGGGTCTAGCTATCTTAGTATAGAATAATATGAACCGTCGATAGTAGCCAACATGACCCATAAATGTTTGAACCTCCTTGTAGTTTGTGGGCGACGGTAAGTCCAAAATGACTTTGATTTTTCCATGTAGAAATACCATTGGTGGACACTATGTGTCCTAAGATCACTCCATTCTTGACCCAAAATTGGTATTTAAAAGGGTTCAATGATATCCAATAAAGCCTACACCTTTCAAAGATCTTTCTTAAGCATGCTAGATGTTCTTTCTAGGATGAATGAATGCATAAGTCATCTAAGAAAGCTTCAGTAAACTCTCTTAAGTAGTCCTTAAAGGCAGTGTTCATCTACCTTTGGAATGTGGTTGGTGCATTAGTCAAGCCTAATGGCATAACACAATAAGCATACACCCTACCTTTTGTAATAATAAATAGTGTTTTGGATTAGTTCTCAAGTTCAATGGAAATCTAATTATAGCTTGAGTATCCATCTAAAAAGATATAAGATTCCTTGCCTTCATTTCGCTCTAGCACATGTTCATCAGAATAAGGCAATGCGGGTGGTAGCATTCACCTTCTTGAGATTCACACTCTAAATTTTTCTGTTTTTCTTAGGCACAACCACAATAGGTGAAAACTACTCTTAGTGTTCGATCTTTTAAATGAGTCTGCATTTAAGAAGCTTGTGAATTTCTTCCTTCACAATTTTGGCATATTTAGGATTCATCATCGAATAGGGTTGTTTAGGACTAGTCTAACATTCGGTACCATTGGGATGGTGTGCTATACAACACTAGTAGGAACTCCCTTCAAGTCATAATAAGTCCATGCAAAGAAGTCCCTATATTCCTTGAGGAGAGCGACATGTTCAACCTCCTCAGCCTTAAGTCCTTAGCTATGTACACAAGCTTAGGATATTCTCTTGGTTTAGCCAAGTCTACTTCCTTCACCTCTGTAGGCCCATCATAGACTCCTCCACTCTCACTTGTGGGTTTACGTTTGGTATTATAATAACTTGTGTTCCCCTATGGCATATGACCTATAACGCTCAGGTGTTGGGCATAAATTAGGCTCATTTTCCTTTCCTTCATCAGTTGCTTCAGTTTCACCCTTAGCCTCTCGTTCCTTTTGTGCTAGTTTACAATTTTTTTTCTTCCTAGTTGAGCAACTTGATTTTGATTCATTAGAGACTTTCACCTTAGCTATATCAATTGGGGGTGGTTTACAATACTTGACCTTTTGTAACTCCTCTCCTAATTGTCTATAAACTTTCGATCTAAGTCTACTACACTCATGTACTACAACCATTTGGTAGTAGTTCTCTCTTACAACCATTTGGTAGTAGTTGTTCTCTCTTACAACCTTCTATGATGATTACCTACATAGTATTTACGTGTGCACCATTTTGGGAGATGCTTCTTGGTGTTTTGAAGAACTTCATCCCTTTCTTCAAATTGAAAATCCATACAAGATTCCGAGCTACTCCTTGTAGTTTCATTTGATGTTATCACCTCTATTTTTCTTGTGGTGGTAACTGAGGAGTTGGTGTTGCTTTTATTCTCTATTTTAGACTCCTCGTGCCACTAATGGTGCTTGAGCTTGAGTCATCCCATGTGGACTCAAGTTCACTTTAGCCAATTCTCTTGGCCTCATAAGGTAGAGCACAAATAATTCACAGGGGCATAACCTTAGGGATCTCATCACCATCGAGGATAACCCATATAGATCCTCTAGCTCCCTAGCTATCGATTGTAGCCAGCATATGTGTCTCATTTAGATCATCTTTAGAATTAGTGGCTTGTTTTTTAACATCTTTGTAGGGTGGTTCCTTCCCTATATCAGTCTCCTCTCTGCAAGTATAGCAGTATTCCAGAGGGGTTGAATGGATGGTAGTATTGGATGTTTGGTTGAATAGTCCACCACTACCCATTGGATGTACGTGAGTAGTCACAAGGTCTAGTCTAAGGATTGCATCATCAAATTGCAGGTAGACATGGTTTCTGGACCAATCATGGACCATTTTAGCTTCATGCATATATGGTCTTCCTAAGATCATTTCATAACAATCAAGTTGCTTGGAAAAGTCATTCATAATGAACATATGTTAATCCAATTCTAGGATTAACACGAGCTACTGCCATTATCTTACATCACCGAGTCACAATAGATACACCAAAGGGTTATACATTTAAGATATGAAGCAATAGTGTCCAAAGCTACAACTTGGACGGGTGCTCATAATGGTGTGATGGAGTATTTATGGCAATTCCCACTTCAAGAGCATGTGGTAGCAAGTTACGATGAAGTCTTAAGTGATGTACTTCATGGATATATTATGAGAGTAGTTATTGTAATAGCATTAGGCCTCTTATGAGCCTAAACTGCCCATCCGGCCATAGTTTAAGTGAGTGTGAACACTTGTGGCCATGTATATAAGTGATTTTCTCTCATATTACAACAGACTCTCCCATTGGGCAATTGAGTCTTTCTCTTGCTAATCCTCTTAATAATCTCTCTCCCTAATGCATGCTAGTGAGTGTATGTGAGTGAAGTGAGGTGAGAGGAGGGATGAGGACCCGTAGTGCAACACGACAGTGTGACAACGCTCACGGGAGGCATGGTGGAATTGCTTCTCAAGGAGTTGTAGAGCTTGGAGACCCAAGCTCAGTCATTGGAAATCTCCTCACATGACAATTGTGGTTCACCAGGTAACCTCTTTTTGGATGTGTTACAAGGAGGGTTAGGGTGAGCCATAACATTTTTGGCGCCATTTTTCGGGAGCCATCCCTTGGCTTTTTCCATTGTTTTGCCTCTAATCTATGCATAACCCATTTTCCATTATCTTGATTAATGGTTTCCCATGAAAAAGATGTGGATTTGATGGTGATTTGTGTAAGATTTGGTGTAGAATAGCTCTCTTTTTTGTTTTCGAAAAGAATACTTTTTGCGTACTTTTTAGATTAAGTTATTGTTTTTGTTATTGCTTTTATGGTTTTTCATGTTCTTAGGGCTTGCACATAGTTTTTATTAGGCTTATTTTACATCCATTGCATTAAACAATGCAAGAGAATGCAATTTTTAGTGAATGTTAGCTCTCTTTAGTGTTAAACATAGATCTAAGATCATTAATTTTAGTTTAATTGTGTGTTTTTTGTTGAAATTGTTTAGATTAGAGTGTTAGCAAGAATTAGGAGTTGCTTAATATTTCAAAAAAATCTTAAAACCATAAAAAAAATCCTTGAATTTGACTAATTTCTCTTAATGGATTGGTTTTTGTCATTAAGGGTGATTAATCTTGTTCAAGAGGCCAAAAAATTAGAAAATGCATTAATTGGGGTCTAAATTGATCATATGAGTAGTCGAAATTGGGGTTTTGGAATGATTGGAGAGCATCTAGATGCATCGAAACACACACCAATTTTTTGATCAATTGGAGAAATTTGACTCTCTTTGCTTAATTTTGCCTCAAAAGAGGGAATAATAATTAAGAGTCTAATTAATCCCTTATTTTAGATTAATTTACACAATTGTTGATGCACAAAGATTAGCATTCCCTTGCTCTATCCAATGATGTGCTCAATTGTGTTAGGGATTAATGGTTAATTAGAGTCCTTGATTAGTGTAAAAGAGAAAAATATTAGTGAAAGGATTAATCTTAGATTAATCTTTAATCACTTCTTTACATAACTCATTAAGGCTGATGGACATTCAATGAGTAGATGCTCATGAGTTGTCCAAATTGTCCATTTTGGGGGTCATTTATGAAGGGTGTAAGGGGTGTCATTAAGAGGATGATTTTTTTAATTCCCACTTACTTTTTTGGGTAAATGCCCATACCACTTTCATTTTAAATTCAAAAATATTTTTTTCCAAAAAGAAAAATTCGTATTTTCCACAAGACTCCAAACAAGCCGTGAAAAGCCAGGCGTGAAAGTGCAGGCCATGAAAAGGTCTGGCGTGAAAGTGTAGGCCATGAAAAGCCAGGCCGTGAAGAGGTCTGGCATGAAAGTGTAGGCCATGAAAAGCCAGGCCGTGAAAAACCAGGCCATGAAAGTTTAGGCTGTGAGAAAGTCCGGCTTGAAAGTGCAGGTTGTGAAAAAAGCAGGCTGTAAAAAGGTCCGGCATGAAAGTGCAGGCCGTGAAAGTTCAGGCGCAAAAAAAGAAAAAAAGAAAAAAAGGAAAAAAATCAAATCTAATATTTCATGGAGTTGGGTTTACGACGTGAAAAGGTAACATTTTCACGATGTGAAAACCTAAGGTTTCATGTGAACAAAAAAACCGATTTCAATATTATGTGGAGATCGGTTCACACACCATGACTGTTGAGTCCAGCCATTTCTTCTCTTTGCCTCTGGTCTTTCGCTCTAGTAAAGCTTCTTCTATCTCGTGTAGCTTCAATTCAGGTACATTCTTTGGTGTTGCTACAATGTTTTCATATTCACCTTTGTCCACACTCTTCAGAAGCACTGCTAGTGCCTCATCATCTTCTACCTTTTTGCCGATAGCTTCCAGTTGTTGCTTAATGCTTTTATATTTGTTCACGTGTGTGATTAAAGGTTCACTTTCCTTCATATCTAATTTGTAGAATTGCGTTAACAGATTTATCTTTGAATTTTTTGCTTGTGTGCCAAATAATTTATTGAGTTCATTCCATGCATCTTTTTCCCACTGTATTCCTGTGATGTAATGAATGATTTCATCATTTAAACTAAGTGCGATAAGTCCCAGTTCTTTGAATTTTTTGCTTGTGTGCCAAATAATTTATTGAGTTCATCCCATGCATCTTTTGTCCACTGTATCCCTGTGATGTGATGAATGATTTCATCATTTAAACTAAGTGCGATAAGTCCCAGTGCTTTCTCATTCCTGCTCTTCCACTCATTTTCCCCTCTCACCTCTGGGCATTCATCTCTTCCCTCAACTAGCCCCCACAGATTTTTCCTCATGAGCAGATACATGGTTTTTGCCAACCATGTATAAAACTGCTCCCCATTAAATTTGGCTATCTCTTGTGCCGTACTCATGATGATGTGAAGGGGCTCTTACCTCGATCCAATTTCAAGATTCGAGAGCAATGTCTACCTTTTTACAACTCAATCTAGTGTTTAGGTGATGATTACAACAGATTTATCAGCATAAAATCACCAGAAATTACATTAAACCAAGGGTAACAAATCTGTACGAAATGGTTGGAGTGTCAAACCATCTATGAATTGTAATCTGAAGTTATAGGGATCTGTATCAAATACCAAATGATTAATTTGAACCCTCAATTGTACCAAAATACAGTGATTAGTACTGATTAATCACTAATTAGCAAATTAATCCTCTATTTTGTGTGCAAAAAACAGAGTATGCGGGGAGTCCAGATCTGAGGCCTTAGAGTTCAAATGAGCTCAAATCCTTTCAAGGGTATCAATAACAATTAGTCTAGTAGAGGATTAACCAAGAAATATAAGATTTGACCAAACATTGAATGCTTAATCTCTATTTTACCAAAGTCACCTGCAGATTTGATGAAGAGCTTGGATCTCACTGTAGACTTGATAAAATCAAAAACTATCTTCACCAGCTTGTAGAGCATGCTTGAAAACCCCTAGGGCCAAGAGGAATTAGAGCCATTGCATCTGGTGAAGAATAAATCTTATTTTTCCCTCAAAAAAACGACGCTGGAAAATTAGCAAAAATCAGGAGCTGCGCTTAGCGGTTTGACATTTTATTTGAATGGGCTGAAGCAAAATGGTTATGGATATGTGTGGCTAAGAGCTTGGAGGCTATTGTTAAGCCTGGAGGAAGATCAAGCCCCTCCACTAGCTAGGGGTGTAGAGAGCTAGGTGAAAAGAGATAAAAATCTTAATTATCTATTAATTCTAATTAGCCAAGTGATTAGCACGATAATGGGCTCACAAATTGATGGATTCTAGGGTAGGCTCTGATACCATGTTAAATTTACAGCAATGTGATGAGCTATGGTGGATCAAATGCTAGAATCAACATCATTAGAAAAGAGATTAGATGATAATTAAGACATGATGAGCAATTAACTGATAGCTTAATGTAGGCATGGATAATCAAAAACTGGCAAATTCTCATTAGGCCAATGCCTCAATTTATAGAGTTTACATCCAAGCATCCAATCCCACTGATTTCTCCTTCACTCCACCTCTTTTGCTTGATTCTCTCCACCTCTCCCAGAATATCTCCACACCTCCTAAATCTCCTCATGCTACCCTTTATTCTCTCCTAGTAGATACTTCTCACCTTTTAACAAGTTCTCTCACATTTACAGATTCTCTTTTACAGCCTCTTGCCAAGGGCTTGTTCCTGCACACACTCTATTCACTTGTATATTTCAATAATTAAAGCAGTCTCTCCCAGTAGATACTTCTCACCTTTTAACAAGTTCTCTCACATTTACAGATTCTCTTTTATAGCCTCTTGCCAAGGGCTTGTTCCTGCACACACCCTATTCACTTGTATATTTCAACAATTAAAGCAGTCTCTCAAAACCTGTGAGATCCTACTGTCCCCTCTGCGCATCGGATTCCCAGTTGGTAGCAGCAGAAGTAGCTTCCTCTTGTGTGGGGCAGGGTTTCCCACTCAAGGACTCACCCTTGAATGTCCAGGCACGAGATTAATCTAGTGGTCATTCCAAAATCGAAATCAAAACCGGGGAAATTTCCCTTGCCCGAAAAATGGGGACGATTATACCTTTTTGAATTTCTTAACGAATTTTCTAACAGGGTCAAGAGACTAAACTAACCTTCATCTGATTAAACCAGATAGAAGGAAAACTATTACAGACTTAACTTGAAGAAATCAACGCTTTTTTTCTAATTGAATCAGGCACAACCGTTGATCTATTTGATTGAGAAGTCTTTAGGCTTCTATTTAACTACTCGAGTTCTAAGGGTATTCTATTAATCAATTTTATTATTAAAACTCTATTGATTCCAGCCTATCCGGCCCATGCGTTAGCCACCACCCATTAGCCACCACCCAACCCCCACTGGAATTGGTAAAACTAGACAAGTACTCACCCACCTATAATTGAATACCTTTCTTAACTTTTGTTTTAGAATACAGATACGCACACACTCCTCTTTAAGCTTTAACTTATAAAACAATCCATTGACAAATAATTTTTGGTTACAGATGTCATAACTCAAAATTTCCATCCAATCCTTGTTTCTCAACAAAAACAGTATCAATCTAGACTCTTTGTTGAGACCAGCTGATCAGCCAACGAGATCCAATAAAAACAGATTACAATAAACATTGGTCCATCGGATAATATCTTCCTCGACATACACATGGGTGTCACCGCGAGCTCATGCATCACCTGTCAGAATCCTCTAGGATCCTCCTTAGGTCTCCTGGCACTTCACTCAGGGACCGCTTCGTCGGCCCTTGTCCATCGTATCGGAAGCACACCATTTTAATCGTACCGAGGCTGGTCCAGGCTTTGCCGTGTGAGCTGTCCTTTGAACACTCCCCACCACCAGTTGTTGCAACCGAACTTCCCTTAGAAGAACACATATACCAAATGCTCCCTCCAGCATTCTAGCGTAAGACAGTCCTTTAAGAAAACAGGTTTTCTATGCAAGTTTTCAGTTTTGATTTTCTTTGAATATAATGAGTATATCTTAAATCCGTATCCCAAGACTTCTTGATCTTAGGTCTGAATTCCAAACAGAATTCCTCAAATTCTGTAACCTTGATCCTCAAATCAATTCACATGGTCTTAACTTAGTTTCAACACCATATTGGGGAATATGGGAATTTCCCATAAGTTTGGGACACGTGGTCAAAAGTTTGGATTAACCATAACTTGAACACCACTAATCCAAAATGAGCGCTTTATAGCTCTTTAGATTCCATTTTTCAAGCGCTTTCCAACGATAGGTCATATGATAGGGTTTTGAGAAACTTACAAACATGTTATCCATGTCCCCTTTTTTAAGTATTCAAAAATGGGAATTGGGAAATTCCCAAATTCACTAATATGGTGTTTTTCAGACTTGGTAGGTGATTTGAGTGTATTTTTGAAAAGTTTGGTCTTGGTCAAAGTCTGATTGTGGCTTCGAGTCTGGTAAGGTTCTTCCTTAACTACCTTTCTCGAAAGGGGGGTGATATTTCAATTATTATTTTACTGAATTTCATATTCACTTAACTGATTTTTAAACTAATCACGAATTCCTATGAGGAATAAATTAATCATTTATCTCAATTTCTGACTTCGATAGATTTTTTGAATTTTCTCATTACCATCCAAGTGAATATCCGAGTGAATATAAAACGATAGTATTTTCTCTCACAATGTATTTACTTATTCATTTATCAATTATTCATGAAAATTAAACATAGAATCAAAGAGAACTCTAATTTTGATATAAAAATTCTTTATGTATCTATTTATGCATAAAATCCAACTTCAACGGAAATAACACTTTTATATAAAAGAAAATCCTTTTATGCATAAAATTAATTTAATAGGAATAACACTTTTATAATAAAAAATATCCAATATGCATCTTTCTATGCATAGAATTTAACTAATGAAAATAACGCTTTTATAATAAAAAAATCTAATATGCATCTTTCTATGCATAGAATTTGAATCTAATGAAAATAACGCTTTTATAATTTAAAAAATCCAATATGCATCTTTCTATGCATAGAATTTGAATCTAATGAAAATAACACTTTTATAATAAAAAAATATCCAATATGCATCTTTCTAGGCATAGAAATTAAATCTAATAAAAATAACAACTTTTATAATTAAAAAATATCCAATATGCATCTTTCTATTCATAGAATTTAAATCTAATGAAAATAACATTTTGATAATAATAAAAAATATCCAATATGCATCTTTCTATGCATAGAATTTAAATCTAATGAAAATAACACTTTTATAATAAAAAAATATCCAATATGTATCTTTCTATGCATAGAATTTAAATCTAATAAAAATAACACTTTTATAATAAAAAATATCCAATATGCATCTTTCTATGCATAGAATTTAAATCTAATGAAAATAACACTTTTATAATAAAGAGAATTTCTTTTAGAATGCACATGGCTGATCATTTCTCAATTTCTTTTAGAATGCACATGGCTGACCATTTCTCAATTTTTACATTATAAATATCACTTTAATTTAAATCCAAGTTGAAGTAAAACACTCTAATCTACTTAATTCTCACTTTCAAGTGAGTAAACAATAAGAAAGATTAAATCAAATTTTTTGTTACTCATTTTTGGATAAAGAAAGGCTAAAATTCTTAATGAAGAGAAGGGGGAAGTCTTTTCATTAAGGCTTAACATCCAATTTCACATTAAAAAGCAAGAATTCAAAAAAAGCCATAGATTAGAATTAAAAAAAAGTAGAATTTCTAACTTACATGGAGTTTTGTGAGCTTTCCTTTGGCTTGAGGGATTGAGGGTTCTACTCTTGTTTGGATCAAGAGTGGCCACCAATTCTTTGTAGAGGAATTAGTCAAAAACAAGTGAATTCAATGTTTTTGGCTCTGGGGAGAGGAGTAGAGTAACAGTGCATAAACACTATTAAGCTTTTATAAAGGGGAGGCTTCTATTTATAGAAAAAAGTGAGCCTCTAACCAAGCAAGTTGATTCTAGAATTTTCCAAATCAGTTTGGTCAAGTTTTGACCATTTTTGGGTCAGTTCAGCTTACTTTTTGAAACTAGAATTGAATTAGGAGAGAGAAGAGATGAAATATCTCATTATTTTTTAGTTTAAAACTCCTCCACACATGTGAAGTAGGTGCCTCCATGAGGGACAATCTCCACTCTAAGGTGTCAAAAATTCATTTTTTTAGTATTTCCTTTGGCTCTTCATCTTATGTGAGTATTTACTCATTTTTGGGGGGTTTTTCTTTATTTCTTCAATTTATCTCCTCCATAGATTTGGATTAATGTGATTGACCCCTCAGAACCTTAATCTAAAATTTTTAGAAAATCTGGACCCTTAGGCTAAGGTCTTTTTAGCAGATTATAATTTATTTCTAATGCACCTTAAGAATTTCTTTTTAAAATTCTATTTCAGGGGAATTTATTTTAATAAGAAAGGATATTTTTTCAACCAAAGATATCTAAAAAGTGAGTTACCTCTCTCTAAAATATTTTCTCTCTCTAGGCCAAAACAGTTAGAAACAAGATCATCTATTTTTTTGAAAAGGAGATTGATTACAAGGGAAGATACTGGACATCTTGAGGGGCTGGGGAGGAATCTTACATTCTCTCCCACTAGAAAAACATGAGATGTCCTCATCTCACAAACTGGGAGTAATCCCACATCAGTTCGGCTTCTTTCTCCCACGTGGCGTCTTCAAAAGGATAGAACTTCCATTTGACTAATATTCTCTCAAATATCTGTGCTTGAGAACCTTCTCTCAAACATCAAGGATTTCTTTAGGTTGGAGTTCCATCAGCCCTTGGGTTGTTGAAGAAGTTAAGAGTTTATCATTAAGTACATGATTCGGGCTCGGTATATACTTTTTAAGTAGGCTAACATGAAATACATTATGTGCTTTGAGATGAGGAGACAGAACAAGTTCATAAGCTAAGTCACCTACTTTCTTTGTAATCAGATATGGTCCACAGTATTTGCGGGATAACTTCTTGTACTTCCCAAGAGAAAGAGAACTTCTTTTTAGGTGTTCTTGAATGAAGACCATATCTGCTTCTTCAAATTCTCTATCTGTCCTCTTCTTATTTGCATACTGCTTCTGTCTATCCTGGGCAGCTCTTAAATCTTTGCGGATTGGCTGCATCTGTTGCTCCATGTCGTCAAGCATCTGTCTAGACATCTCGACCCTAATCAATGGGTTGGGGACCAAGTTAATGGTGTTAGGCAGTCTTATCCATACAAAGCTTTGAAAGGGCTCATCCCGATGCTTCGGTGATAAGAGGCATTGTAGGCGAACTTGACTAGGTGCAGATAGCTTAGCCACTTCTTGGGTTCCCTGCCACAACATGACCAAAGTATGTCTTCGATTACTTGGTTCACCCTTTTTGTTTGACCATCGGTCTCGGGGTGGTAAGCTGTGCTGAGATCCAAGAAAGTTTCTACTGCTTTGAAAAATGCAGTCTAGAATCTTGACGTGAACTTGGGATCTCGATCACTTACTATTCTCCTGGGTAGGCCATGCAATCTGAAGATTTCCTTGACCATATCCATTGCAATGTAGGTTTCTCTTACTGGAATCAGATGGGAAACTTTGGTTAGTCTATCAACTACCACGAAGATGGAGTTGTAACCTGATTGCACTGAAGGTAGTCTAGTAATAAAATCCATACTGATACATTCCCACTTCATCTGGGGGATGTCTAATGGATGTAACTTCCCAGGCATTTTTACTTTTTCTGCTTTGACTTTCTGACAAATCAGGCATTGATGTACATGATTAAGTGCATCCTTTTTTAGTCCAGGCCAAAAGAAGCTTTTCTTTACAAACATGTAGGTTTTGATGAGACCTGGATGTCCTGCAATAAGATTGTCATGGGCTTCATTCAGAATTTGACCTTCAGTTCCCTCATCATTGGGAATGCATAGCCTGTTATTATAATACATAATCCCATCATCCAAGCTGTACCCTTGAGCTCGGTTCAACTCCTAAGGAGTTTTGCTTTCCTGCATAAGTAGGGGTAGCAATAGGGCCAAAGAATTTATCCTGCATGATCTTCTCTCTTGACTCATTAATCAATGGATTTGACACCACTGTAAGCAAGGAGGCTTTTTTGCTGAGGGGATCTGCTACCACATTTTCTTTGCCTGGGCGGTATTTGATTTCAAAATCAAATTCCTGCAGGGTCTGCATCCACCTTCTTTGGCACATGTTGAGATCCTTCTGAGTGAAGATCCACTTTAAGCTCTAATGATCTATCATCAAAGTGAACCTTTGACCCAGTAGGTAATGTCTCCACAACTTTAGGGCATATACTATTAAAAGTAGCTCCAGGTCGTGGACAGCATAATTTCTCTCATGCATTCTATGTTTTCGGGATTCATAGGCGCCACTCCATGACCTTCCTGCATGAGTGCACCTCCCAGGGTAAAACCACTGGCATCAGTTACTACCTCAAAGGGTAGAGAGAAATTTGGCAATTTCAGAATGGGATTGGTTAGACTATTGGAACGGGATATTCTTCTTGAGAATATTATTCAGGGGGGAAGCTATGAGAGCATACTTAGGTATAAAATTTCTATACCAACCAGTTAGTCCCAAGAATCCTCTCACTTCTTTCACTATCCTTAGTTCAGGCCAATCTATAATTGCTTGGACTTTTGCGGAATTCGGAGAAATCCTGTCTTTCGATACTAGAAATCCCAAGTATTCAACATGGTCGGCAGAGAAAGTGCATTTCCTCTTTTTGGCAAAGAGTTGGTGCTTCCTTAGAATCTCAAGAACTTTTCGGACGTGAGCTTTGTTGGGGTCAGAGGCGCAATGCCTTTGCCCGGCCACCCATGCCTTGGCGGCCGCCCACTACTTATAGTGTGTATAGGGGGTTGCCACTTTTGAGGTCTCCCCACCCACATCCTGTGCGTTCCTCTTCTCCTTCATCTCCTTTCTCTCGCACAGCACAGCATCCGCGCACACCCCGAGATCCCTTCAACTGGTATCAGAGCGTGGAGTGCGGCGTGTGCACAATGCATGTGTGCATGGTTGCGGCAGCGAGATGGACGGAGCTCGCACAGCGAAGCTTCGAGAGCTGTGGTGCTATTGCGAGTGCAGATCTGCAAGAGAGGAGACAGACTGCGAGCCGCGAGCCTTGGCGATGCTTGGGACATAGTCGGCATGGGAACGGCCTCTTCTCGACCTTATCCACAGTGAGAAAGAAGCTAGATATCGTGCAGCGTGCAGTAGAGAATCGTGGTGCAAAGCCCAACATAATGCAGGCAAGCACTGAAGAGAAGAAATTGAGCATAGAGAGGATACGAGCATAGCCATGGAAGAAGCATGACCAGCGCTGATGAATAAATCGCCATGTTAGAGCTTTGATTTGACCAGCGTGGAGGAGCTAGGGCAGTTGGCAAAGCATGTGAAGAAGCTGAAAATCGAGGAGTGCTGGAGTGAGCCGGGACAGTCGCGGGAAAACATGAGGTGCGTCGTGAGCACCGTGGATAGCCGTGGACTGTAGAGCTTGCAGAGTGGAGAGAGAGGAGAGTCGAGAGAGAGCAGAGCCTTTTGTATGCACGCTACACACACACAGATCAGCGCTTGTTTTCAACCATGAGAGAGAGAGAACCTGCTTCTCTCCAGCATACAGAGCAAGTGGAGAGAAAGAGAGAGAGCTCCATGCATTTCTGTCTGCAGCACGGTGTCGTGACGACGTGGGCGGTGTCGCTGGGAAAGCGCAAGGCTTCTGGCTGTGAGAGTGGCTTCCAAATCCCAAGCATTTAAGATCTTCACATAACATATGCTATATGTTTGTACAATATGTTTGTCATGCAACAATACTCATGAGACAAAACAAATAAAACTCACAAGACATCATCAAATACAAAGGTATACATATCTTCAGCATATGCATGCCGACAGCCCATAGCATAGCTTTAGCAGAATTTGATATCTTCCACAAGAAAGAGACAGGCCCTCCTCATACAAAAGCTTGTAATGCCTTTGCCAGACACATGCTCGTAAAGTTCCAAACAAGCAGATTCCATCTACCTTGGGTATCCATGAGGCATGCTGTTAAGCAGGAAGCAAGAAGATTCACAATTCCAACAGAGACACTGGTAACCAAATCTGAGATTATTCCAGCATTTCTGAACACCGTAGAGGAGAAGTAGAAAATAGCATTTAATTCTGCCAGCTACTCGAAAGCAAACAAGGCCATCGCAGGTGTAGGGCATAGAGCAAACAAGTCCCAGATTACCCTTCGCATCTAAGTCCCAGAAGTTTTATTCAAGAGCATGCATGCCACCAAAACCTTCCAAGGGTCCTTGTAAAGCTCTTCTTGAATAAGGGCATGCACTGAAACAGGAGGAACCCATGTTTTGTTCACAATATTCCGTTGGCCTAGTTTCTTTACAGTTGTATTGAAGTAAGCACTTGTCCTCGCTATTTTAGCCGCTTTGTTTGGAAAGAGACCAGTGTCTGAACATAATACAGCCTCTTCAGCTGCGCCTCTGCAGACTCACGATCACCCGGCTCCCTTTCTTCACAAGGCCACTGTGTTTCTGTCTCTCGAGCGCCTCAGCAAGCCATTTCATCACAGCCGAAGCACAGAAAAGAAGAGTGATTTTGTTGCCAAATAGCTCAGACTCCGGCATGTGTTTTCCATCCTTTCCCAATATCTGCAGATCACTCGGTCCGCATCAACCTCAGCAGGCCTTTGTACTTCGCGCTGCAGACGACCACCACTTTATTCTCCACAGCGGCCCAACCCCTCTTGCCTGCACCCTTTTTCTCCTTTCCCCCCACACACCCTGCGCTTCTCTTCTCTTGCGCTGGCAGCCCCTCTGTTCGGCTGATCACTATTGACGCCAGCTCCCACACTTATCTTGCAGTTGTGCCCAACCTTCTTTCCCAGGCGATTCCCTTATCTTACCCCTACTTGCTCCACCCAGCACTATCTTGTCCAGATGCGGCCCTCTTGTGTATACCTGCAGCTGTGCAGAGAGTCCCCCCTATAAACAACACGACCCCTTCACGCCTTTTTTTACTGCCCTGTCCCCCCAGCTCCTCGTGGTTGCTGCTCTGCGTATGGCTGTCGCCACCCCCCCGCCTGAGAACCGCCTTCCCCTCTTGGATTCGGCGCCCCCGCAGAATCACCCGCGCCGTCTTTCTCCAAGCGGCCACCTTCACGTGCTTGCCTCCTTTATTTATGGCCACGTTTTTTCATTTCATTATTTTTCAGGGCCTAAAAATGGCCGCATAATGCTTTCACACCCACAATTTAAAAGCAACAAAGGCCCTCTTACCTCTTAAATTTCCCATGCTCCTCATGCCTCTTCGAATACTGACTCACGAGTGCCCATTGTATTTGGACGCCCACACATTCAAGGCCCATCTCTAAATGCCCTGTATACCCCAAAAGAAATCAACCATGCCAGTGTATCACTTAATAATTGAAATCACACTATATTTGAACTCCTATTTACAGAGTACTAGCATATCAAGCCCATGTACAGTTTATACATCACTGCCTGCATGTCCTTGTCTCTGAACTCATGTGAATTGATCACAGAGAAGATTTTCCTTACATGGACGTGTCACAGCACGACATCCACCCCCTCTAAGCCTGCACATCCTCCGGTATGTGCCACACTGGTCCTGGAATTCAGTGTCCATGCATTATTTGCACACCAACATTGGTATATGTACAAGCATCCAACTAGGCGTCTTAAACTCTGTCAAACCTGACCCAGTTGGTATCACCCTAGTAAACATGAAATAGTAGAAGAATATACATAGTGCCACTCACAAGGGGTTATCCTTTGTTGAAACATAGCATGACATCTTAGCCTACCCCCCCTAGCCTGCAAGATATTTATATCTTAGCAATCACGTCTGAATGGTTCTGCTTTCCCACCTGGATCAAATACCAATCGCTTTTGGCATATGTGCCATATCCTTTGCTCATATGAAGCCCTATCCTCACTTAGATTCCCTGCATATGCATAATTACCCTCATCATTCAAAGTGGGATGCTCTTCAAAATAATTTGCTTCAAAATTTTCCTCAGGCCATGTTTGAAGCCTTTGCACCACATATTGTATGGCCACACCAAGTAACAACTGCATTAACAGCATAGAACACACACTTGGTAACATCCCATCCAAATCTACCTTGCCCGGATCCAGCTCACCCACTGACAAACATTCATTCTTCTCATCCAAAGACGGAAAAGCATGGTCTTCATTGGCTTCCTCTATGCTATTATATACCTCTTTTTTAGGCCGTTGGAAAGTATGCAAAGCATCCACACCATCAACACATACAAAGTCCAACAAGGCATCATCGAGAATAGCCTCCAGCTCTGGATCAATCTCATCACAATCATTTAGCTTACATAACACCTGCACATCCTCACTTGCAACCGTAGCATCAAGCATAGAAGAGCCCAAAGCTGATGGGGATCTATTATATACCATGAAATCATCCAATGCATCATCTAAGATAGCATCCAATCCAGGATCAATCGCATTGAAGCCATTATTATCTTGCAATCCCACATGTTGATTATCATGAACATTCATACCCCCATAGCTATATCCATTTGGTTGCTCATATGCAGCCTCTTGAGGCTCTGTGACCACACTTTGCATATCATGCATGTTATCTCCCAGTATTTCTTGATACCTGTCTGCGGATGGGCTTAGAATTATGGGTCCCTCACCCAAGTACCCTTGAATCTGTATGTCATTGAACCCTGTATGATCCAAAAAGACAGATTCAATTTCCCTCTCCAAATCATCATCATAAACAGGCTTCCAAGCTCGAGATTGTTGCTCACAAATGTGGTTGCAAGGTAACCCTGACACTGATGACATAGCATCACCCTGTTTATTGTTGGAACACCCAGTTAGCATTCCAGGATAACCCAAATCCAAAGAACCTTGGCAACCAGCTTCAGAAGCAACATCACTGTTGGAATCACCCATATCACTCACCCCCTCTAAATCAATCACACATACTTGTGGCCCATCTTGTAATATTTTATTTTCCTCGCATGCATATTCATGTACATCATCCTGCTTATAAGCATCATAACCAGATAAGAATGCAGTAATGATAGCATCTTCTTCTTGTCTTAGATCTTCAAACTCTGCAATCATGCTTTCAGCAAGAAGCATTGGTTCCTGCTGTTCTTCACACATATGATATGACACATGAGGAATACCCTTCGAAGGAGCACTTTCGTCATGAGAATCCTTAAGTTTACACAGCTTACATGCTTCATAGCCCAAGAGGAAACTATTAGCGATGTCCTCTTCCTCGTGTACTGGGTCTTGAGCACCTGTGTCCTGAAGCTCTCTGAATCAAGTGTCTCCTCAAGCATAGGCATACACACATCATGTGATATGATTATAGGACCATGTATGTCTGCACCCTCAAAGAAGGAAGACAGATTATACTTGCAGAGTTCACCCATTGCATCTTTATGAGGCTGTAGCAAAGCATCCCTTTTGGCACTGTGAAGGCCTTGTTGCTCACTAATGGCTTTTTGCAGTCCCAATTTAGCATAAACAGCCTCCACAATCTCTATATCAGCCTTGAATAGCAATTGATTATCCTCCATAAGACATGCATCGACAACCGCTTCTAAATTTGCTCGGATTGTTGCTGGAACACTATCACAGCTCACATTATACCTCTTTTCATCACCCTTTTGCTTTTTCTTTTCCCAAGTAAGCTGCTCCTGCTTTAGGTTCATGGAACTCGCATAAATAAGTGCATCTGCAAAATCACTCCATCGTTTGGAGTGATACTCTGCTAGTTCCAGCACTTCATCTTTTAAATCAGGACTTACAAGGTATGCAAAAGATGCAATCATCATGTTTTCTCGAACCCCTTGATTCTTCATCTCTGTCTCATAACACCTTAGATAGCTTTCTGGATCGTAACCATCAAATATATTGACCCTGTCATATACCAATTGCACCGCAATTTCCACCGCTTCCTGAATTCGCTTTTCTTCTTCAATCTTCCTGAACCGCTCTTCAAGCTCTTTCATCTCTGCATATAAATGCTCCATTTTGCTAGCCATCTCTACCTACTCTCACCCCAGCGGTTTCACGTCGGGTTCACCAAAGCTGTCGTGATGTGGGCGGTGTCGCTGGGAAAGCGCGAGGCTTCTGGCTGTGAGAGTGGCTTCCAAATCCCAAGCATTTAAGATCTTCACATAACATATGCTATATGTTTGTACAATATGTTTGTCATGCAACAATACTCATGAGACAAAACAAATAAAACTCACAAGACATCATCAAATACAAAGGTATACATATCTTCAGCATATGCATGCCGACAGCCCATAGCATAGCTTTAGCAGAATTTGATATCTTCCACAAGAAAGAGACAGGCCCTCCTCATACAAAAGCTTGTAATGCCTTTGCCAGACACATGCTCGTAAAGCTCCAAACAAGCAGATTCCATCTACCTTGGGTATCCATGAGGCATGCTGTTAAGCAGGAAGCAAGAAGATTCACAATTCCAACAGAGACACTCGCAACCAAATCTGAGATTATTCTAGCATTTCTGAACACCGTAGAGGAGAAGTAGAAAATAGCATTTAATTCTGCCAGCTACTGGAAAGCAAACAAGGCCATCGCAGGTGTAGGGCATAGAGCAAACAAGTCCCAAATTACCCTTCGCATCTGAGTCCCAGAAGTTTTATTCAAGAGCATGCATGCCACCAAAACCTTCCAAGGGTCCTTGTAAAGCTCTTCTTGAATAAGGGCATGCACTGAAACAGGAGGAACCCATGTTTTGTTCACAATATTCCGTTGGCCTAGTTTCTTTACAGTTGTATTGAAGTAAGCACTTGTCCTCGCTATTTTAGTCGCTTTGTTTGGAAAGAGACCAGTGTCTGAACATAATACAGCCTCTTCAGTTGCGCCTCTGCAGACTCACGATCACCCGGCTCCCTTTCTTCACAAGGCCACTGTGTTTCTGTCTCTCGAGCGCCTCAGCAAGCCATTTCATCACAGCCGAAGCACAGAAAAGAAGAGTGATTTTGTTGCCAAATAGCTCAGACTCCGGCATGTGTTTTCCATCCTTTCCCAATATCTGCAGATCACTCGGTCCGCATCAACCTCAGCACGCCTTTGTACTTCGCGCTGCAGACGACCACCACTTTATTCTCCACAGCGGCCCAACCCCTCTTGCCTGCACCCTTTTTCTCCTTTCCCCCCACACACACTGCGCTTCTCTTCTCTTGCGCTGGCAGCCCCTCTGTTCAGCTGATCACTATTGACGCCAGCTCCCACACTTATCTTGCAGTTGTGCCCAACCTTCTTTCCCAGGCGATTCCCTTATCTTACCCCTACTTGCTCCACCCAGCACTATCTTGTCCAGATGCGGCCCTCTTGTGTATACCTGCAGCTGTGCAGAGAGTCCCCCCTATAAACAACACGACCCCTTCACGCCTTTTTTTACTGCCCTGTCTCCCCAGATCCTCGTGGTTGCTGCTCTGCGTATGGCTGTCGCCACCCCCCCCGCCTGAGAACCGCCTTCCCCTCTTGGATTCGGCGCCCCCGCAGAATCACCCGCGCCGTCTTTCTCCAAGCGGCCACCTTCACGTGCTTGCCTCCTTTATTTATGGCCACGTTTTTTCATTTCATTATTTTTCAGGGCCTAAAAATGGCCGCATAATGCTTTCACACCCACAATTTAAAAGCAACAAAGGCCCTCTTACCTCTTAAATTTCCCATGCTCCTCATGCCTCTTCGAATACTGACTCACGAGTGCCCATTGTATTTGGACGCCCACACATTCAAGGCCCATCTCTAAATGCCCTGTATACCCCAAAAGAAATCAACCATGCCAGTGTATCACTTAATAATTGAAATCACACTATATTTGAACTCCTATTTACAGAGTACTAGCATATCAAGCCCATGTACAGTTTATACATCACTGCCTGCATGTCCTTGTCTCTGAACTCATGTGAATTGATCACAGAGAAGATTTTCCTTACATGGACGTGTCACAGCACGACAACGGCAGCTTTCTTGCTTAATTAACTTTAGCCTAGGCACCAAGTACACGGCTTCGCCTTGCATTATACTAGTTTTTTGCTCTTCCAGGTTGTAGGGCGAGTGTAGCCATTCGGCGGCTATGCTCATTGGCATGCATTGAGTAGTCACATGTATGTTTGTGTGGTATGCATGATTGAAAGGGTTTGTTAGTGATCTTGCTTGATGCGGTGTATGCATTGAGTGTATGTGCGTGTTCTCTCCAGTTACAGATTTTCTCTGCAAGCTTCGACTCATGTATGCGATTGCAGTACACATTGCTCATTTGTGAGCATTCGCAAGTCTCGTTTTGAGCATATGCTCTACATGAGCAGATTTCAGTCGGCAGGTCTTTTGTTTGCATTTGGATTGGTAGACATTTTGAGCTACGTTGCTCACATGTTTGTGACTGTGGATATATGTGCATGAGCTTGAGTTACGCTCAGAGTCAGGTACTGCGGTTTGGACACGGATTTGCAGAGGTTTATGCATGTATATTGAGTGTGGTTTGATACGTATTGCATGCTCATGGTCTTGAGCTTATAGGCAGTTATTGGTCATTGGGTTTATAGCCGTTTTGCTATCGAAACTCTGGCGAAATTTTTCCAAGAGTTTTATGTGCATTGGTTGATGCGATCCAGGTTGCAATTGCGATAGCACTCAGGGTTTACGTGTAGTGTTCTCTACAGGTGGGAGATTAGTGCATGTATGCATCGATACCGCATAGCGTGAGCTTGTTGGTGATTAGCTTACGAGATTGCAGTGTTGTGATAGAGCAGGTACATCAGCTCATGTATTGACACTATGGGAGCTTTACGCTCATTGACAGAGATTGTCTCACGATTTTGCGTTTGCTACCTTGTTCTCATGGCAGAGATAGGTGATCGATCAAATTGTGACCTCTCACAGATGCGCATGTTTGATGGTCAAACTTTGCAGCATGGCGAGAGTGTATGCTTGATGCATTGACACAGCGAGGGTTGCATGGACCATTGATTGGTGATGCACGTAGACCTTCTAGTATGTCTAATGATCAGTGGGGCAGGAGCTAGATAAGCTGGCATTATCTACGATCTGCTTGTTCCTTGTGGAGTCTATTTTTGCTATTGTTATGCATGAGACGACTACGAGAGCATTGTGGCAAAGATTACATGAGATGTATGATGGATCTGAGTTATCCAGGACTCATGTGAGACAGAGGCAGTCACGTATACGTTGACAAGTTACATGTTGGCATTGTGGTCATTTAGGGCACATTCGACGGCGTTGTTTTCGTCATATGCAACAGCGCGGGAGACATGGTTGTCTCAGAGATGCAGTTAGCTGAGTTGATTTGACAATTGAGGGATCAGATGTAGTGTCTGAGTACACGAGTGACGGCGATGTCACATACTACTCAGCTGGAGTATGGATGACTGAGAATTGACGGTTTGGCCCTTGGTTCTCAACTGCGGCATAAATCTGGCCTCTTTCTTCTTCCACTACTTTTGCTATTGTAACCGCTCTGGCTACAGCAAACTGGGGCGGAACTCTTTCTCTTTGGTTACCCTTGTTCTGGGAGGGAGGGAGTTTTGAGATTACTCTATAGTACAAAGGCAGATGGTTGAGCTGGATTCCTCTTTTTGGCAAAGATTGTTATGCATGAGACGACTACAAGAGCATTGTGGCAAAGATTACATGAGATGTATGATGGATCTGAGTTATCCAGGAGTCATGTGAGACAGAGGCATTCACGTATACGTTGACAAGTTACATGTTGGCATTGTGGTCATTTAGGGCACATTCAACGGCGTTGTTTTCGTCATATGCAACAACGCAGGAGACATGGTTGTCTCAGAGATGCAGTTAGCTGAGTTGATTTGACAATTGAGGGATCAGATGTAGTGTCTGAGTACACGAGTGACGGCGATGTCACATACTACTCAGCTGGAGTATGGATGACTGAGAATTGACGATTTGGCCCTTGGTTCTCAACTGCGGCATAAATCAGGCCTCTTTCTTCTTCCACTACTTTTGCTATTGTAACCACTCTGGCTACAGCAAATTGGGGTGAAACTCTTTCTCTTTCGTTACCCTTGTTCTGGGAGGGAGGGAGTTTTGAGATTACTCTATAGTACAAAGCCCTGATTTGACTGATAGGAAGGGGCTGGTCTCTGCATTCTAGGTCCTTGACTTCCCTGCCCTCTTGACATGGCAGGAGTCGGGCAGTCTTTAAGCTGGTGTCCAAAACCCTTACATCCAAAACATCTGTTCTCACTTCTAAGTTCATCCCTCTAAGTCCTTGAGAAAGGTGGGGCTCCTGAGAAAATGTTCTAGAGAGAAGGGTCTTCCTTCACTTCTGAATCTGCCAGCATCTTGATTCTGACTTGGGCCTTGCTGCCTCTTTGGGGGTGGAAAGTTTGAAGCACTTCCTGGGGTTTAGAACCTTTTAAAGTTCAATGAGGGTGCAGGCCTTGGCGGGACCTTGACAGCAAATGCCTTAGCAAAGTCCTTTGCCATTCGGACAGCTTCCGCCATTGAGACTGGTTTGGCATTTTTCACTAAAGTGTCTAATGGCTCGTTCATTCCTCGAATGAATCTAGCCAACTGCTCTTCATCCAAAAGTGGAGAATACTTGAGGAGAAGAGCAAATGCCTAATGGTACTCTTCAATTGTCCAGCTATCCTACTTAAATTCCAAGAACTCATTCATTTTGGTTTCCAGGAAGCCCGGAGGACAGAGCCTTTTCCTGAGGTATGCTTTAAGATCTGACTAGGTCTGGGTACATTTGTCAAGACAGTTTGTCTCGCAATGGTTCCTCCATGCGACCCTGGCCATTTCCACAATCTTTAATCTGATGAGAGCCATCTTGCTCCTCTCATTGTAACCGGGTGAGAGCCATCTTGCTCCTCTCATTGTTACCGGTTACATCAAAGTACTCTTCCATGGCCTCAATCCATTTTTCCTATTTCTCCTAACTATTCCCCTTCACCCTTAAATGGACCCGGTTGGGATCGGTGCAGGGCTTTACGAATGTTCGGATCTAACTCTTCATCATCTGTAAGAGGATCCGGTTGCCTAGCAGCACGGGCCGCGCGCCTCATGATTCTGACAAAGTGAGATTTTTGTCAACTTAACTTTGGCATCAGATTTATGATTATTTAAATTTTGACACTTATTTCTTAAACAATAATTATTTCATCATAATTATTAAAAATAAGATTCACTGATAATTTAAAAAAAAAACCAAAATTCACAACCACGAAAACAATTTGGAATCTTTTGCAAAACGTCATTTATTATCAAAAGTTTTTGATATATACAAAGAGCATCTCGGCTCCAAAATTCACTGCCTCGCCACCATCAGGAAGGGGGGGACGTTAATCCAATTCTAGGATTAACAAGAGATACTACCTTTATCTTAGATTAAGGAGTCATGGTAGATACACCAAAGGGTCATACATTCAAGATATGAAGCAAGCTACAACTTGGACGGGCGCCTGTAATGGTGTGACAGAGTATTTATGGCAACAATTCCTGCTTCAAGAGCGTGTGGTAGCAAGTAAAGATGAAGTCCTAAGTGATGTACTTCATGGATATGTTATGAGAGTAGTCATTATAATAGCATTAGGCCTCTTATGAGCCTGAAGTGCCCAGCCAGCCATAGTTTAAGTGAGTGTGAACACTTATGGCCATGTATATAAGTGAATTTCTCTCATAACACAATAGACTCTCCCATTGTGCAATTGAGTCTTGCTGTTTCTAATCTTCTTAAGTCAATATTAGATAGTTTGGAAAAAATCTCATATTTTGTGAATCAACTACTTCATTTGATTTTGAATATATCTTAAACATGCCAGCTCCAAATTTGTCGAAGATTGTAGATCTAGGTTCTAGTCTTCAAGATATTTCTAATGATATGTCACATGAGAGGGTTTTGACAAAATTTTAGACAAGTTCACTATGATTCCATTTTTCAAATGGAAATGGGATTTTTTCCAAATTATCCAATATGGTGTTTCTTGCTAATCTCTCTCCCTAATGCATACTAGTGAGTGTGTGTGAGTGAAGTGAGGTGAGAGGAGGAACGAGGACCCGTAGTGCAATGCGACGGTGTGACAACGCTCGGAGGCATGGTGGAATTGCTTCTCAAGGAGTTGTAGAGCTTGGAGACCCCAAGGGTTACGAGCTCGGCCATTGGAAAGATCCTCACAACAGTTGCAGTTCACCAGGTAACCTCTTTTTGGATGTGTTTCAAGGAGGGTTAGGGTGGTTTGTTAACAGTACCATCAACCATTCTAACCACAATGTTTGAGACTTCAAGCCTAGGTTTGGCCATTTTTTCCCAGCAGTTTTTGATGATTATACTGACTCTTGCACCACCATTAAGGACTCCCATTACTATGATGCCCTTGGAGGTGACTGGGATAGTAATGCATTGGATTCATCACCTTCAAAGTATTGACCCAATTTACTCAATAGAATTTTGACCATTTATTTGGCATACTCATACTCTACTTCAGTTCTTGGATCTTATATGACTTGAGGCGAAAAAGTTCTATAGTAGGACTGAGTCTTGTGGGTTTCTATGGCCCTACATTGAGTTCTCTATTTAAAAGATCTTTCAATGCTCTGAAGACTTCGGGATCTCCACACAAGCACATAGTCAATGTGGTCTTTGTTTCAGAAGACATGAAATCCAACAATTTATGAATGTTTAAGTGAGTACTCGTCACCTCTCCACCATATGAGGGTGCTAGTAATATTGGTATTTTCCCCTCTTGAACGGGTTCAGGATTCTCGTACTCAAGCATTCTCTTTAAAATTTTAGAATCCATGCTTGGGACATGTGAGTTCCAAAACTGACCTCAAGGATAACACTAGGTACATCCAAGGGTTTGTGGGTTACGATAGGCTTTAGGTTGTTTGGATGAATAGTGTCAAAGATGTTTACTTATTTTGGTCTTAGTTCTCACTCCTCCTAAGTATGTTTGACCATATCCCTAGGTTCATGAAGTTGTTCCAATTTTTTTGGGTATGAATCAAGTTTCTCTTTGTTGGGTTTCTTGAGGGCCTGCATCCTTTCCTTTTTGGTCTTCTTAGTTTTTTTGTGAGTGTCTCTAGTTTTCTTAGAACCAATGTGTGTGTCCACCACTGAATCGAAATCCTTATCAATATCATTCATGTATACTAGTTTGTCACGTGTTCCCAAGTTCACTCGTTTCGTTTTCTCTATTTTGCCCCCTTTTATGGATTTCTTTCTTCAATGGCCCCTCTTCTTTTTGAATCCCACTATTGAAGTAGCCTTGTTTTCTTCTTTATTTTCCATAATAGGTGTGTTTTGAGCCAAGAGTCTTATTATTGCATTCACAGGTGAATTAGGAGTTCTTAAAATAGATCTCTAGACTCTGAGTTTGACCACCCACTCCAATCATGTTGAGAGATGTGATGGTAGGACCATTTTGCTGATTTGCGAGCTCAACTTTCATTAGCCAATCTTTGATCCAACAATCTATGCCACAATAATAACAATTTATAGGTGGCATGCTAGAAGATGCAACTTGGGAGACTGTTTGGTTTCTGATGGAAAACTCAGAGACTCGATTAGGCAAACCTGTGCGTGCATTTTTTTTTTGCCATGGACCTTACCTTTTCCCTTTCCCCTTTTTTTTGAAACTTTTTGCTTTTACACTTTCTACTTTTTAATTTTTGATTTCTTACTTTTTACTTTTTTAACTTTTCACTTTTGTGGCTTACGGTTTTTCGGTTTCACCACAACTACTCGAAAAGGAGTGGTCAAGGTTTTCTAGAGTTTTTCAAGATTTTCTTTTTGACTTACACCTAGCCAAAAGACTCACAACTTGTGGCCCAAGTTACAAATGGATTAAGTTAACCTACATAATTTTTACTAATGCAAAAAACCTACAAACATAGAAATAATTCTGATTTACAAATCCTAACCCAAATTCTTGTTTCTAATCGAATTTCTCCCTATATAAGGAGTCCAAATTGGTAAAATCTATGTTCTGGAAACCAATTTCAAGATCTATTTCACCTAATTCCTTAAATGTAAATCCCAATTTTATGTTTTTTGTGCAAAATTAAAAAATACAAAAATTAAACAAGAAACTTGAACTACTAAATTCAAAGAACACACAATTTCAAGACCACATGAAAAACTAAACACATAATGCAACAAAATCATAGTTGTTTGTAGATTTTCTATCCACTCTTCTCTTGTAAAAATAAAAAATTGATTAATTTTACCATTCACTAGCTCTCAAATGCATTGATGCTATGCGGTGGAGCTATTTTCCAGCACAATCGCAGCACTTATGGGAAGCCCTACTACCATAGAAAGAACACAGGGACAACCAATCTTGTAGGGCTTTTGCATTGATGCTATGCGGTGGAGCTATTTTCCAGCACAATCGCAGCACTTATGGGAAGCCCTACTACCATAGAAAGAACACAGGGACAACCAATCTTGTAGGGCTTTGCCCAACCACACTCGAGAGCACAAATAGCTCAACCGAGAAACTAAATTACTATAGCCTAGAACACAAATGTAGGGTCAGGGTGTCACTCACCTCGTGAAAACTTGTTGCATGGGATTCTCGTAGGAGATGATGTTGCCGCATAGCTACACCCAAAAGCTCCACTCTGCCCCCGCCACCACCACCACACTCTAAAGAAAGCTCGACCCTCCTCTCATCACTTAATCTCTCACACTCACTCTCTCACATTGCGCAAGAGCAAGCATACATAAGATCTCAAACAACTAAGCAAGCAATCAATAGCATAAAGTAGTAGATAGAGACGAAGAGCACTGTCTTGAATTAGTATAAAAGAATGAGTGGTAAGAGTTACATTTTAGGTTTTGTATGTGACCTCTAGGGTTTAGACCCTTGGGCATCCAAAGTTAAAAGTCTAGTCCTCGGGCACGTTTATCCACTCTAGCTAGTGTAAGCAGCTACTCTAAAGCTAGCTCTCTCAACCTTAGATCATGTGGTGTTCATTTAATAGACCAGCACCACGAGCACACACATAAAATATAAAATACATGATTTTCTAGTGAATTCCAACCATTCTGATGCTTGTGGCCCAAAAGAAGTGAAAATAATACAATGGCCAACATCGACACCATAGAGGTCTCTGCCAAAGGTTAACAATATCCTCATGCAGGCTATGAATGCTATGCATAAGCCTCGTGTAGCCTATGAATGTTATGCATAAGCCTTATTCATAGTATGCATAAGGCTTATGCATTAGTCGAGTGCTACCTAGGCATGTCAATAGCTTCCAGGAGTGCTACCTAAGCATGTTGGCAACCATCGGCATGCACCGGGATCTCCCAATGCATGTCGAGTGTAGCAGCATACACAGGAGATCCCAATGCATGTTGGTAACTACTCGTATGCACTAGGACCTATCTACGCATTATCCACCCAGAGCATGCCAATAACTAGGAGCTATCGAGAGATACTTAGGCATGCACCAGGAGCTCCTAATGTATGTAACACCTAGGCATGTCCAATGTTGCCTAGGCATGCCCATAGCTATCGGCATGCACTGAGGGCTTCCAATGCATACCAATGCATACTGGTAGATACCAATATGCACTTGGAGCTACCTAGGTATGCTCGTAGCTTCCCGGTACTACCCAGGATATCGGCATGTTGGTAGCTACCGACATGCACCAAGAGCTCCCAATACATGTTGGGTGTTACCCAAGCATGCGTGTAGCTACCAGCATACACCAAGAGAACCCAATGTATGCCAGGTGCTACCGAAGTATGTCGGGTGCTGCCTAAGCATGCTGGTAGCTCCCAATGCATGTCATGCTACCAATGAATGCTGGGTGCTACCTAGGCATTCTTGTAGAACCGAGAGCTCCCATTACACATGGGGAGAGCTACCTAAGCATGTGGGTAACTACTGACATGCCTAGGTAGCTACCGCCATGCACTGTGAGCTCCCATTACATGTCGAGTGTTACCTAATGCATGCCAGTAGCTATCGACATCATGCACTAGAAGCTCTCAATGCACTGGTTGCTACCTAAGTAGCTACTGGCATGGAATGGGAGCTCCCAATGCATGCTGGGTGCAACCTAAGTAAGTTTGTAGCTATCGACATGCACTGGGATCTCCCATTACGTGCTACTGGGCGCTACCTAATGCATGTTGATAGGCATGTTGATAGTTACCGACATGCCAGCGAGAGTTCTAATGTATTCCGTCTGCTACCTAAGCATGTTGATAGCCATTGGCATGCATCGGGAACTTCTAATGCATGTCGAGGGCTACCTAAGTATGTCAATAGCTGTTGAAATATACAAGTGAATAGGGTGTGTGTGAGAACAATCCCTTGGCTAGAGGCTATAAAAGAGCATCTATAAATGTGAGAGAACCTTGCTGGTTTTTTATTATCCATGCCTACATTAAGTTATCAATTAATTACTCACACTAATCACATCTTAATTATCGTCTAATCTCTTTGTTAATGATGTTGATTCTAGCATTTGATCCACCACAGCTCATCACATTGCTATAATTTTAACATGGTATCAGAGACTAGCCTAGAATCCATCAATTTGTGAGCCCATTATCTGTCTAATCACCTGGCTAATTAGGATTAATAGAAAATTAATATTTTCACCTCTTTTTCAACTAGCTCATTGTACCCCCAGCCACTGGAGGGGCTTGATCTCCCTCCTGGAGAAACATTAGGGGAAATGCTTCTAGCCCAACATAGCTAACTCAGTTGTGCTCCAGCCCATCAAGTCAACAGAGCAAACCGCCCAGCAGAGCTCCCGATTTTTGTTGATTTGCAGGCACCATTTTTTTGAGGAAAAATGAGATCTCTTCTTCTCCAATTGCAATGGGTCTAATTCCTCTTAGCCCCAGGGGTTTTCAAGCATGCTCTACAAGCTGGTGAAGTCAGAATTTGATTTGATCAAGTCTTCAGTGAGATCCAAGCTCTTCATCAAATCAAGAACTTTGGTAAGACAGAGATTAAGCATTCAATGTTTGGTTAAATTTTATGTTTCTTGGCTTAATCCTCTACTAGACTAATTGCTATTGATGGCCTTGAAAGGATTTGAGCTCATTTGAACTCTAAGGCTTCAGATCTGGGCTCCTCGCATACTCTGTTTTTTGCACACAAAATAGAGGATTAATTTGCTAATCAGTGATTAATCAATGCTAATCACTATATTTTGACACAATTGAGGATTCAAATTAACCATTAGGTATCTTATACAGATCCCTATAACTTCATATTGTAATTCGGAGATGGTTTGATACTCCAACCATTCCGTACAAATTGGTTACCCTTGATTTAATGTAATTTCTGGTAAAATTATGTTGATAAATTTGTGGTAATCACATCATTTTGCCCCTTGGTTAATGCCTGCAAATCACACTCAAATTCAAGATTATTCACAGCGAGAGTTGCATTTGGGAATGTGCATAAGAATGAATGCTATATGCATTATGTATTGGGGGCACATTACATCAGTGTAAAAATGGGATCAGACACTACCCTTGTCCAGAATAAGGCAAGATGTAAGACCTCCCACATACATTTGGGTTTGCATTGCATAATGACACAAGATAAACATCAAAAGCCCAAAAGAACTATCAACAAAACATTTAAACATGTTGCTGTTTGGGACATCATAGCATAGCGGAGGCTACACTCCAACCCACACACTTGTCAATCCGTGAATGCAACCCGGTTAGCGCATAGAGGCTATTCCCGAATGGGAGAAGATGAGTTAACCACACACTAATGACTTCTAGTCCTACTCAATCCTTCTCAACACTCAAGCAATCAATCTTACATAATCAAAGCATCAAGATTAGGCTACACTTAAGCATAAAAATGCAACTTATGCAAAGAATCTAACATGCAAAGAGCTATCACACAAGCCTCAACTACACATCATCTCATACACAAGCTTCATCACCATGCACTCTACAACTCACAAATCAAAACATCATTAAGAAATCTAGATTAGCAAGTGTGTAGACCAAAACCTCATATCATTGAAAATGTAAAGAATAGAGAGTACAAGATTGAAGCAAGAATGGAGATGGAGAGCCTTGGGAGAGTACTTGAGAAGGAGCTATGGAGCAAGCTCTCTCTATGAGCCTCTCAACCAAATGACCAAAGAATCCTCTCTAGCTCTCAAATGGGCCACCTTTTATACAAAAATTCTAGAACTCCCAAAAGTTCCCATGTGGGATTATTGTCAAGCCCTCTCCCACATTCATCTACAACTTGGAACTCTTTTCAAGAGCCCTAAGTGTCTTTTTTGTTGCATCCTTGTATTGATCTTCATTCGCATGCAACACTCCCCCCTTCCTATTTTGCGCACGTCCTCGACGAGCGCGGTAGTAGCAAGAGCTGCAACAAAAAAACAATGGATACAAGTAAAGTCTTTTATTGAAGAAAAGAAAAGAAAAGAAAAAACCAGCAATGATAATTTCACACGTGAGCATACAAGTGCAAGGCTGATTAAAGTTTTAATGAGTCCTAAAATAGGTGAGTAAAGACTAGTCAAAGTGAGACTTAAGTGGTAGATAGTGCTATGCAAAGGCAAGTGTGCTTTGTACACCGCCGGTTATGACCGCAGTCTCAATGTCCTACAAGTATGTAAGTTATTCCTAAGTGGCAAACCTACTCCTAAATATGAGCAAAGGTGATTGGAACTCTCTTTTTTTTTTTCCTTCTTTTTTTTTTTTGATGTGTGTGTAGAAGGTGATAAAGATTAAGGTTCCATCCCAAAGAGACCCAAGCAATGGCCAAGAGACCTCTGCCAAGAGAATCTAAAGACCACTAAGTATCTCAAGGGCGACAGACTCTTTTTCTTTCTTTCATGACCTAAGGAGTACCCCATGAAGATGAGGGCATGTCTCGAGGGCCCATAGTGTACCCCAGAGTCCTACCAACATCCATCAAGGCGATAGATTCCTCAAAGGTCTTTTTCTGAGGATTTTAGACATCAGTGTTCACCCCATAGAAACCAAGGCATCGGCCCCAAGGTGCTAAGACAACCCCAGGTCCTACCAAGCATTTCTCATGGCTGTAGACACGTCATGTCTCAATTTACTTTGGATATATATTTTTTTAGGGTATATTTTCGTAAATTTTTATTACTCCTAGCACCTAGCTCATATCTAAGAGGTAGCCACCACTAGGGATAACTAATATACCTTAAAAGCATAAGAACTTGGCATACTCCCTTGGTATATATCCTACACTGTCTTTAGATAGAAATATCTTTTACTAAGTCTTCTAAGACTCTAGAATTCACTCACCATATTTTAACAACTAATCAAAAACTTAAACCAGCCAACATTGTGTGAACATGCAAACCATATATTCGAAAGATAAGAGCACATAAAGAAATAAAGATTAAGATTTGAATACACCTGTTGTAGTGCCCTGTTGATGTTGTTCGTTTGCATTGATGCATTGCTGATTTTGTGCAGATTGCTCCTCCTTGATCTTTGTAGGCGTAGCATGTCTCCCCCCTTCCTAATTTGTGTGCACGATAGGTGGACTATTGGGGCGTGTTTGATGCTCTTGTTTTTTTACGGAGATCTCTGCAAAATTTTTATTAACAAACAAGAAAAGAAAAGAAAAGAATAAAATTTGCCATTGGTGCCAAACACCGAGTGTAGCCGAGGGGAAAAACCCAATGGGAGAAAAGTGCCCTGGCTTGTCGATCTTATTATGGAGTCACTGAACTTACCCTTGCGCTGGTGGTGGGTCCATGTCCTCGTCTGCTGGAAAGATGGTATCAATTTCCTCAGGATGCAGAGATAACCCCTCACAAAAATCGGCCGCTGGAGAAGGTGGTAGAGGAAGGAGTGCTTTCTCACTAAAATATGGCATTGGTTCTATGGGAAGGTTAATCAGACAGTTTCGATTTTGGAACTGCGCAATATAGGTACTCATATTTATCCAATATTGACATGTTGAGGCTTGGGGAAGGAGGGCTTGCAAGATCGGTGGTTGCAAGTCATTTAAGCTTGTATCCCTCCATTGTTGTGCTTGAACCTCCTCAGGTAATCTACGTTGATTTGGTCCTCTCTCTGGTATTCTCACATTAAGAAGATTATGGCGTTGGGGTGTAATTCCCACAATTTGCTTCATTAAGCCCGTGCCATACCGTCTAAAGTAAGAGCGGCATATCCAACAAATATGTGAAGCTTCTTCTAATACGAGCCGTGCACACTCTTGACAATGTGGAAATGGGTGATGCTGTTGATAGAATAACGTGACAAAGTGATATCCACAGCAATTTTCACCTAAGGGAGCATAGAAGTACCTAGAATGTGTTTGAAACGGAGGAGCACTATAACCCCCACGATGATCAGGTCGAGTACTATCGGGGTCAATGCATGGTGGACATGTATCTCGCCAAATATCCATCAGGAGTTATCTTATCCACCGCTCGCCGCTCGCCAGATTTCGCGCTGGCGCACCCACTCGCCCTCTTCAATGCACCAGCTCACCACCGCTTGCTTCCAGCTGCCTTTTGGCCTTCTCTCTCTTCGGTCGCCTTCACCTGCGCTCTTGCCGATGGCCAGTGCTGCTACCCTCCTTCTCTTCCCTCGCCTGCTGCTGCAGGCGACTCTTGCTGCTCTTCTATTGCAGACATGCGCTTCAGTTGCAGACGTTTGCTTCAGTTGCAGACATTTGCTTCCAGCCGCCTACTTCCACATTAATATATATATATATATATATATATATATATATATATATTATAGCCGCCTTCGCCTGCGCTCTTGCAGCGCCCACTGTGCAGACAGCGCCTTCACCTGCGCTCTTTCTACCAGCGCTTCACAGACACCCCCTCCATGCAGAACCCGATGCCGACTGCCCCCTCCACGATGCAGCGTTCGACGCCACTGTAAACGTATAAATATATATATATATATAGATTTATATGTTTTTTTCTTAAGGCCGCCTTACATGTGCATGTATATATATATATATATATATATATACATATATATACATATATATATATATATTTATCTTTGCTGCGCTTGATGCGTTGGCTCCCCACACGATAACAAAACAATAAAAGAAAGGCCGCCTCCAACACTTCCTATCTACCACTCGCCAACCCCGTCAAAAATACAAAAACTTGAAGTACTTAACTCTGATTAGTGGCGGGATTTCTCTACCGCAATGAGGTTTTAATTAATTTTGTTTTTTTTTTTGCTTCTAATCAAAAAATCGAAAACACACAAGGCGCCCTTGAGATCACACACTCAATGCCCTTGCTAACTCTACTCTAATCTATCCTAATCCACGATTTTGCAATCAATGGAGCACTTAGTAAGAAGTAATGGTTAACACCCTTCACTAACTTAGGTGTGCGTTCCCCGGCAGCGGCGCCATTGTTTGGGACATCATAGCATAGCGGAGGCTACACTCCAATCCACACACTTGTCAATCCGTGAATGCAACCCGGTTAGCGCATAGAGGCTATTCCCGAATGGGAGAAGAGTTAACCACACACTAATGACTTCTAGTCCTACTCAATCCTTCTCAACACTCAAGCAATCAATCTTACATAATCAAAGCATCAAGATTAGGCTACACTTAAGCATAAAAATGCAACTTATGCAAAGAATCTAACATGCAAAGAGCTATCACACAAGCCTCAACTACACATCATCTCATACACAAGCTTCATCACATGCACTCTACAACTCACAAATCAAAACATCATTAAGAAATCTAGATTAGCAAGTGTGTAGACCAAAACCTCATATCATTGAAAATGTAAAGAATAGAGAGTACAAGATTGAAGCAAGAATGGAGATGGAGAGCCTTGGGAGAGTACTTGAGAAGGAGCTATGGAGCAAGCTCTCTCTATGAGCCTCTCAACCAAATGACCAAAGAATCCTCTCTAGCTCTCAAATGGGCCACCTTTTATACAAAAATTCTAGAACTCCCAAAAGTTCCCATGTGGGATTATTGTCAAGCCCTCTCCCACATTCATCTACAACTTGGAACTCTTTTCAAGAGCCCTAAGTGTCTTTTTTGTTGCATCCTTATATTGATCTTCATTCGCATGCAACAGTTGCTCACATGGGAGAAGAACTGACGGACAAGCTCATGGCCCCAGCCATGAGCCATGAAAGAAGAAGAACATCTCTTTCCAAGAGGAGGATCCACACCAAGAAGAAAAGCTAAAGGAAGCATTGAAGAAGGAAGACATGGACGCGTGAAGAGAAGCTGCCACAACAAGAAGACTGAAAGAAGAGGAAGACATGGACACGTGAAGAGAAGCTGCCATCCACGATAAGAAGACTGAAGACAAGAGAAGATTTGAGGCTCCAAATAGTGAGGAGCCATGTGAAAATCTATGAGAAAGAGAGAGAGAGAGAGAGAGAGAGAGAAAGAGAGAGACTCCACAACCCAATGTAACCTGCCCCAACAAAGTAAAACCACCTCTGAGCCATCGATGATGTAGGCCATGTGGTAGATGTATGTGTGAGCACTTTAGTCAAGGTCACGGGCACTTATAGTAGCCTTGGACACATAGAGAGAGGGAGTGTCAAGGACTATGAGTTTAGGGACTTAAGGCAGTGGTCGTGGACTATCAAGTAAGAGGGAAACTTGGTATAGGGTCAAGGTGTGCTAGGATTTTTCACTTGAGGGGAGGTGTGCTAGGCACTGGTCGCAGACAATCAAGTAAGAGGGAAACTTGGTATAGGATCCAGGTGTGCTAGGAGTATTCACTTGAGGGGAGGTGTTGAAATATACAAGTGAATTGGGTGTGTGCGGGAACAAGCCCTTGGTTAGAGGCTGTAAAAGAGAATCTGTAAATGTGACAGAACCTGTGAAAAGGTGAGAAGAATCTACTAGGAGAGAATAAAGGGTAGCATGAGGAGATTTAGGAGGTGTGGAGATATTCTGGGAGAGGTGGAGAGAATCAAGCAAAAGAGGTGGAGTGAATTAAGGAGAAATCAGTGGGATTAGATGCTTGGATGTAAACTCGGCATTGGCCTAATGAGAACTTGCTAGTTTTTTATTATCCATGCCTACATTAAGCTATCATTTAATTGCTCACTTATTGTCTAATCTCTTTGTTAATGATGTTGATTCTAGCATTTGATCCACCACAACTCATCACATTGCTGTAATTTTAACAGTAGCTACCAACATGCACTGGGAACTTCCAATGCATGTTGGGTGCTACCTAAGTATGTCAGTAGCTACCAACATGCATCGAGAGATCCCAGTGCATGTAACTACCGGCATATAATGTCGACAACTATCAACATACACTAGGAGCTACCTAGACATGCAATGAGAGCTCTCAGTGCATGTCGATAACTTTCGGCATGCACTAGGAGCTACCTAGGAGCTACCTAGGTGGCATGCACCGGTAGCTCCTAATGCATGTTGGGTGCTACCTAGGCATGTCAGGTGTTACCTAGGAATGCTCGTAAGCTATCAGCATGCCTTGGGAGCTTTGAATGTATACCCGTAGCTTCTAGCATGCACTAAGAGCTATCTAGGCATGTTGGTAGCTTCCCAATGCATCTTGGGTGCTACCTAGGCATGCCGACAGCTACGTTTGCATGCTAGTAGCTACCGATATACAGCGCGAGCTTCCAAGCTATCGAGATGCAATGAGAGCTCCCATTACATGTCAAGTTCTACTCAGTGCATGCTGAAAGGCATGTCATCGCGGGAGCTCCAATGCATGCTAGGTGCCATCTAAGCATGTCGATAGCCGCCGCCCGCATGCACCAGGAGCTCCGAATGCATGCCACATGCTACCTAAGTGTGTTGGTAGTTACCAGCATGCACCGAGAGCACCCAATACATGCCAGGTGCTAGCTAAGTATGTTGGTATCTAGCACCATGCACCGAGAGAACCCAGTGCATGGTGCTACCTAGGCTTACCAGTAGCTTTTAATGCATGATGATAGATGCTACCTAGGCATGCCGGTGGCTACCAACATGTACCAAAGCTTCACTGCATGTCAGGTGTGCTACCCAAGTATGCCAGCAACCACCACCTGCTGAGATGTACGGACGTCTCTATTTGCCAGCTCTCAGTGGATAGGCGGAGCACACCATTATCATCTATAACCACACCATTATCATCTATAACCACACCAATGCTACCCAATAGGTCAATGATATCACAAAGATGTATGGAGACACACGTCTCTCCGCGCCAACTCAACATGGATAGGTAGAGCACACCATCAACCAACTCAGCATGGATAGGTAGAGCACACCATCAACCAATAAGCGAGATGTGCATTACCCACACAATTTAGCATTTCCCCATGTGCAATGTATCAACACCATCGGCATGCACCGGGAGCTCCCACTGCATCTCAGGGGTGTTACCTAAGTATGCCCATAACTATGAACGTGCACCATGAGCTCCCGATGCATGCCCATAACTACTCTCATTCACTAGGAGCTACCTATGCATTCACTAGGAGATCCCAATACATGTCGATAACTATCGGCATACTACCTAGGCATGTAGCAGAGCATACAATATATGTGGCTACCTAGGCATGTCCGTATAGCTATCTGCATACACTGGGAGCTTCCAATGGATACCGGTAGCTACCGGCATGCACTAGAAGCTACCTAGGCATGCCGGTAGCTTTGATTGCATGCCAAGTACTAGTTGGAAGGATAAGAGTGGTGGAGGTTAAGGGACAAGTTGCATGAACACTACTACTGGGATGGGTGGCCTCTTGGGAAGTGGCCCCCAATTTGCAACATAAAGAGAATGTGGGGGAGAGGGAGTTAGAGAAGTAAGAAGTAAGAAGTAGCCAGCAGTTGCCTTGTCGAGTATAGAGGCAGAGTACAGGGTAAAGACCATTGCTTTGACGCAGCCACTGCTATCACAACTCTCACTGTTGCCATCTTGGCAACTGGGCTTAAAGTTTCCTCATAGTCAATGCCATATGTCTGTGCATATCCTTTGGCTACCAATCTAGCCTTGTACCTGTTTATGCTTCCATCACTGTTATGTTTTACTTCGTACACCCACTTGCATCCAATGGCTTTCTTGCCTTCACGAAATTGCACTAAGTCCCAAGTTTCATTTCCATATAGTGCATCCATCTCCTCATCCATAGCTTTCTCCTAACACACATTTCCAACAGCCTCATCAATGCATGTGGGCTCTACAACCTGCTTAACCTTTGCCATATATGCATAGTGATGTGCCACATAACCATCATAGGTAAATCTCTGCACAGGATTTTTCACTCTCCCAGATCTTCGCAGCTTTTCATTCATGGCTTCCATAGCCTTCTTTACACCGGGTGTTCTCATAGCTGGGATCCCAAGCTCCGCATCAAGGCTCATCTCTGAGGAGCCATCTCTGAGGAGCCACTAGACTCTCCATCAACATGAGAATGCCCTGCAGAAATGTGGCATACCAAGGGGCTCAACCACTTTCTCTTTTCCTTTACGTGATGTACTATATCTGAAATCCCCAATGGTAACAAGATACTCCCCGATCTTGTTTGACCATGCTTTGGGTGCTTGATTCAAGCCATACAAGGCTTTGCGTAACTTGCACACAAAATCTGGATGTGCATCACTCTCATAACCTAGTGGCTACATCATGTACAGTTCTTCTTGCAAATCACCATGCAAGAAAGCATTCTTTACATCCATTTGATGTAAAAACCAACCCTTCATTGTTGCAGCCATAGCAATGACAACTCTCACGGTTTCCATTCTTACAACCGAGCTGAATGTTTCCTCATAGTCTATGCCATAAGTCTGTGCATAGCCCTTGTTGGCAACCAATCTTGCCTTGTACCTGCTCACTGAACCATCATCACTGTGCTTGACTTTATACACCCACTTACATCCAATTGCCTTCTTTTCCTTAGGCAAAGACACACTCCCATGTTGCATTTGCATCCAATGCTGCCATCTCCTCATCCATGGCATCTTCCCATTTCTTATTTCCAATTGCCTGCTCAAAGCAAGTGGGCTGAACCTTCTGTATTGCTTTTATTATGTAAGCATAATGATGGACTGTATATCCATCATATCTCAACCTGTCAATTGTTGAGATATCGAGCTCATCCAGTGAGGCGATGGACACTGATGACCCGCCTAGGGGATAGGCCCCACACTTACACCACTGGCATGGTTGGTGAGATCTTGGGTGATATGCGGTCAATGGGATGACAAGCTGTGTGACAGCCATTCTAGAGACTGGCATAGTTATAGTGCCAGCTCATTTAGTTGGGTTCATACTATAGAGAACCCTTGTATGTATTGGTTGAGTACCTTTCATATTTGTGTACTCTTATCTTGTATATGATGTGTTGAGTGTTGAGTGAAGAAGAAGAAGATTTTCAGCCTCTCACCTTGTGTGTTCTCTATTAGGGTTTTGTGAGTGTGTGTGTGCTTGCAAGAGCTCAAGCTCTCTTCCCCCCTGCATCTTTTCATGGTATCAGAGCCTGGTGCATGCTAAGGGCTGAGCTGCAAGCAAGAGAACCACACGAAGCCGTACGAGGGTAAGAGCTTCAACTACTCTTCTCTATTTGTGTTGGTGATTACACCCTTGTTGGGAGCTCTACGGGAGACACCGACAAATGATCTCTGATTGAGAAGCTTTCTTCGCAGGAGTAAATCTATAGGGAAACTATACTATAGGGCCGAAAATGCATTCGGGTGCGTCTGGACCTCCGTTTTTCAGAAAGCAGGCGATTTCGAGCACTGCGGATAAGTTATCGATTCTCTGCAGAACTCTGTTTTAAGAACTGCAGGAAGACAGATTGGCTGTGCAGACACTGTGGGTGCTGCAAAGAGGTCAACAGTTACCATTGGGTGTATGTATGCAAATTGAAGTCACTGGTTGTGACATTTGAGAGTACTACAATACCGCTGCAGAAAACACAGTAGTTTGTGCAGGACAAACCAGAGTGCAGGACAAATTGAAGTCATTGGTTGTGACATTTGAGAGTACTACAGTACCGCTGCAGAAAACATAGCAGTTTATGCAGGACAAACCAGAGTGCTATTTCTGGTAAAATTGTGTGTCTGGCAAGATGTCAAATGATGGCATAGCTCAGATTGTGGCTGAGAAGCTTGATAAGAATAACTTCCATGCTTGGAGGTTTAGGTTGATGAATTTCCTGATGGGAAAGGGCTATTGGGACTATATAGAAGGTGAGCATGAAGAGGCACCAGAGATACCGGATATCAATCCGATTGCTGCAGATATCAAGGAGTTCAAGGATTGGAACCAAGGAGCCAGAAAGGTTATGTATTGGCTCTCCACACCATCAATATACAGGACACCATGATTGGGCACATTTAGGATGCCAAGTCTCCCAAGGAGGCATGGGACACCTTGGTAAAGCTCTATGAAACAAATACTAAGGCACGTAAGATACAGTTGAAGAATGAACTTCATACTATGGAGAAAAAGAGCATGTCTGTGAATGACTATGCATTGAAGATAAAGGGTATTGTGGAATCCCTTGCATCTATTGGTGTGTCAGTAGATGATGATGATAAGGTGGAAGTCTATCTACGTGGTCTCGGGCCACAATACAAGGCATTCATCTCAAGACATCTATTCAGACTCGGGAAAACATTCCCAATTTTACAGATTTGGTGTCTATGCTGATTATAGAAGAGAAGAGCTTGGGTGAAGACCAACAGTCTTCACAAAACAAAAACAGTTCAGAGCAACAGGCCTTCTACACAAGTTCAGAAAGAGGACGAGGTAGAGGAGGCCGTGGACGCGGTCAAAAAGGTGGTCGAACAGGTAATCAAAATTATGGTTAGCAGCAGCAACAACAACAATAATCCCAGAATTCACAACAACAACAACACGCGGGTGGAAGAGGCAAATTCAAAGGTAGGGGGAGTTAAAGAGGACGTGGAAATTGGCAAAGGCAATATAATGATGCACGTGAATGCTTTGATTATGGTAAGCTTGGACATGTGCAGGCAGAATGTTATAAGAAGCAAGCTGACATGCAAAATGGGAAAGTGCAGTAGAACAACTATGCATCCTCAAGCAGAAACAATGAGGATAATGAAAGGTTGTTTGTTATGCAGCATGTCGTGAATGCCATGTCTAAAAATGTTGAAGCAGCACAAAAGGATGATGTATGGTATGTGGATTCAGGTGCTTCGAACCACATGACAAGTCATGGGGAGTGGTTCAAGGAGATGAAAAACCTTGAAAGACCGGGTTTTGTGGAAACAGGGAATGACACTGCTCATCCAATTGCCCATGTTGGAGATGTGCCATGTTGCAGGATGGCAAAGTGAAGTACCTTGCAGATGTACTTCACGTTCCGAACATAATAAAGAATCTGGTTTCAGTTGGCCAGATGATTGAGCAAGGTTTACAGGTTCGGTTTAACCCTGATGGTTGTTATGTTGAAGACTTTACAGACAAGTGAAGGTTGGTTCAGGAATTGTTACAGACACAGACATTTGGCATAAAAGAATTGGACATGTGAATGTGCAGCAAATGAAGTCTATGTAGACTAAAGGAATTGTGACAGGGCTGCCAAAATTTAAAGTGGAAGGTATGCAGAGAATATGTGAAGCATGCCAATTTGGAAAGCAAACAAAGCATGTTTTTCCACGTAACAGATATGTGAGCAAAAATGCACTAGATGTTGTGCATTCAGATGTATGGGGTCCTACAAAAACCATTTCTATGGGAGGCTGCAGGTATTATGTGACATTCATTGATGACCACACAAGGAAAGTGTGGGTTTATTTCATGAAGGAGAAGAGTGAGGTGTTCACTCACTTTCAGAATTTCAGAGTTATGGTTGAAAAGCAAACAGGGAAATATGTAAAGTGCCTAAGGTCAGATGGAGGGGAGAGTACTTCTCCAATGAGTTCTCTGAATTTTTGAAGAAGAATGGTATTCGGAGACAGTTTACATGCAGATACACTCTGCAACAAAATGGAGTTGCTGAGCAAAAAAATAGGCATATTGCTAAGATTGCACGAGCATTGATGGAAGAGAATAATATGCCGCATAGCTATTGGGCTGAGGCTGTTTCTACAGCAGTATACATCATGAACAGGACTCCAACTGCAGCCATACATGATGTAACTCCAGAGGAGAGGTTTACTGGGGAGAAAACCTGATTTCTCTCATCTGAAAGTCTTTGGATGCATTGCATATGTGCATGTGCCAGATGAGCTGAGAACTAAGCTAGATCCAAAAGCTGATAAATGTGTGTTTATTGGATATTCCCTTGAGCAAAAGGGATACAGGTGTTATAACCTTGCTACACGTGAGTTGAGGGTAAGCAGGGATGTTATCTTTGATGAGATAAGCAGCTACTATGCTGCTGAAAAAGAAGCTGTTGGGGCTTATGTGAGTGGAATTGTGTTTGCCTTGAATGTATGTCAGCAATCACAGTCTTTGAGTGGACCAGGAGGTCCTCACATCTAGTGGGTCTATTGATAGACCATGGAGTGGCAGGCTGCATCATAATACCAGTCCTGCAAATGTGATTAGTACATCACGTAAAGGAAAAGAGAAAGTGGTTGAGCCCCTTGGTATGCCACATTTCTGCAGGGCATTCTCATGTTGATGGAGAGTCTAGTGGCTCCTCAGAGATGGCTCCTCAGAGATGAGCCTTGATGCGGAGCTTGGGATCCCAGCTATGAGAACACCCGGTGTAAAGAAGGCTATGGAAGCCATGAATGAAAAGCTGCGAAGATCTGGGAGAGTGAAAAATCCTGTGCAGAGATTTACCTATGATGGTTATGTGGCACATCACTATGCATATATGGCAAAGGTTAAGCAGGTTGTAGAGCCCACATGCATTGATGAGGCTGTTGGAAATGTGTGTTAGGAGAAAGCTATGGATGAGGAGATGGATGCACTATATGGAAATGAAACTTGGGACTTAGTGCAATTTCGTGAAGGCAAGAAAGCCATTGGATGCAAGTGGGTGTACAAAGTAAAACATAACAGTGATGGAAGCATAAACAGGTACAAGGCTAGATTGGTAGCCAAAGGATATGCACAGACATATGGCATTGACTATGAGGAAACTTTAAGCCCAGTTGCCAAGATGGCAACAGTGAGAGTTGTGATAGCAGTGGCTGCGTCAAAGCAATGGTCTTTACATCAAATGGATGTAAAGAATGCATTCTTGCATGGGGATTTGCAGGAAGAGGTGTATATGTTGCAGCCACGCCGGATATGCATGATGGCGGTGCGCCCAAACCCCCACTTTTCACTATGCCCAACGCACATGTGGACATAGTGAAAAGAGGTCGTTTCGATGCTCCGCCAAGCACATTTGGCATCCGATGGCCATGAAACTTTGCAACGGGGTCTATGGCAAATGAGTTAAACCCCCATGCAAATTTTCATGGCCATCGAACGCCAAACGTGCATGGCGATGTGCCCAAACGCCCTCGCAACCTAATGTTATGGTTATAAACCCTAAACCCTAAACCCTAGTGCATATGATATAAGGTTGAACCACTACCATATTTTGAGAATGGTCCTAAATCTTGGTATTGAGAGTGGATTAGCAAGAGCTAAGGAGGATCAAACATGGTTATAGTCATGATTAGGTCATGATTAGAAACATGATTAAGAGTGGATTAGAGATACTAATGAGACATGGCTTAGGCATAATCATGTAAACACACAAGTTACTTCTTCATTAGCAAGAGCCTCTTATATAGGCAAGTAGTACATGACCACATGACATCATCTATGATGTCTTACAAGCATGAAAGGCCATCTCCCCCCATGTGGGTATGCCATCTCCCCCATGTGGGTATGCCATAAATGAGAAATATTCCCTCTAGGCTATATTTGATGTAGGCGCCCTTTTGAGGATGTGGCTTGAGTAAAGAAGTCAAGGTTATATAGCCCTTAACAACCATTGAATGGATTTGGGTGTAATATCCAACAAACCCTCCTTCAACCAAATCCATGACAATGCTACCTTTATGATGGCAATTCTAGGTTCTAGTTACAACATACAAAACTAGTTATGATGACCATGCTGGTGCCCGTAGGTCTTATTCCAGTTAGGTTTACAATGCTAGCAATGATGGATGATGCTAGAATACCATAGTAAAGCTTACAATGAGATAGTTATGTTTAGGATGGAGAGGTTTTTAAACATGGTATGGGCTATCCCTTGATTTTACTCAAAAGGCCCAATCTTCTTCGATAAAATTGGCCTCTTCGGAGGCCTCTTCTTGCAGCTCTTCTTTGTCTTGACTTGCGAGAAATGCCTTTTGTGCCTTTTGTTTGAAGAAACAATTTTCTTCAATATGATTGTCCTTGCCGCAGAATCCACAAGTCTTCTTCTTTCCTTTTGTGTCGATGAAGTTCTTCTTCTTGAAGTGTGACTTGTTGTTGGAGAAGTATGCCCCTTCCATTATCCCTATATTCTCTTGCTTCTTCTTGTACTCCTCAAGGAGTGCAGCTTCAATGGCTTCTAAAGTAGGATCCGGAAGATTCATGAGAGTTGACACTAAGTGCCCATATTCATCATAAGGCATGCTTTTCAATAAAACTGCAATGGCATCTTCTTCATCTATTGGTGCTCCTATTGTTGCAAGTTGTGACATTAGGCTTTTCATATAATTAAGATGAGTAGGTAAAGACTCAGAAGCTTTCTTTTCAAGTTTAAAGAATTGGATTTTCAGCCCTATCTTGGAATGCTTCCCTTTTGCCCCAAATAATTTCTCTAAGATTTCCCATGCTTCAGCTGAGTTGTTTGCATTAGAGATATGATGTATGTAGTTGTCACTTAGACCTAATGCAATTATGGCAAAAGCTTTCTCATCTCTAGGTAACCATCCTTGTTCACCATCTCTAGTGGTAGGTTTTTTCTCCTTTCCACTAGCAACTCCCCACAGACCTTTCTTCATGAGAATAAATCTTACTCTAACTTGCCAGGTATGAAAGCCTACCCCATTAAACTTATCAACATGGAATGAGGATGTAGACATGATGATAAAGCAAGGTCTTACCACTTGAGTATCCCTCAAGGGCAGTGTCTAATGCTTTTACAAGATTAGATACCTTCACCAAATAGATGAAGGTTATTTATGAAAAATTCAGACCAATCATGCCCTCCTAAAACATTGTTTGCTCTTGAGTTGTAGACATTGTTTCTTACCCGTCTCCTCGGCTTTCTGCTTTTCTTCTTAGGCCTCAAATGTTGAATGTTCGATGATTCAGCATCAGATGGTTCAGCCATTGTGATTCAAAAAATGATGTAAACAATATCATCATCACAATATATTAATATCATCAAGTATATGGTGACCAATGTGATAAATGCTTTCAAAACAACTTCCAAAAATTGGGTCACTTGGAGTACTTGAAGGAGGTAGAAGCCTAGGTCAAAGCATCTAATGCTTTAAGTGCTTTAAATATCAGAGATTTGAGACTATTTTAAGCACAAAACATTGGTGATTAAGTTGAATAATCACCCATTAATTTACTGTTAAGAACTGAAGCTTTGTCAGTCCTACAGCCACCAAACCACACAGCCATTCGTGATTCTGACCAGATCAGCGTGTTCGCAGCCTACGAAAACCCTTGAGGCTCTGAGGAATTAGAGCTTGGTGACGCGATGGCGATGGGGCAGCGTTTTCCCCCAAATAAAAAGGCGCCGGTTTCTGCTGCAATGCCGATGGCTCCAGGCGATTTCTGGCTAATTCCGCCCGTCAGCACCTTCGTATTTGAGTTGAGAATGAGCAGCTGAAAGCTTGTGGTGAATCTTGAAGTGGGTAGTGAGATATTGAAGCTCCATGGACTGCCTGTCTTTCAGCCTAGATAATAGGAGAGGATAAGATATGATTAAGTTAATAAATTGCTAATTAATCCCTAATAAGTGAGCTTTGGATGATGTAAAACCTGCTCTGATACCAAATCTTGGTATTGAGAGTGGATTAGCAAGAGCTAAGGAGGATCAAACATGGTTATAGTCATGATTAGGTCATGATTAGAAACATGATTAAGAGTGGATTAGAGATACTAATGAGACATGGCTTAGGCATAATCATGTAAACACACAAGTTACTTCTTCATTAGCAAGAGCCTCTTATATAGGCAAGTAGTACATGACCACATGACATCATCTATGATGTCTTACAAGCATGAAAGGCCATCTCCCCCCATGTGGGTATGCCATCTCCCCCATGTGGGTATGCCATAAATGAGAAATATTCCCTCTAGGCTATATTTGATGTAGGCGCCCTTTTGAGGATGTGGCTTGAGTAAAGAAGTCAAGGTTATATAGCCCTTAACAACCATTGAATGGATTTGGGTGTAATATCCAACACTAAATTCATTTTAATAAGGCACATGCAAATTTTGGTGATAATCCGATCTTGAATTAGATGTGCTAGGGTTTAGGGTTTAGGGTTTATAACATTGACTGTAACGCGCACTAAATACTTAAACTTAACCATAACCATAATCATAACCATAACCATAATCATAATCATAACCATAACCATAATTATAATCATAACCATAACCATAACCATAATCATAATTATAACCATAATCATAACCATATCAAGTATCATAACCATAACCATAATTATAACCATAACCATAATCATAACCATAACCATAATGCTCACCATTACCATAACAAAAACCCTAAACCCTAAACCCTAAACCCTAGCCCATATGATATAAGATCTGATGGCTATCAAACTTTTAAGAGATATCTAATGGGATTCCTTATGTGTCTCTTGTAAAGTCTTGTCGTCATTGGAGCTTTTATCATAGGGGCTAGGGTTTAGGGTTTAGGGCATCGGACGTAGTGATTAGACCTGGACAACTCCCCGTGCTGCACGTTCGGCGTGCGAAGTCCATGAAACTTTGCACGGGCGTCTATGGTGATGAGTTAGACCCCCAAGCAAAGTTTCATGGCCATCGAACGCCGAACGTGCTTCGCGGGTGTGCCCAAATGCCCTCTTTTCACTATGTCCTGGACATAGTGAAAAGAGGGCGTTTGGGCACACCGCAAAGCACGTTCGGCAGGACATAGTGAAAAGAGGGCGTTTGGGCACACCGCGAAGCACGTTCGGCAGGACATAGTGAAAAGAGGGCGTTTGGGCGCACCGCGAAGCACGTTCGGCAGGACAATGAAAAGAGGGCATTTGGGCGCACCGCGAAGCACGTTCGGCATCCAATGGCCATGAAACTTTTCACGGGGATCTATAGCAATGAGTTAGACCCCTGTGCAAAGTTTCATCCCCATCCGACGTTGAACGTGCATGGTGGTGCGCCCAAATGCCCACTTTTCACTATGCCCAATGCACATGTGGACATAGTGAAAAGAGGGCATTTGGGCGGACCGCCATGCACGTTCGGTGTCTGATGGCCATGAAACTTTGCACGGGGATCTATGGTGATGGGTTAGATCCTTGTGCAAATTTTCATCCCCATCAAACGCCAAACGTACATGGTGGTGTGCCAAAACGCCCTCTTTTTACTATGCCCAACGCACATGTAGACATAGTGAAAAGAGGGTGTTTGGGCAGACCGCCATGCACGTTCGGCATTCGATGTCTATGAAACTTTGCATGGGGGTCTACCTCATTGCGATAGAACCCCAAGAAAAGTTTCATGGGCTTCGGACACTGAACGTGCATGGTGGCGCACCCAAATGCCCTCTTTTCACTATGTCCACAATTGCGTTGGGAATAGTAAAAAGAGGGCGTTTGGGCGTACCGCCATGCATGTTCCGCGTCCAATGGGGATGAAACTTTGCATAAGGATATAAACCATTACCATAGACCATCGTGCAAATTTTCATGGCCATCAGACACCGAACGTGCATGGCGGTTCGCCCAAACGCCCTCTTTTCACACTGTCCACATGTGCATTGGACATAGTGAAAAGAGGGCGTTTGGGCAGATCGCCATGCATCATACACCAAAGAAATCACCATAAAGATCACAAAAACAATAACCATAACCAAGTTCGTAATCAAAACCATAACCAAGACAATAACAATCACCAATACCATAACCAAGACAATAACACTGACTTAACCATAACGATAACAATGACTTAACCATAACCATAACCATAACCATAACAATGAGCACAAAATAACCATAACAATGACTTAACCATAACCATAACTTACACCATAACCATAACAATGAGCACACAATAAGCATCTGCATAGATCATAAACATGACACACGAATCATAGAGAATCAACTACATGATGCACAGAAAGTCACGATCATAAATGTCAATGTGATACAAAAATGTCGATCATAAATGTCGATCATAAATGTGGATCATAAATGTCAATGTAACGAAGATGGACAAAAAGCATGTAGAGTCAAAAGTTCAATCTTACGAAATTTTTGTGTTTTTTCCCTCGCCAAGAGCCCACGCAGACTGTAGCCTGCTTCTGACCGTTGCACGTGCTGTTCATGGGCGACGGAGGGTAGCACTTGAAAGCCTTCGACACCTTCTCTCTCTCCTCTATGCCTGCTTTTGACCGTTACGCATGCTATTCATGGGCGATGGAGGGCAACACCTGAAAGCCTTCGACACCTTCTCTCTCTCCTCTCTGCGCCTGCTGTTGCCTAGAGGCTTGAAGCCCTTTGTGAACCCTCTTCACTCTCCACAACATCAGGTGAATGGGCACCGAGTGGAGGGGAGCCCCTACTCTACTCAGAGCACAGGGAACTTGCTCTGGGAATACTCAGTCCTCTCAGCCCTGTGAAGAACACACAAGCTGCTTCAGTAGTTCCTATAGAGGCCCCCGGCCATGGACGACAATAGAGAAGCCATGCTGAAGTATGAGCAGGTGTTAGAAGACTTCATGGACACCAAAAAATAGCTGGAAGATTCTAGAGCCCGAGTGGAAGAGCTAAATCTGATGTTGCTACAGAAACAAGTTGAAGAAGAGGTACAAATCAACAAGCAAGCTCCGGCAAAGGTAATGGCCACATCAGGTAATCCCTCTTCCATTAATCCTGTGGTTTGTCTTCCACCAGAGTTCATTCATTGGAAACTGATTACACAGCTCGTTGTTTAGTTGGGTTAATGTTTGGGCCAAGACCACCGGTAGATTTCCTTAGGGGGTGGGTAAAAGACAACTGGATTTCCATAGGTATCGAGGTAGAGATCATCCAAGCCCTCCCAAATGGGTACTACCTCTTTCTATTCAAGGACCCAAATATGGCTCTTAAGGTCCTAGGTTCAGGGCAATGGATGTACAGGAACATCCCCTTCTGTTTCTTCAGTTGGTCCAAGAACTTTAACCCTCAAGGTCCAAAACCCTCAGCCTGCCCTATGTGGGTTGAGCTTCCTAACCCGCCCTTTTACTTGTACCCTTGGCTCAAAAAAATTGTTTCCCCCATAGGGAAAGTGCTAGGCATGAGAGCCAAGAATGACTACAACCCGGCTTGGCATCCTCAGGTCCTTGTGGAAGTGGATCTAGATAGGCCCCTTATTGATTAGATTGAAAGCAATTGAGGTGAGTATAACATCCAGCAAAGCATTCTATACAAACACCTGCTTAACGCATGCTTCCACTGTGGAAAGCAGGGGCATGTTATCAGAGAGTGTCCTTCCAAATACCCCAATTTGAGTGCCACTAGTGCCCCTAATCTTCCACTGTGGAAAGCAGGGGCATGTTATCAGAGAGTGTCCTTCCAAATACCCCAATTTGAGTGCCACTAGTGCCCCTAATCTTCTATCAGCCCCAACAACCAAACTCAGCCTACTACTGGAGTGAATAAGAATCTGAGTGTGCCTTCTCCCCTTGCTCCCTCTACCTCAAAAGACAAGGGAGAAAAGTTTACAGTACTACCCACCAATAGGAAGAAGACCTTTAGACAGAACATGGCGGGAAACCAAAGGCCATTTGCCAACTCCTTCGCCCTACTAGATAGCATCTCGAGCCTTGATGATTCGGTTGACTCCCAAGAGGTCAGTCAATCCACGCCCTTGGATAGATCTAGAATTCTAGCCGAAACTAACCAAATGGACCATGACCAAGTGCTCCCGCCCCCACGCAATGATGGCGGGCTCAGATGGCGGGCTCATTGGGAGATGAGCAAGACGGGGTTGAGCAGTCTCTGTCTCTGATACAGAAAATGGTTTACCCAAAGAAATGGAGATAGTTAAGGAATTGAAAAGAATACATGCTCAAGTGTGGGATCCACCACACCTCAAGCTGCATCCAAAGTGGGACCTAAAAAGGTCAACTCCCAGAAAAAGGGCAAATGAGATGCACCACTTTGAATGTTAAGGGATTGACTGACCTTTCAAAAGTCTAAATAGTGAAACAATGGCTAAGGAAACAAGGAAGATTTGACTTCATAGCTCTAACTGAAGTCAAAGTTAGCGGGGATGAACTTGAAAAAAGGTTGCTCAACATCTCTAAAGAGCACATCTGGATCTACACAGCCCATTGTCAGGGTTCTGGAGGAGTGGCTGTGGGTATGCATGTGGACCATCAAAATGAGCTGAAAGACGTGAGGATTGATACGTTTGATCAATGGGCTGCATTTGAAATGACAACCTTCTCCTTCATTGGTATTTATGCTGGAGGTCCTTAGGCGATCAGAATCAGAACCTGGGGTACCCTGAGAAGCGTCCCTAATCCTATCATTCTAATGGGAGACTTCAATATGGTGGAAACCAAAAATGACAGGTTAAGAGGGCTAAGACAAGTCATAAAAGGGGCAGAGCTCCTAGCCTGGCGGCGCAGTGCTGATCACTTTGAGCTATGTGACGTAGGGAATATGGGAGACTATACGTGGTAGAGCCCATGGGAAATTGACCAGGAAAGCAAGATTGGATAAGAAAATAAATTAGCAAAACCATGGGTAACTCCTACATCAGATGTGAATGTAGAACTGACATGTCTACTTGCCTCTCAGATCACTACCCCATTATATTAGTGTTGGACAACCATGACAAAAAGGTCTATAATCAATGGTTCCACACGGATCCTGCCCTGTTCAAAATGCGTATTGTTCAGGAGGAAGTCAAAAGAATCTAGACTGAATTCTTTAGCTGTGGTATTACCCCGGTGAGGGCATGGAGTCTGTCCATCAAATCTACCCAAGATCTTTTGATTTGCATTAGGAAAGAGGTAACCAAAATAAGGAAAAACAGAAGAGCCTTGCTCTATCTGAAACTAAAAGAACTGGAAGTGACAGCCAATAAGGAAGATCCGGCTATTCAAGAAGCTGTTCTTCATACTAAGGCTGAAATTAAGGCTGAAATTAGGAGAGAAGAGGAGGTATCCCAGAAGCATACCCTTCTATTCTTTAGAGATTGGTGGGCTGGGAAAGCTGATCTTCCCACTCCCGAGATGTTCAAAGTGCTAAAAGTCAAACAATGTAAGGATTCAATCCCTACATTGCATGATCCTAACTCTCCGGATAACTCCTCTGAGGAAGGGAATAGAACAAGAATCTTCAAGCACTTTAATAGCATATTTAGTAAAGGGGGAGGGGTGACCAATGACCAACTCAAATGCATTGCACTCATAGGGCAGGCAAGGAAGCCAACCATACTTGACACACTTGCTAAAGAGCTAGAAAACAATATCTCCAAAGAAGAGATTGGCAAGGCCATAGACTACCTAAAGGTGAGGAAAAGCCCAGGTATAGATGGCATGCCCATTGAATTCTACAAGACATTCAAGGATCTCTTGCTCTCCATTACTGGAGGTGTGGCAGGAGGCTATCTCTTTTGGGGCATTGCCTCGCCCGATCAATGAAGGGTGGATAAAACTTATCCATAAGAAAGGGCAAAAGAATGACTTGAGCAATTGGAGACCTATTACCATGTTAAACTATGCTTACAAAATATTTGCCAAGGCCTTAGCTCTAAGACTATCTAGCCATCTAAAGAATTGGATCAGACAGGAGCAGAAGGGCTTCATCAAAGAAAGGTACATTCTCGATGCCATTATAACATTGTGGGAGGGGATGGAGTATGCAGAAGTATCTGAACAGGACTACATCTTTTTCAAAATTGACTTTGATAAAGCCTACAATAGGCTCAGTTGACTTTGATAAAGCCTACAATAGGCTCAGTTGGCATTATGTTCTAGAATCCCTTAAACACATGGGTGCAGGTCAGCACTTCATCCAGATGGTGAGTACTCTTTTTGGGAATGCCATGGCTAGGGTGAACATCAATGGTGTGCTCTCTGGCGCTTTCTCCCTGACCAAATCTATCAGACAAGGCTACCCTCTTGCACCCCTCCTCTATGCTATTGCTACAGATGGTCTGAACTGGCTAATTAAAGATAGGATGGACAAAGGGGAAATGAATGGTATCTCTCTTCCCAACAATAAATAGCTATGCTCCCAAATGTTTACTGATGATACTAATGCCATGGTTGCCAATAATGACCTAAGCATTAAGTACTTTTGGAAGTGCTTGGACATTTACTGCAGGGCTTCTGGCTCAGCCATTAACCATAACAAAACAGGTATCAGGACCTTTATTGACATACCTCCTGAGATGACTGGTTGATTCAAGCTGTGGCTGTAAAGTCCTACTACTAATGCATGATCTCCCTGGGCTGTTTTTTGATATTTTCACCATGGACACTTTATATTGCTATGTTATCCCAAATAACTCTACTATTGGGATAGGTGTTTTGTGCACTAATCTCTCTCTCTCTCTCTCTCTCTCTCTCTCTCTCTCTCTCTCTCTCTCTCTCTTGTATTTTGTTGATTCTTACGGAGATACAATACATGGTGAAGTAGTCCAAGATCTTGCTTAAACATACAAGGCTTATACTACTGTGATATAAAGGCTAGCTTACTCTCTTGATGTAGGAGAATGAATCTGCTCTGTCCTTTTTTCTTTGTTCCTTGCTGAGACTATGGGCCTATATCAGAGTTGATGCTCTATGCAAGACTTCATTTAATGAAGGACTATGAGCTTAATGTCTTATCTATTCTATGAGCTTCATATTTGAGTGGGAATGCTATATGTAGGACTTTAGTTTGGGCATGATGACCTCACATGCATGCCTCCTTTGGCTGAATTTGAAAATATGGCTATAGATAACCATGGCATCTACATCTTGGATTCTATTCAAAATGCCTCTTCATGCCATGTTATGCTATTCCAAGTAGTCATAAAGTTGGGATGGGGACTTTTTGCAGAAATACCTCTCTATTTTGCTTTTGGTGGGTCACTTTTGTTTTATGTTGATGATTCTTTTCTATTTTAATGATTCTCTACTAAGATATAGAACAAGATATGAAGGTGGGGGGCAAATTTACATGGATTAGTTCACCTGATGTGCCTTATCCATATTGGGTCTAAAGGGTTACAAATGTCAAATCATTGTAACTAATAACATTTGTTGACTTATATGAGATCTACATAGCATGCATCCCCTCTTGAGGAAGGTTCTATGTCTGCTCAAATGGTCTTAAATCCTTATTGCTTGAGCAGCTCTATATCTTTTTAAGTTTGTTTGATTTCCATAGACCACAATTGTAACTTGGATTTACCTACGGGTTCTCCTAGATTATTTTAACATTCTGCATGCCTTAAGATGCACATGGGATACATATACAACCTATAATGGTAGTGTATGGTTTATTCTAATGCACCATTGTGTGATTACTAACATACGTCTACATCTACACACTACATTAGAACCAAAAAAATTTAATGGTTCAATGTAGTCTCATCATCACTGATAGTGCTATGATTTTTTTATGAAGGCTACGTGAATACTCACTTTGTGATAAAAGTGATATGTATATAGTTTTTCTTCATGATCTAAACATTGATTTGGCTTTCCTTCCAATGGAAGAACATGAGCTTTCTTTAGTCTCTCATATGGTTAGGGTGACATCAATAACACGTGGAATGTCCATTAGCACCTGTAATACGCATTCAGACTAACACCTCTATTTTTATGTTTGTATGGATGCAGGTGTAAGAGGAGATTTCTTCTACAAATCTTATGGGTGGACTGAAGTTATGCTTTCTTTTGTGACACTACACTACACTTCTAGATGAAATTCCATCTCTACTTGCTTATGTACAAAAATTCATATGATTAATGTATTTGTGTACTACACTTGCCTCTACTATCAAGATGTTTGGGCTTATTGAAAAAGTGTGTATTCATCTATGCTTTTGTATTATTTTAAAGTTTTAGCAACACACACACACACACACACACACACATTCAAAAAAAGTATGAATACCACATGAATGAAACATGAAGGCAGGGCGGCGATGAGGATGGTGGGTAGTTGGACGCGACGGTGATGGCCTCCATCTAGGCTCCCTCCAAGCTAGCAACTCGACTAGATACTACAACATCCCCGCTAACATCAAAAAAAGGTATGAATACCACATGGATGACACTTGAAGGTAGGGCGGCGACGAGGATGGTGGGCAGTTGGACGCGACGACGATGGCCTCCATCTAGGCTCCCTCCAAGCTAGGAGCTGGACTAGATACTACGACATCCCCACTAACATCAACAGTACCCACCAGTAGTGAGTGTAGAACTTTGTATCAAGATATGCTCACACACGCACTTCACACGCGTGCATGCACGCACACACACACACACACACACATAAAAGCATATATTCATACATAAGCCTATTAATCTCTCTCTCTCTCTCTATCCCTCTTCATCACACACACACACACACACACACGCACACACACACATGGATACATGCAAAGAAACGGTATGAATCCCACCTGGGAGGACACTTGAAAGCGGGGCAACAATAAGAATGGTGGCAGCTGGACGTGACAGGGATGGCCTCCCTCCAAGCTCACTCCCTCTTAATCTCTCTCTCACTCTCACTCTCCCTCTCAATTTCTCTATCCTAAATCTCTCTCTCTCTCTCTCTCTCTCCCCCCCTCTCTCTCCTGTGTCTCATCTCAGTCCCTCTTAATTTCTCTATCCTAGTTCTAGATCTCTCTCTCTCTCTCTCTCTCTCTCTCTCTCTCTCTCTCTCTCTCTCTCTCTCTCTCTCTCTCTCTCTCTCTCTCTCAATTCTACTCTGTCTCATCTCAGTCCCTCTCTTTGTCAATACCTCTCTCTCTCTCTCTCTCTCTCTCTCTCTCTCTCTCTCTCTCTCTCTCTCTCTCTCTCAATTCTACTCTGTCTCATCTCAGTCCCTCTCTCAATTCTACTCTGTCTCATCTCAGTGCCTCTCTTTGTCAATACCTCTCTCCCTCTCCCTCTCAATCCTTCTCTCTCTCTCTCTCTCTCTCTCTCTCTCTCTCTCTCTCTCTCTCTCTCTCTCTCTCTCTCTCTCTCTCTCTCTCTCTCTCTCAATCCCTCTTTGTCTCCTCTTAGTCCCCCTCTCTCACAATATTGCTAAATGTGGGTATGCAAAAAGTTTTTGAATTTTAAGTCACTTAAGCAACTCACTTAAAGTAACATTGCTTAAGCGACCAAAGACAGGATGCAACTGTTGCTTTTGCCATCGCTTATCCATAATACTTTACTTGTTGCATAAACGATGCTATTTTTTGTTGCTAATGCAACAGGTATTTTTAATTTTACATGGGTAGTATTGCATACATGACGGTCGGTGTCGCATATGCAACACCCACTATTTTTGTCTCCAAAATGCCTTGTCACTAAGGGGGGGGGTTTCTTCTAGTGTAGCTAATGTGGCATTCTATCTTCTAGTGTATTTTCAATGCTCATTTCTCAGCATTTTAACATTTTTATTATGCATTGCACAATTGTATGGCTCCCACTATAGGGATAAGCTATGTGTGCATGTGACTTTTCTGGAAACCCCAACTAAGACACTTGAAGGAGGCTTGTGATGAACATGGTTGGTTATGGTATTTCTTAGATAGACTTGACACATTGCTGCTAAGTTGTAGCCCACTCTTGCTAGGTGGTGCCCTTTCTTCCTCTCCTTTAGTGAGGTGAGAGAATGGCCGTGTGTTTAGAGGCCACCCATACGTCTTTTCTCTACTTCACTACGTCATCCCTACGAATGTCATCGATGCCCAATAGTGGGTGTAGAACTCTGTATCAAGATATGCTCTCTCTCACACACACATATGAGCATATATTCACACAATGGCCTTCATACTAAGTTTTAGTCTAACCTCGAAAGATCTAGAGTAGATTTAGCCATAATGAAGTCTTGCACTATAGAAAGTAGCAAAATACAAAGAACTAGTACAACAAATAAGTATTTTATAGGGCAAATGCATGCTCAAGATAGAAAGAATTACCACTCTGTTAAAACTGGCCGCAACTTATTTGACACAATATCTCAATACCCCCCCCACACACACAGAGACACACACACGCACACCAAAAGACTATATAACTATCAACTTCATTATGCATACTATGGACTAGATACTACAACATCCCCACTAATATGATCACTACCCACCAATAGTGGGTGTAGAACTCTGTGTATGGCATGAACACACAGGTTGTTGCAAGATCAAGGTGTCCAGTTTTGTTCAGTTTATGTTGGACTGGGACAATGCTTGAAGAGTGAATTTAGGGGGGCAAGGTACTTCAAATGAGATCAATCAACTAATATAAATTACACATGCACTCAAATCAACCCAATATAACTCAAATTAATAAAAATTAATCACAAATATGATAAAATAATTAAAAAATAATCTTTCCATAGTTAGAGTGATTCAAAATTTTTTCCATAGATACACCATTACAAGTATACCAGCCCCTATTGGTTTTAGATGATTTACATCAAAAATGTAATTTTACTAATTATATTATTAATATTTGTTGCAGGCCTTCTGATAGCCTGGAAGAATTTTGAAAAAGAGATCATTAAAAATCCAACCATTGGATTTGCAATTTTGACTAACCACCACATTCTACTAATGTCTCACTATCTTCCACTCTATTGATCTACAAGATTGAGCATTTTAAGTGGTAGTTATTGTGGGTGCAAAAAATGGCATATATTATAACACTTTAAAGACCTTGAAATATTAAAAGAAAATAGAGAAATAGCTTGAAATTTTCTCAAAAAATCAAGTTAAGCTTTATATTATGTGAAGATCTAAAGTCCAAAGTGGGAATCTCATATGAGTTTATATGTAGAAGATATTAGCATTGTATGGAATCAGTCCAAATTTGGGACAGGGTCTATACATTGACTTTGTACCTAAGGAAATGAGGACTTTCGACTATCTAATGCTTAATCAGATTATGCAACTATATTCCCAACTTTGCATTTGATGTTCTAACAAAAGAACATTTGATGTTCCAATCACTGCTTGTGTTTGCTCTGCTCCCTCTAGGATGTAAGACACTTGGGACTGATATGCAGGGCTTAGTCATAATGGACTGACCAACTTGGTCTATCATGCATGTTGCTCATACATAAGTGACAGATGAGGCTACTGATTACTCCTATGCTGTTATAACACCACAAGTATCATATGAAAACACTAAAATTGAGTTGATGTTTGATGCATCTCTTGACTGGCTAGTATGAGTGGATGGGGGTCTTGACTTGACTTGAAATAAAGTAATAGATATGATGGCCATTCTTGTTGATGTATATTTGAGATTATCTGAGTGGTTTTAACTTTATGGCCATGTTTTTCCATTCATATGCTGATGAATAAAAGGCTAGTGATAGCCTAGCTTGCCCCTTGCTCACATATAAATTGACCTCAATAATGTACAAAATGATGGGATAGATTAATAAAAAATAATAATGACAAATATAATTTATATATTGATAGAAAACCTCATAATATTGGAGAATAGTAAAAAAAATGCCTTGTAATTTGCTAACTAAATTCATCCACAAGTAAGGGAATTGTTTTTATCATTATTTACTCTGAATACTCTCTCTCTCTCTCTCTCTCTCTCTCTCTCTCTCTCTCTGTCTCTCTCTCTCTCTCCTGTGTCTCATCTCAGTCCCTCTCGATTTCTCTATCCTAGCTCTAGATCTCTCTCTCTCTCTTTCTCTTTCAATTCTACTCTGTCTCATCTCAATCCCTCTTTTTGTTAATACCTCTCTCCCTCTCCCTCTCAATCCTTCTCTCCCACACACACACACACACACAAACACACACACAGACACACACACTCTCTCTCTCTCTATCAAACACTCTCTCTCTCTCTATCAAACCCTCTCTCTCTCTCTCTCTCTCTCTCTCTCTCTCTCTCTCTCTCTCAATCCATCTTTGTCTCCTCTCAATCCCCCTCTCTCACAATATTGCTAAGCGTGGGTATGAAAAAAGTTTTTGAATTTTAAGAGTCACTTAAGCAACTCACTTAAAGTAACATCGCTTAAGCGACCAAAGACAGGATGCAACTATTGCTTTTGACATCGCTTATGCCATAATACGTTACTTGTTGCATAAACGATGCTTATAGCGATGCTATTTTTGTTGCTAATACAATGCATATTTCTAATTTTACATGGGTATTGCATACATGACGGTCGGTGCCACATATGCAACACCCACTATTTTTGTCTCCAAAACGCCACGTCGCTAAGGGGGGGGTTCTTCTAGTGTAGATAATGTCGCATTCTATCTTCTAGTGTATTTTCAATGCTTATTTCTCAGCATTTTACCATTTTTATTATGCATTGCACAATTGTATGGCTCCCACTATAGGGAGAAGCTATGTGTGCATGTGACTTTGCTGGAAACCCCAACTAAGACACTTGAAGGATGCTTGTGGTGAACATGGTTGGTTATGGTATTTCTTAGATAGGCTTGACACATTGCTAAGTTGTAGCCCGCTCTTGCTAGGTGGTGCCCTTTTTTCCTCTTCTTTAGTGAGGTGAGAGAATGGCCGTGTGTTTAAAGGCCACCCGTACATCTTTTCTCTACTTCACTACGTCATCCCTACTAATGTCATCGATGCCCAATAGTGGGTGTAGAACTCTATATCAAGATATGCTCTCACACACACACATAAGAGCATATATTCACACAATGGCCATCATACTAAGTTTTGGTCTAACCTCGAAAGATGTAGAGTAGACTTAGCCATAATGAAGTCTTGCACTATAGAAAGTAGCAAAATACAAAGAACTAGTACAACAAATAAGTATTTTATAGGGAAAATGCATGCTCAAGATAGAAAGAATTACCACTCTGTCAACTTTGGCCGCAACTCGTATGACACAATATCTCAATACCCCCCCCACACACACACAGACATACACACACACCACAAGACTATATAACTATCAACTTCATTATGCATAGTATGGACTAGATACTACAACATCCCCACTAATATCATCACTACCCAATAGTGGGTGTAGAACTCTGTGTATGGCATGAACACACGGGTTGTTGCAAGATCAGGGTGTCCAATTTTGTCCAGTTTATGTTGGACTGGGAGAATGCTTGGAGAGTAAATTTAGGGGGCAAGGTACTTCAAATGAGATCAATCAACTAATATAAATTACACATGCACTCAAATCAACCCAATATAACTCAAATTAATAAAAAATAATCACAAATATGATGAAATGATTAAAAAACAATCTTTTCATACTTAGAGTGATTCATTTTTTTTTTCATAGATACACCATTACAAGTAGACTAGTCCCTATTGGTTTTAGATGATTTACATCAAAAATGTAATTTTACTAATTATATTATTAATATTTACAAGCCTTCTAATAGCCTAGAAGAATTTTAAAAAAGAGATCATTAAAAATGCAACCATTGGATTTGCAATTTTGACTAACCACCACATTTTACTAATGTCTCACTATCTCCCACTCTATTGATCTACAAGATTGAGCATTTCAAGTGGTAGTTATTGTCAGTGCAAAAAATGGCATATATTATAATACTTTAAAGACCTTGAAATATTTAAAGAAAATAGAGAAATAGCTTAAAAGTTTCTCAAAAAATCAAGTTAAGCTCTATATTATGTGAAGATCTAAAGTCCAAAGTGTGAATCTCATATGAGTTTATATGTAGAAGATATTAGCATTGTATGAAATCAGTCCAAATTTGGGATAGGGTCTATACATTGACTTTGTACCTAAGGAAATGAGGACTTTTGACTATCTAATGCTTAATCAGATTATGCGACTATATTCCCAACTTTGCATTTGATGTTATAACAAAAGAACTTCATTTGATGTTCCAACAAAAGAACTTGACAGGAAATTCCTTCGTTAGCTAGGATAGATTGGCCACTAAAAGTTAACAAATGCCTACTTTTTTTACTGTTTATAGGATGCCTAAGTGGACAAAATTGGGCACCCTGATCCTGCTAACCACCCACACACACACACACACACACATGTATTACTATTACATGTATGGCATGAACGTATTTAATCTTTTTTAAATACACACATACAATCCTACAAGCTTACTCTCCACATTCATTTTTGCTACATTTGAAGAATCAATTATATTGAGTGGGAACCATGCCCTATGCTTCTTTCTATGGAAATAGAAACCACCCCTAAACATTATACCTTAGAGAAAATACCCTATTCACCTACCTTCTAGGTTTTCTCATTGTGCAGAGAATGTCTACTCTTACAAATTGCCCTTGCCTTGGCACCATTTACCTGCTACTTGAGGGCTTACATATAACAGTGTATCGTGTAGTATAACCATTAGAAGGATTGCATACTTAGAGGCTTGATGCGACTAGGCTATGGTGGTGGCTGCCATGATGGTGGGCACTGCTCTTTCTCTTCTCGTTGGAGCTATAAAAACAAATAGAGGTGAGTGGTTTTTGCCACTCACTTAGTCTGAATCTTGTATTGCATTTTGTAATGGCTCTTCCTCTAGTGTCTATGGGGCCTCCTACTACTCACGTACCACATATTGATCTACTTTTGCATCATGTATCATGTGACTTCAAGTTATTTTGAAGAATTTTAGGAGGCTTTAGAATGATTTAGATGTTAGCCCTTTGCACAAGAAATGTTTGCTTTGTTATCAAAAATTCTGTAGATGGATAAAAAATGGGGAAACCCCTTTTGCATAATAGACCATCAAATGTTTGCCCTTGTTGAGTTAACCATTTGATGGTTGACATTATCATATGGTTCCTTTTTTAGATTTATACACTTTGGGGGACTGGCCCTTAACCACTTTATTGGAACTTGGTTTATCTTAGCCTTGATGGGTCCTCAAGGTAAGTAGTGCCCTCCCTAAATCATTGCTTGTGTTTGCTCTGCTCCCTTTAGAATGTAAGACACCTGGGGCTGATATTATGCAGGGCTTATTCATAATGGACTGACCAACTTGGTCTCTCACCTTACTCTTATGGATACATCTATCATGCATGTTGCTCATACATAAGTGACAGAAGAGGCTACTGATTACTGTTATAACACCACAAGTATCATATGAAAACACTAAAATTGAGTTGATGTTTGATGCATCTCTTGACTGGCTAGTATGAGTGGATGGGGGTCTTGACTGGCTAGTATGAGTGGATGGGGGTCTTGACTTGACTTGAAATAAAGTAATAGATATGATGGCCATTCTTGTTGATGTATATTTGAGATTATCTCAGTGGTTTTAACTTTATGGCCATATTTTTCCATTCATATGCTGATGGATAAAAGGTTATTGTCATCTATGGAGGTGATGGCCTAGCTTGCCCCTTGCTCACATATAAATTGACCTCAATAAGGTACAAAATGATGGGACAGATTAATAAAAAATAATAATGACAAATATAATTTATATATTGATAGAAAACCTCATAATATTGGAGAATAGTCAAAAATGCCTTGTAGTTTGCTAACTAAATTCATCCACAAGTAAGGGAATTGTTCTTCATTACTTACTCTGAATACTTGACCAATATGGTTTTTTTAAAAATGACTTCTCTATCCTCTCCAAAGCATCTATTAAAATCAGGGATTTGATTTTTTGGAACTAATGATAAGTTGGCCCCTGTAGGTTTGTTGTTGCTTCTTTCTGTCCTCAGTTAGTCCAAACCATGGTCTTGTTGGATATACACCCTTTCTGGATTATTTTTTTCTATCTTTCTCTATAATAAGCTCCCCTACTAATACATATAGCATGCCTTACATATGTGATTGGAATATTACTTGGTATGCTTTAACCATATGGCCTTGAACTGCCACTAGATAGGTTGTACTTGTCCTAATCTGTCTTTCATGGTGGGTAGGGCACTACCCTTGTAGAAGTTCATACGACTACTGCATACTTGTCTGGCTAGTTCTCATATTATATGCAACTGAATGCCATGTATGTCTATACACCTACTGCTGTTGAATTCATATGTAGTGTTGTAGACAATGGATTTAGGGTACAACTCCCAGATTAGCTGGCTGGTTCTCATATTATATGCAACTGAATGACATGTATGTCTTTACACCTACTGCTGTTGAATTCATATGTAATGTCTATACACCTACTGCTGTTGAATTCATATATAATGTTGTAGACAATGGATTCATAGTACAACTCCCAGATTAGCTAGCTGGTTACTCGATGCAGATAAGCCTACTACTACTGAATGATCTCCTCGGGCTGTTTTTTGATATTTTCACCATGGACACTATTTATATTGCTATGTTATCCCAAATAACTCTACTACTGGGATAGGTATTTTGTGCACTAATGTCTGTCTCTCTCTTTCTCTCTTTCTCCCTTGTATTTTGATGATTCTTATTGAGATACAATACATGGTGAAGTAGTGTAGTGAATCTCCAAGATCTTGCTTAAACATAAAAGACTTATACTATTGTGATATAAAGGCTAGCTTACTCTCTTGATGTAGGAGAATGAATGTGCTCTGCTCTGTCCTTTTTTCTCTGTTCCTTTGCTGAGACTATGGGCCTATATGAGAGTTGATGCTCTATGCAAGACTTCATTTGATGAAGGACTATGAGCTTAATGTCTTATCTATTCTATGGGCTTCATATTTGAGTGGGAATGCTATATGTAGGACTTTAGTTTGGGCATGATGACCTCACATGCATGCCTCCTTTGGCTGAATTTGAAAATATGGCTATAGATAACCATGGCATCTACATCTTGGATTCTATTAAAAATGCCTCTTCATGCCATGTTATGCTATTCCAAGCAGTCATAAAGGTGGGATGGGGACTTTTTGCAGAAATACCTCTCTATTCTGCTTTTGGTGGGTCACTTTTGTTTTATGTTGATGATTCTTTTCTGTTTTACTGATATAGAACAAGATATGAAGGGTGGGGGCAGATTTACATGGATTGGTTCACCTGGTCTGCCTTATCCTTACTGGGTCTAAAGGGTTACAACATGTCAAATCATTGTAACTAATAACATTTGTTGACTTATATGAGATCTACATAGCGTGCATCCTCTCTTGAGGCAGGTTCTATATGTCTGCTCAAATGATCTTAAATCCTTATTGCAAGAGCAGCTCTATATCTTTTTAGGTTTGTTTGATTTCCATAGACCACAATTGTAACTTGGATTTACCTATAGGTTCTCCTAGATTATTTTAACATTTTGCATGCCTTAAGATGCACATGGGATACATATACAACCTATAATGGTAGTGTATGGTTTATTCTAATGCACCATTGTGTGATTACTAACATACGTCTACATCTACACACTACATTAGAACCAACTTTTTTTTAATGGTTCAATGTAGTCTCATCACTGATAGTGCTATGATTTTTTTATGAAGGCTACGTGAATACTCACTCTGTGATAAAAGTGATATGTATATAGTTTTTCTTCATGATCTAAACATTGATTTGGCTATCCTTCCAATGGAAGAACATGACTTTCTTTAGTCTCTCATATGGTTAGGGTGACATCAATAACACGTGGAATGTCCATTAGCACCTGTAATACGCATTCAGACTAACACCTCTATTTTTATGTTTGTATGGATGCAGGTGTAAGAGGAGATTTCTTCTGTAAATCTTATGGGTGGACTGAAGTTATGCTTTCTTTTGTGACACTACACTACACTTCTAGATGAAATTCCATCTCTACTTGCTTATGTACAAAAATTCATATGATTAATGTATTTGTGTACTACACTTGTCTCTACTATAAAGATGTTTGGGCTTATTGAAAAAGTGTTTATTCATCTATGCTTTTGTATTATGTTAACGTTTTAGCAAGACACACACACACACATACATATACATGCAAAAAAAGGTATGAATACCACATGGATGACACTTGAAGAAGGCGGGGCGGCAATGAGGATGGTGGGCAGTTGGACGCGACGGCGATGGCATCCATCTAGGCTCCCCCCAAGCTAGCAACTGGACTAGATACTACGACATCCCCACTAACGTCATTAGTACCCCACCAGTAGTGAGTGTAGAACTTTGTATCAAGGTATGCTCACACACGCACTTCACACGCGTGCATGCACACACACACACACACACACACACACACACATAAAAGCATATATTCATACACAAGCCTATCAATCTCTCTCTCTCTCTCTATCCCTCTTCATCACACACACACACACACACACACACACTCACACGCACACACACACATGGATACATGCAAAGAAACGGTATGAATCCCACCTGGATGACACTTGAAAGCGGGGCAACAATAAGAATGGTGGCAGCTGGACGTGATAGGGATGGCCTCCATCCAACCTCACTCCCTCTTAATCTCTCTCTCTCTCTCACTCTCCCTCTCAATTTCTCTATCCTAAATCTAGATCTCTCTCTCTCTCTCTCTCTCTCTCTCTCTCTCTCTCTCCTGTGTCTCATCTCGGTCCCTCTCAATTTCTCTATCCTAGCTCTAGATCTCTCTCTCTCTCTCTCTCTCTCTCTCTCTCTCTCTCTCTCTCACTCTCTCTCTCTCTCTCAATTCTACTCTTTCTCATCTCAGTCCCTCTCTTTGTCCTCTCTCCATCTCCCTCTCAATCTTTCTTTCTCTCTCTCTCTCTCTCTCTCTCTCTCTCTCTCTCTCTCTCTCTCTCTCTCTCTCTCTCTCGCTCTCAATCGCTAACTGATTTGCAAAAGATGAAAGAAGATATCATAATTCTTTTTTTTTTCATAGATACACCATTACAAGTATACTAGTCTCTATTGGTTTTATATGATTTACATCAAAAATATAGTTTTACTAATTATATTATTAATATTTGCAGGCCTTCTGATAGCCAGGAAGAATTTTGAAAAAGAGATCATTAAAAATCCAACCATTGGATTTGCAATTTTGACTAACCACCACATTCTACTAATGTCTCACTATCTCCCACTCTATTGATCTACAAGATTAAGCATTTTAAGTGGTAGTTATTGTGGGTGCAAAAAATGGCATATATTATAACACTTTAAAGACCTTGAAATATTAAAACAAAATATAGAAATAGCTTAAAATTTTCTCAAAAAATCAAGTTAAGCTCTATATTATGTGAAGATCTAAAGTCCAAAGTTGGAATCTCATATGAGTTTATATGTAGAAGATATTAGCATTGTATTTAATCAGTCCAAATTTGGGACAGGGTCTATACATTGACTTTGTACCTAAGGAAATGAGGACTTTCGACTATCTAATGCTTAATCAGATTATGCGACTATATTCCCAACTTTGCATTTCATGTTTCAACAAACGAACTTCATTTGATGTTCCAACAAAAGAACTTGAAAGGAAATTCCTTCGTTAGCTAGGATAGATTGGCCACTAAAAGTTAACAAATGCCTATGTTTTTAACTGTTTATAGGATGCCTAAGTGGACAAAATAGGGCACCCTGATCCTGCAGCCACCCACACACACACACACACACACATGTATTACTATTACATGTATGGCATGAGCGTATTTAATCTGTTATAAATACACACATACACATAATCCTACAAGCTTACTCTCCACATTCATTTTTGCTTCATTTGAAGAAGAAATTATTTTGAGTGGGAACGATGCCCTATGCCTCTTTCTATGGAAATAGAAACCACCCCTAAAAATTATACCTTAGAGTGGGAACCATGCCCTACGCCTCTTTCTATGGAAATAGAAACCACCCCTAAAAATTATACCTTAGAGAAAATGCCCTGTTCACCTACCTTCTAGGTTTTCTCATTGTGCAGAGAATGTCTACTCTTACAAATTGCCCTTGCTTTGGTGCCATTTACCTGCTACTTGAGGGCTTACAGAACAGTGTATCGTGTAGTCTGAGTCCACCGAGAGCCATAAGGCTTATAAAAGAAAAAGAAACCTAATTGGGCGCATGTAGCCAAAGAAGGATAGACTAACAATTTTGGAGTGCAAAACTCTTGTGTAATAGTCCTTTCTACACAAAGGATCAGCCATTTCTCCCATTTGCATGCAGCTTGCATCTTCTGTAAGTCTATTCCCTTTTGCTTGAGCTCTACTAGCTTGACTTCTTCTCTTGTCCATAGCTTCATACCTTAGAATGTTTGAAATTGCCTAAGGATTGCAATCCTCTCTTCTTTGTTCTTGAAGGTGAATCACTGCATGGTTATTGCTTTCGCATTGATGGATCGAAGAACCTGTCCTCTCTCCTTCTCTCTTTCTCTCTATACAAAGATAAACACACACACTCTCTCTCTCTCTCTCTCTCACACACACACACACAAACACACACACAATCTCTCTCTTTCTCTCTTTCTTATTTCTATGTGTCTCAAATATTTGATTAATTTGAAAGAGAATTAGCTCTTGGGTGGCCTACTTGCTTGGGTGAGGTAGTAGATCTCCAATGCGAATGGGAAGACCACCACATTATCTTACCAATGGAAATTGGTAGATAGACCTAGAGAAAGGCCACATCTTATAGCATGAAAAAGAGGCCTTCAAAAGGCATTCGTTTTTGCAAAAAGATGTTCCAGAGGAGACCTATTTGCTAGCACATGGGTTTATTGTATCATGTTGCAAAGTATGTTGTGGTGTGCTCTTGATTAAATTAGGGGTTGGAAGTTAAGGAGAAAAGGAAGTGGGATACCAATCTTGTCAAGCTACATATAGAGCACACTGTTAAGGATTTTCGATGATGTTGATTTAGGTTGTGGGGCTAAGTGGGTGACTACCTCTCCTCCCATTAAATGTAATCATTGTAATGAGGTTTTTGTTTGAGGTTTTCTAGTTGTTTGATATTCTATTTTCCATGGCCTCTTAAGCACCAAGAGACTTGGTAAATCCACACTCAGTGTGCTAATTACTAACCCAAACATGCCCGGATGGGGACGAGACTTTGTAAGCATGTTTGGGCGGTCTCTCCCACATGCTTGCAAAGTTTTGTCCCCATCGAAGCATGTTTGGGTACGATGGTATGGGGAAGACCCGGATTTTCGATGGCCTCTTAAGCACCAAGAGACTTGAAAAATCCACACTGGGCGCTAATTACTAACCCAAACATGCTCCGATGGGAACTACACTTTGCAAGCATGTGGGGGTGGGAAAATCCAGGTCTTGGCGATACCATCGTACCCAAACATACTCCGATGGGGACCAAACTTTCCAAGCATGCATACAAATTAGAGCTATGCATACTCTATGGACACTCTAAAATGCATATGTACATAGAGTATACATAGGCATATTATAGAGAAAAATAGCATTTAATACTAAGAAAAAGAGAGAGGAAAGAAGTATACATAGAGCTTGCATAAAAGATTAGGATGAAAAGAGGGTTTACCTTCTTGTTGCAAACAAAGCCAAATGAGCAAGCATCAAAAACCCTAAACCTACAAAACAAGCACACACAATAAAGTTAATCGACAAAACAAATAGAAAATTAAGAAGACAAGTGAGAATAAGAAGAAGAAGAAGAAGAAGAAGAAGAAGAAAAGAATCAAGACCTAAGTATACACATAGAGATTGAAATAAATATGAAGAGAATAGAGAGAACAAATCCTTAACTTCACCATAAAACTTATGTTTCTAGAGATAAAAGCACATAAATGGAGAGCATGAGTTTCATGCTTGAGGTGCTTGAGGTATAGGAAATGAAGAGAGAGGAAACGCTTTTAGCGTAGGTTTTGGAGATGGAAGGAGGAGAGAAAAGAGTGGCAAAGAAATGACACACGCAACATGATTTCCATAGACCACAATTGTAACTTGGATTTACCTATAGGTTCTCCTAGATTATTTTAACATTTTGCATGCCTTAAGATGCACATGGGATACATATACAACCTATAATGGTAGTGTATGGTTTATTCTAATGCACCATTGTGTGATTACTAACATACGTCTACATCTACACACTACATTAGAACCAACTTTTTTTTAATGGTTCAATGTAGTCTCATCACTGATAGTGCTATGATTTTTTTATGAAGGCTACGTGAATACTCACTCTGTGATAAAAGTGATATGTATATAGTTTTTCTTCATGATCTAAACATTGATTTGGCTATCCTTCCAATGGAAGAACATGACTTTCTTTAGTCTCTCATATGGTTAGGGTGACATCAATAACACGTGGAATGTCCATTAGCACCTGTAATACGCATTCAGACTAACACCTCTATTTTTATGTTTGTATGGATGCAGGTGTAAGAGGAGATTTCTTCTGTAAATCTTATGGGTGGACTGAAGTTATGCTTTCTTTTGTGACACTACACTACACTTCTAGATGAAATTCCATCTCTACTTGCTTATGTACAAAAATTCATATGATTAATGTATTTGTGTACTACACTTGTCTCTACTATAAAGATGTTTGGGCTTATTGAAAAAGTGTTTATTCATCTATGCTTTTGTATTATGTTAACGTTTTAGCAAGACACACACACACACATACATATACATGCAAAAAAAGGTATGAATACCACATGGATGACACTTGAAGGCGGGGCGGCGATGAGGATGGTGGGCAGTTGGACGCGACGGCGATGGCATCCATCTAGGCTCCCCCCAAGCTAGCAACTAGACTAGATACTACGACATCCCCACTAACGTCATTAGTACCCCACCAGTAGTGAGTGTAGAACTTTGTATCAAGGTATGCTCACACACGCACTTCACACACACACACACACACACACACACACACACACATAAAAGCATATATTCATACACAAGCCTATCAATCTCTCTCTCTCTCTCTATCCCTCTTCATCACACACACACACACACACACACACACACACACACACTCACACGCACACACACACACACATGGATACATGCAAAGAAACGGTATGAATCCCACCTGGATGACACTTGAAAGCGGGGCAACAATAACAATGGTGGCAGCTGGACATGATAGGGATGGCCTCCATCCAACCTCACTCCCTCTTAATCTCTCTCTCTCTCTCTCACTCTCCCTCTCAATTTCTCTATCCTAAATCTAGATCTCTCTCTCTCTCTCTCTCTCTCTCTCTCTCTCTCTCTCTCTCTCTCTCATCTCGGTCCCTCTCAATTTCTCTATCCTAGCTCTAGATCTCTCTCTCTCTCTCTCTCTCTCTCTCTCTCTCTCTCTCTCTCTCTCTCTCTCTCTCTCTCTCAATTCTACTCTATCTCATCTCAGTCCCTCTCTTTGTCAGTACCTCTCTCCATCTCCCTCTCAATCTCTCTCTCTCTCTCTCTCTCTCTCTCTCTCTCTCTCTCTCTCTCTCTCTCTCTCTCTCTCTCTCTCTCTCTCTCTCTCTCTCGCTCTCGCTCTCAATCACTAACTGATTTGCAAAAGATGAAAGAAGATATCATAATTCTTTTTTTTCTCATAGATACACCATTACAAGTATACTAGTCCCTATTGGTTTTATATGATTTACATCAAAAATATAATTTTACTAATTATATTATTAATATTTGCAGGCCTTCTGATAGCCTGGAAGAATTTTGAAAAAGAGATCATTAAAAATCCAACCATTGGATTTGCAATTTTGACTAACCACCACATTCTACTAATGTCTCACTATCTCCCACTCTATTGATCTACAAGATTAAGCATTTTAAGTGGTAGTTATTGTGGGTGCAAAAAATGGCATATATTATAACACTTTAAAGACCTTGAAATATTAAAACAAAATATAGAAATAGCTTAAAATTTTCTCAAAAAATCAAGTTAAGCTCTATATTATGTGAAGATCTAAAGTCCAAAGTTGGAATCTCATATGAGTTTATATGTAGAAGATATTAGCATTGTATTTAATCAGTCCAAATTTGGGACAGGGTCTATACATTGACTTTGTACCTAAGGAAATGAGGACTTTCGATTAATCAGATTATGCGACTATATTCCCAACTTTGCATTTCATGTTTCAACAAACGAACTTCATTTGATGTTCCAACAAACGAACTTCATTTGATGTTCCAACAAAAGAACTTGAAAGGAAATTCCTTCGCTAGCTAGGATAGATTGGCCACTAAAAGTTAACAAATGCCTATTTTTTTAACTATTTACAGGATGCCTAAGTGGACAAAATAGGGCACCCTGATCCTGCAGCCACCCACCCACACACACACACACATGTATTGCTATTACATGTATGGCATGAGCGTATTTAATCTGTTATAAATACACACATACACATAATCCTACAAGCTTACTCTCCACATTCATTTTTGCTTCATTTGAAGAAGAAATTATTTTGAGTGGGAACCATGCCCTATGCCTCTTTCTATGGAAATAGAAACCACCCCTAAAAATTATACCTTAGAGAAAATGCCCTGTTCACCTACCTTCTAGGTTTTCTCATTGTGCAGAGAACGTCTACTCTTACAAATTGCCCTTGCTTTGGCGCCATTTACCTGCTACTTGAGGGCTTACAGAACAGTGTATCATGTAGTTTGAGTCCACCGAGAGCCATAAGGCTTATAAAAGAAAAAGAAACCTAATTGGGCGCATGTAGCCAAAGAAGGATAGACTAACAATTTTGGAGTGCAAAACTCTTGTGTAATAGTCCTTTCTACACAAAGGATCAGCCATTTCTCCCATTTGCATGCAGCTTGCATCTTCTGTAAGTCTATTCCCTTTTGCTTGAGCTCTACTAGCTTGACTTCTTCTCTTGTCCATAGCTTCATACCTTAGAATGTTTGAAATTGCCTAAGGATTGCAATCCTCTCTTCTTTGTTCTTGAAGGTGAATCACTGCATGGTTATTGCTTTCGCATTGATGGATCGAAGAACCTGTCCTCTCTCCTTCTCTCTTTCTCTCTATACAAAGATAAACACTCTCTCTCTCTCTCTCTCTCTCTCTCTCTCTCTCTCTCTCTCTCTCTCACACACACACACACACACACACACACAATCTCTCTCTTTCTCTCTTTCTTATTTCTATGTGTCTCAAATATTTGTTTAATTTGAAAGAGAAGTAGCTCTTGGGTGGCCTACTTGCTTGGGCGAGGTAGTAGATCTCCAATGCCAATGGGAAGACCACCACATTATCTTACCAATGGAAATTGGATAATTTTCCATGGTAGATAGACCTAGAGAAAGGCCACATCTTATAGCATGAAAAAGAGGCCTTCAAAAGGCATTCGTTTTTGCAAAAAGATGTTCCAGAGGAGACCTCTTTGCTAGCACATGGGTTTATTGTATCATGTTGCAAAGTATGTTGTGGTGTGCTCTTGATGAAATTGGGGGTTGGAAGTTAAGGAGAAAAGGAAGTGGGATACCAATCTTGTCAAGCTACATATAGAGCACACTGTTAAGGATTTTCAATGATGTTGATTTAGGTTGTGGGGCTAAGTGGGTGACTACCTCTCCTCCCATTAAATGTAATCATTGTAATGAGGTTTTTGTTTGAGGTTTTCTAGTTGTTTGATATTCTATTTTCCATGGCCTCTTAAGCACCAAGAGACTTGGTAAATCCACACTCAGTGTGCTAATTACTAACCCAAACATGCCCGGATGGGGACGAGACTTTGTAAGCATGTTTGGGTGGTCTCTCCCACATGCTTGCAAAGTTTTGTCCCCATCGGAGCATGTTTGGGTACGATGGTATGGGGAAGACCCGGATTTTTGATGGCCTCTTAAGCACCAAGAGACTTGAAAAATCCACACTGGGCGCTAATTACTAACCCAAACATGCTCCGATGGGAACTACACTTTGCAAGCATGTGGGGGTGGGAAAATCCAGGTCTTGGCGATACCATCGTACCCAAACATACTCCGATGGGGACCAAACTTTCCAAGCATGCATACAAATTAGAGCTATGCATACTCTATGGACACTCTAAAATGCATATGTACATAGAGTATACATAGGCATATTATAGAGAAAAATAGCATTTAATACTAAGAAAAAGAGAGAGGAAAGAAGTATACATAGAGCTTGCATAAAAGATTAGGATGAAAAGAGGGTTTACCTTCTTGTTGCAAACAAAGCCAAATGAGCAAGCATCAAAAACCCTAAACCTACAAAACAAGCACACACAATAAAGTTAATCGACAAAACAAATAGAAAATTAAGAAGACAAGTGAGAATAAGAAGAAGAAGAAGAAGAAGAAGAAGAAGAAAAGAATCAAGACCTAAGTATACACACAGAGATTGAAATAAATATGAAGAGAATAGAGAGAACAAATCCTTAACTTCACCATAAAACTTATGTTTCTAGAGATAAAAGCACATAAATGGAGAGCATGAGTTTCATGCTTGAGGTGCTTGAGGTATAGGAAATGAAGAGAGAGGAAACGCTTTTAGCGTAGGTTTTGGAGATGGAAGGAGGAGAGAAAAGAGTGGCAAAGAAATGACACACGCAACATGGGAGAATCCAATATTTTGTAACAGTACAGCATGAATCCAATATTTTGTAACAGTACAGCATGTCTATATACGTGGCTAGTATCACGGCTATACACGTAGCTATAACCGTAGGCGGAGCTATGGCTCTCCAAAGCTTGAGAGTTGAGTCCTAGCATTTTGTGGCTATGAAGCCGTCTACCCAGTAGAAGGAGCAGAAGTAGGAGCGGGGCATTGATAGTCCCAGGGCCTCCCTCCTCAATTTAATTCCAACTTCTAGAAGAGGCTATGGGATAGATTTCTGTCACTGAAGAGATTGAACTTTTCTTGTGGCAAGTAGCCCATCAAATCTTAACAGTTGGCCATCGGAGGGGGATGGGTAGTTTCTTCGAGGTGTGGCCATCCACAAGAGTCCTAGTGTGATTGTCTTTAGGACTCCTTGAAGGCTTAAGAGATTTGGCAGAGGGTTCTTTGTATCTTTATTATGGACCGAGCTCCATGTAAATTACTTGGGGGACAGTGGGTTCGGCCATTGAGGATTAGATTTTCATGGCATATGAGGAGGATTAGATCTTCATGGCATATGAAGATTAGATTTTCATGGCATATGAGGAGGATGGTGGGAGCCTCTTGACATCATGTATGTCAACATCACTCACTAGTGATAATCAAGTCATCCACATAGATGACTAATAGCATGATCCCCCTATCTGTCTTTTTCACATGAAGTGAAAAATTTGCATTGGATAGCTGAAATCCAATGGTAACAAGATACTCCCCGATCTTGTTTGACCATGCTCTGGCCATATAAGGCTTTGTGTAACCTACACACAAAATCTGGTTGTGCATCACTCTCATAACCTGGTGGCTGCATCATGTACACTTCTTATAAATCACCATGCAAGAAGGCATTCTTTACATCCATCTAATGTAAAGACCAACCCTTTGTTGCAGCCATAGCAATGACAGCTCTCATGATTTCCATTCTTGCAACCGGACTGAATGTCTCTTCATAGTCAATGCCATAAGTTTGCACATAGCCTTTGGCCACCAATCTTGCCTTATACCTACTCACTCACTGAACCATCAGCGTTATGCTTCTTGACTTTATACACCCACTTATGGCCAATTTCTTTCTTTTCCTTAGGCAAAGGCACTAACTCCTATGTTACATTTGTATCCAATGTGGCTATCTTCTCATTCATGGCATCTTCCCATTTCTTATTTTCAAGTGCCTGTTTGAAACAAGTGGGCTCTAATTTCTTTATTGCTTTAACCATGTAAGCATAATGATGGGTTGTATATCCATCATATCTTAACCTGCCAATAGGGTACCTAGCCCTTGTAGACCTGCATGCACCTGGATTTATGCCAAGTGTTCTCAAAATAGCCCTTGTTCTCCTTACACCAGGAATCGGTAGCTTCCAATGCATGCTAGTGCTACCTAGGCATGCCAATAGCTACTGACATGCACTAGAGAGCTCCCAATGCATGCAGTATGCCGCTAGCTACCAACATGAACCCCGAGAGCACCCAATGCATGCCGGATGCTACCTAGGCATGCTAGTAGCCATCAACATGCATCGGGCGCTCCTAATGCATGCCCGTAACTACCGGCATACACTAAGACCTACCTAGGTATGCGCTAGGAGCTACCTAGGCATCCCAGTAGAGCTACTAGAATGCATTAACAACTCTTCTCTTTTTCCACTTCTTCTCTTCTCCTCTTCCTTTCTCATATAATAACATGTAGTTTACTTATAACATTTTTGTGTAGAGAACCAATAAAATGTTGATTACTAATTGATTTATTTTGTAGGTTGTTCTACTACACCTTCAAGTCAACACAAATAAACCTCTTGAAGCAAGAGCTCAACACTTACACCTCTCTTGATGTTTTTCATTCTTATGGTGCATCCCCAGGTAGTTGGGAGTTTTTTTAAAAATTACTTATTTTTTGTAGCTTCAAGCATAGAGCTTCATCAAGCCTATTTGTACTACTCAACTCGCTGGAAATTGAATAGCCAAGTGATGGGTCAATGAGAATAATGGCCAAGAGTCGTGAAACCCCAAAGGTTTCCCAACTCGCTCGAAAGGCAACAATCATTGTCTTTCGCATGGAAAGGCGCCTTAGAGGCCAATGTAGACAGGAGCAAATACTGGACAGAGCTAGGAGAACGGTCTGTGGCACTACTTGAGTCAAAACGGAAGTGGACGAGCTTCATGAAGTTCATGACGCTCTATGAATGAAGCTCTATTGATAGAGGCTCTTTGCATGAGATACTAGTGGCTTTGCATGAGACTCTATGCATAGATGCTCTATGTCTTATGCGTTATGGCTTCATGCATGAAGCCTTTATGCATAAAGCTCATAAGACTCTATGTATGAATCTACTAGATCCACACTTGCTCCCTCACATCCATCTTCACCAACATGATGTAGGGAGTCTGCTAGACATAGTACAACAAGGGAGTGGGGTGCTTTTTCTTTGGGAGAACCTCTACTAAGTCCTCCACATCATCTACGTATACAAAGAAGAGGGGGGGTCATCATCCCACACTTATGAGCCATCCTCGAGGAGAGCTGGAACAGAAAGCTTTTTTTAAAAGCTAGGACAAACTCGGGAGTTCTGTGAGAAATTCCTAGTCTACCCCAGCTTTTTTTTATAGGTTTATTTTCACTGCTGAGTAGCCTTTATAACAGTGAAATAACACTGCACAGTAGCATGATTAGCAATATTTTTTCACTACTAAGCAGCACTCCCGTTGTAGCGAATATAGGAGCGTCTGTAGTAGAGTGAAATGACCCTGAAATTTTCCAAGGCTTGTAATTAAAATAACGATGCTAAAAATACTATCATTTTGCTGTAGTGTATGATACAATTAATTTTATTACAGCTCGTGGTAATAGATGAAAATGGTTCTTAAGCATTCGTTCTTATCATTCTCCTTCTAAAACTGATATTGGCCCTTTATTTGCAAAATAAATAAAATAAAACCAAGGTTCATTCTTAAGTATAAAATGTTTATATGCAAAAGGTTTGATGTTAGTATTCATGGAGAACCAAGAGAGATGCATATGCCTTGGAGGATTAGCTTTTCAAGATGGATTTTCCATGTCTATAAAATTCATAATAGCTATTATAAAGACAAGGAGGGCTTCTTATAAAGACAAGGAGGGCTTCTTTTAAACATAAGAGGCCATTGTTTAAAATACCTCTTCTTTTTATGTTTTTTATAGTACGAAGTTTCCTCTCCATCAAGAAAAATGATCCACTAGTCAATGAACTCAACCACTTTAGATACCTCATTAGCTAATAAAACATTTCAACTAACTAAGGGTGCTCTCGTCTCTTTATTGTTTGTATACATGCCTAATTAGTGCATTGTTGCACCACTCCTAATCCTTTGCAATATGATTTATCTATGTGCAAAGAAGGCATGCATGGTAATGCAGGCTCAAGCACAATGCCCCCTCTACCTCATGCCGCTGTGTGCATATGTAATATGTGAGATTTGTGTCCCCCTCATACGATATATCCATATTTATACTATCACAAAAATGACAAATAGTTTAAGATCAAACCTCTAAACAATAACTTTACATAATTGAAGGTGGTGGTGATGATGTAGAGAGAGAGAGAGAGAGAGAGAGAGAGAGAGAGAGAGTATTGATAACTTGAATAGGAGTATATTTTTTTTTCTAATATTTTTAATTTATAGGGATCAATTGTGCTTTCTAAACTTAACTTGAATAAATTTTTTTCTAATCTTTTTAATGAATAGGGATCAATTGTGCTTTCTTTGCTTGTATTCTCTCTCCCTCTCTCTCTCTCTCTCTCTCTCTCTCTCTCTTTGAGAGAGAGAGACTCTCTCTCTCAAAGAGAGAGAGAAAGAGAGAGAGAGAGAGAGAGAGAAGAAAATAGTATCCAGAAGAAAAGAAAACACAATTTATCCCTATTCGTTAAAGAGATCAAAGTACCCCTATTCAAGTTATCGATACTATCTTTCTCTATACACACACACACACACATTTTTATCCATGCCATCACCACTACCTTCAATTATATACTTAGTATTTAGAGAGTCTCTATACAGTCATAGATATAGAGGACCCACAAAGAGGGCCACTTTATAAAAATATGTGCGTACAAAGCAAGTTTTTAAAATATCGTTATTCTTTAATTTTGTACATTTTTTAACATAATTATTCACCCTTTATTGTAAATATACATGTTTTGATTTTGAATTTAAAATTCTCCTCTGTAAATATACAAAAATAAGTTATATTAAATAACTATTTATTTAATCCTCTCCTCGGGGCGTGCACTACTAAAAAACCCTATGTATAACGTGCGTACAAGGGATATTTAAAAACCCCCTTACTTATAAAATTTTCATGAACAAAATGACCCCTTTTTCTTTAGACTTACGGGTTTTTTTTCAAAATTGATTAAAAAAATACCTTCTGTAAATGTATTTTTATAAATTTACATTAAAATTTTGAATTGAAAAGCCCCTTCGTTTGAACTCACATGATGATATCTTACATATTTTTAGCTGAACCCGCCGAGATCCTCTCTTGCATGTATGTGTATATACAAAAATAAGTTATATTAAACATCTATTTGTTTAATTATACATGCATATGATATGTAAGTCTCCATGAAGGGAAAAACCCCTCTCTCCACACACACACACACACACACACACACATCTTTTCATCCAAGCCATCACCACCACCTTCACTTATAAAATTACTAATTAGAGAGCCTCTATAGTCATAGATGTCGAGGACACTTTATAGAACACGTGCGCACAAGCATGCATACAAAATACAACACATGCACACAAGCATGCATTCAAAATACGCCCTTTTTTCAAATTTCAAGCAAATGTTCACCCCCTTTTGTAAGTATGATGTAAACCCCCCATTCGTAAATATACAAAATAAATATTTGCGTGTATACGACATACATGTCGTCTGCAAATTTAAAAAATCCCATTTTGTGCTATGTTACATAGGTATAAAGTGACCTCCACACAAAAAGCAAAGAGGCTATCAATTAGAATGTACCCTTATACAGAATATCAATAGTCTCTTGAGCTCAAAGGAAAAAGCAAGGGACACATTCCACTCCATAGGTAGTACCAACAAATAATGAAATTAAGCCAAAACTGCCTGTGGATAAGGAGAGCCGGGTTCACATTGCGCTAGCGCTACCAAGATTAAAAGCAAGATGTTAAGAAGCTAGATAATTTGATAAGACAAATATGCAATAGCCTTCTGGAAAGGCTTCCGCTGTGTACCTTTTGGCGTGAGTTCGACTCTTGTCAGAATCTGTTTCTTTTTTTTTCTCTGTCTCGGCCCCTCTCGAGCCCTGATCACAACGTAGGATTGTGTGTGTGAGTAGTGTCGCCGGAAGCATTTTGATGGAGTAGATGTCCTCTTCGAGTCCTCGGAAACAATGCTGTAATATTGAATGCCTTCCTTCTCTCACACACATAAATCTTAGCTCCATCACTTCTATAACAAAAGAATGTAATACATTACCATTAAAACAGTCACATACGCTACTGCAACTAACATTGAATGAAACTATTCCCCACATTGACCTTAAGCGGACCATTTGCCACATTGCTGTGAAGAGAGAGAGGTGCAAATCCATGGGTTCAAAAAATTTAATCCGTGATGATCATAGATTCATGTAAGATTACTGTGGCAAAGTAAAGGTAAAGAAACAAGGATGTATCTTCCAGTACAACACACACACACTGAAGGAGGAGGCACATACAGAGAGAAGTTTCCATTCAAATGCACAACAGTGGCCTTTATAAAAAGGTATTGATTCCAAAGACCTCAAAAGTAGAACAAAATTTCTGATAATTGCCTCTTATAAACAAAAGAGATGATCCCATGTTGTGACCAAAAGGTTCTCTATACACCAAGAACTAACTCAAGCCCAGTATTAGCAAAGGCAATTCAAAGCAAGACCTCTACGTAGGCAAATTGGTACTCATGAGAAAATTGTGTGATTTGTCATTTATCTACAACGTGATATATATATAGTCAAGCGGCAAAATTTGCAATCAACAATGTTCTCAACGAAGAAATGATGTGAAAGATTTATTCGTGAAGCCTTCCACATCTAATAGCTATTCTTATTTATTGAGGGTGATTAGAGCAACTGCAAGCTGAGTGTGTTAATCCATGTAAACCTGCACACTAGCATTCTTTGAATACCCACAAATGTGACAATGAGAGATGTAGGCATCACATTCTTTGCAGAGGCAAAGGTGTCTGCATGGGAGGAGAAGGATGCATGCATCTCGGCTTTCACAAGCGCGACAAATTCCTTGCTTCTTGAAGTCCTTGTTCTCTTTCATTATGGTGATGGCATTACGATGATGATGATGATTGGCAGCACCTGATTCTCCATTGACACAAGATGCAGCGTCATTGTCTTCGCTGTCACCTCGCCCTTCTTTGCTGATTCTCTCTCTACTCTGCGCAACTACCTGCTCTAAACTGCTCCTCAGGCTGCACACCATGGTCTCATTGTTCTTGGCCAAGCTCTGCCATAGCTGGGCTTCCACACTCAGCTGCTTCACATATTCCTCGAGGTCCAAATTTCTAAATCTCACTTCATCTAGCTCTGCATCTTTCTCCTGCACCCTCACCAGCACGCATTTCTCGACCAAATCGAGTAATGTTCTTGTGTGCTTTTGTCTACTCTCTTCCAAAGCTTGTCTCATCCTCTCTCCCTGGAGGAAAGAATTCCAATTAGAGCTAAATCAATTTGATTAAAACATCAAACGACTATGAGATGATTTGGATTAATTAGATCAAATAGGATATCTGGATTGAATTAATTTGATGGCACATGCATTGTGTACAAATCAAAAACGCATACCCTTTGGATTGATAAGTATCATATAGATTCACCTAGTGGCCCATTTAATCGAAACACAATACCATTGAATTGATGAGTATCACATGACTTCACTTAATAGCCCTCTTATCTTATTATGCTAGTTATCAGAATCACTTTAATAAAAGTTTTACTTTAATAGAGGACTAGTAGCCCGTTAGTCGAAACACAATACCATTGAATTGATCAGTATCACATGACTTCATGACTTAATAGCCCTCTATCTTACTATGCTAGCTATCTTACTGTGCTAGTTATCAGAATCAGTTTAATAAAATTTTACACACATACCCTAACCCCGCTGGTTTTCTTTGATGGACATTTATGAAAGAAGTGCAAACGCTATGTTATACTACTAGGTTAAACCTACCCAGAAAAATGCTCTGGCTCCAACATATGTTGCAAAGCAACGCCTGCTTAAGCCGAGTCTAAATATCGAAGCTCTATGAATCAATTAATTATTGTAAAGCTAATCTTAGTAATGTCAAGTACAAAGGTTTACAGCTCGTATAAGTTGAAGAGAAAAACACTGCAAAATGTTTGAATTTATAATATATGATTGAAATATACCTGAGCTTTGATGGACTGTACGATTTCTTCCCTCTGCTTCAAGTATTGTAAGTGGAATTCATTAGCAAGGGTTGAGTTATTGTTTGCATGAGGTTTAGCTGCACAGTGAGTTGTAATATTATCCGTAGGGATTGGCACTGTGCGTTGCTGAGGAATAATCATAGGACGATTGGTTTGTTGGTGAGATTGTGCTGCAAGAGGAAGCAAAGGAGGCATGCAGTTATTGTTGATGAAGTCTTCTGCGCCATCTTCACGCGCTCTTTTCCTTGACAAAAGCACTTGGTTGTCCACTTCGTGTACAACCAGGAATGGGGGAATGAAGCTGCAATTGTTAGTTCCCATCACATCAATTGGTCGAATAACCAAAAGGTTCTAACTACATGGATGCTGATACTTAATCCAAGCTGATGGCTATGGACGTGGTGGGCGTAGCTCTGGCAATGGAGATGGTGGATAGTTAACGAAGGGTCTGGCTATGGCGGCTGTCTAAACCAAGCTGATGGCTATGGACGTGGTGGGCGTAGCTTCTGGCAATGGAGATGGCGGAGAGTTAACGAAGGATCTGGCTATGGCGAATATCGCTGTGATTATTAATCTCCCGAACGTATTTATAAACAGATAGAAAACGCCTCGTGCCGAGCAACGTATATCTTATTGCTCTGAGTAAAAATTATTGATAACCCTAGATTACTGTATTTTCGCCCACAACCCAAGACAGAAACTTGAACGTCGGAACTCGGGAGGAAGGCAATTCAGACATCATCTAAATTTCTTCTTTTCCGCTTTTGCGCCGGCCTTCTAGCGGTGCACTGAGTTGGGAGGCGCCCACCACCACGTCTTGCTGAATTAGACGGCTGCCGCCATATCGAGCGGGCAAGCTGTGCGCCCAACTCCACTCGTGCGTGCACACCCATGCCAGAACTAGCGGCTTGCCATCCATGTGGTCCCAATCGTCGTCGCCGCCTGTAGTCACGCACCATTTGGCCGAAGGAGCTATATTAGGCGGCTGCCGCCATATCGAGCCGGTGACCAACCGACGGCAACTCCAGACGCCCGTGCATGTGCCATCACTTCAAATTTACTGCTTCGCCATCGCCTCCATGTACGTGTGGGGCTCTCCGCCGCTAAATTTGTCGCCGGCAAAACCCTAGCCTTTGCCAAGGCGGCCAATTTAATACAGTTTTAGTATAGTATGGCAATATAGTAAAGAGTAGAAAGAGCGCCTTCTTCCAAACCTAACACGCTTGCATGCCAGAAAGCATGGATGATGGGACCAACCAACCCCACACGCACGGAAAGACCGGCCGTTACTTCGTCCAATCGCATGCCACGTGACCCCCCTTGATCTGTGTGAAGGCCTTCTCTTCTGGCCCTTTGCAGGCCCAAACCCACCTTTGGCAATTTGGCAACCTCCCATGCCACATGCTCCGGAGTCCATCATCTTTTCCCCCACCCCCCATAAAGTTCTAGACTGTTTGCGCCAGCCTTTGCTTGTCTTCTAACCTAAAAGCCAAACTCGCAGATGGCTCTTCAATCATCGCTTTTAATTCACCACCTAGGGTCACACACCTGTTTTCATACTACTTACTAAAATTATACTTTTGAAAGTTATAATTAAAGAGTAAAATTATGCTTTTAAAAGTTATAATTAAAGAGCAAAACTATACTTTTAAAAGTTTTTCTCACTTACCTACTTACTAAAATTTTGCTTTTGAAAGTTTTTCTCACCGTACGAGGAATTTCTGTGAAAGTTATAATTAAAGAGAAGTGAATTCTCTACAAACGTCCTTAAAGTCACAAAAGCTGCTTTTATTTTACAAGGCTAGTACTAATCTATCAAATGGAAAATTGTAGAAAATAATGACCATGTGCCCTCCAGAGATACAAAATATATATTAACTGTATCATTCAGATATCAGGGTAATTGAGAATGAGGCTAGTACTAATCTATCAAATGGAAAATTGTAGAAAATAATGACCATGTGCCCTACAGAGATACAAAATATATATTAACTGTATCATTCAGATATCAGGGTAATTGAGAATGAGGCAATTTTGTCGTTAAGGGAAAAAAAACTTTAAAAAGAAGGACACGTACTCACTTTCAATGGTTGTCGTGATGCATGTGTTAAAGCTTCCCAATTTTGATTTTGTGTACAAGTGGAAAGCTAAGGAAATCATGGAGTGCATACCAGATTTTCCTAAAGATATGGTAGTTTCAATTATTATTGAAGTGTTTGAAAAATTCTCAATAAGCAAGCAAATTAGCCAATTTAGTGTTTTGTGTTCACTTAATACATTACCACAGTCTACATAGCCTTTCAGTTCTATAAATGGTTGCTTTTTTACGCCGTTTTATTCATTGTGGGGTTAATTGGCTCTAAAATAGTGGTGAAATTTAAAAATGCTTGTAAAAAAAAACTTCAAGAAAGGTTTAAAAATGGTTGGTGCTCAAGATTTTTGGCTTGCTAAATGTTGGAAACCAATACACTCTACTTAGAATGAGCAAGCTTATGTTTAGATCTAGATCCTAATGCGTTAGATAAAGCCTAGATAGATCAACTCATGTGGACTAATATTCCCATATCAAGCCCTCAAGAAAGGTTCTTTAAAAAGGTTGGTATTTAGGAGTCCCCGTCCATTTTTTGGCTTCGTAAATGTTGGAAAGCAATATACACTACTTCTAATTGCGCAAGAACTTAAAATGTTTAGATCTAGATGCCTAGATAGATTGTGCACATCTAGACTACAATTCAAAATAGGTTACTTGTTACATGCAAATCATGTGGACTGATATTCCCATTTCAAGCCACATTAAGGGTTGTAGGAGTGCTTCACTAAACACCGTAGATAGATTGTGCACATTGCATAGTAGGTTACTTGCTAAACAGGTTACGTGCAAGTCATCTAGACTACAATTCAAAATAGGTTACTTGTTACATGCAAATCATGTGGACTGATATTCCCATATCAAGCCACATTAAGGGTTGTAGGAGTGCTTCACTAAACACTGTGTTCTTGCATTAAAGGTTGTAGGAGTGCTTCACTAAACACCGCGTTCTTGCATTGCAAAGCCACGAGTGCCTAGGTGCATCTAAATCAACATAAAAGCCACATCCAAACTTATGGAGGATAAAATTATTGTTGTACTAGCCTAGGATAATATTATGATGAATGGTCAATTTACAATACTTGCCCTCGGGTGGCGGACCAAAGTCGGTCACCACCTACCTCGCCCTGTGGGTGCTTTTATTTCAACATGTGGCTAGTTCATGTGTGCACATGTAACCTCCCTCTCCAAGAGAATAGGCAAGGCAAAAAAATTAAGCCATATGGCATAATCTATTAATAATTTGATAAATATTGGATCTCAAGTCGAGCTTCATTTTGCTGTAGACCACCATTTAGGTTGGAAGGAAATACTTTACAAGTTTGTGAAAAAGTCAACTATGTCACCTACAAGTTGTTTTGGATTCAAGAATAGTAGCAATTAGGATCACAATGACACTTGAAGAACTAACATTGAGGTCCTTCAGTGAAAGTATGACAATCTTGTCACCTCCTTGATTATGAGTTTGGTTTAGTGCTCCCATAAGAGAATGAAAATCTCGACCAAGGTACATATTAAGCTTCCTTTAGCAACCCAAAAGGAAAGTATTGAAGTAACCCTTGATTATATACAAAGGAAAGTAAGATCAAATGTTTCCATTAGGAAGAGAAGAGACATGTGAGAAAGTATAGGAAGAAACAATATATTCAACATGGTACTTTGAAGATGAAAGAGGATCTAGGCAACAATGCAAAGAGGATCTGGGAAGAAACAAGCATATTTAAAGTGGTACTTAGAAAATGAAACATTAGGGAAAATTTGGACTCAAATTGGGCACTTTAAAGATTTGTACACATTCTCTCTCTACAAAAATGGGCTCATAGGGAAATTTTTCCAAATCAACTCAGAAGTGACCAGAGTTTGGACATTTGGAATCTACTCTTCGAGACCTTTCCAATTATATATAGTATGATGGGCAATTTTACATATTCAAGAAGTCTCTAAATTTGGTGATGACTTACCACATCATCACTAAATTTGGGGACTTCTTAAATATGCAAAATTGACATACCACCTCATCACTCACCAAATTTGGGGACCTCTTGAATATGCAAAATGTTACCATATTATAGTAGTGATGTGTGTGAACACACTTAGGACCGCCGGGGCACTTTTTCCCTCACTAGGAGGTTTTTTTCCCCCGTGCATTGTATATACGCCCATTATCTTCTAGGGCTTGTTATCTTTCATTTTTTGGCACTCATAATACACTACTGTGTTGTGCTCAAACTTCCTTATCTTCTTGAAGTTGTGTGTGCATTCCTGCAACCCCAATTCCAACAATTGGTATCAGAGCAGGCTTCCTCCTCCCGGGCAGCATCACCGGCACCTGCCGCTTCATCTCCTCCGATTGCGACGAGGTTTCACGAGCGTCTGCAGGTTAGTATATGCCGTGGGAGAGCCCGTAGGGCATGTTCGTTTCAGAATTTTGATCTGAAGTCATTTCGCCCTCCGTTTTTGCATTCCAAGTACTGCGCAGGCAAAATCGTCCTACTGTGCAGATTTTCTGTCAAGATTAAAATCTGCAGGATAGGTGCCCATTCGTCTGTTTTGGGCTGTGCTACATAGCACAGGTCGATTTTATACAGGTTTACCTCTTACAGACAGCATTTACATCTAGTAGTACAGTCATTGGCCATGGCTGACAACAATGATGTATTCCGCATGTTGGCTGCTGAGGATAAGTTGGATGGCACCAACTATCCATTGTGGGCATATATGATGCGACATGTATTGGTAGCAAAGGGGTTATGGAACATTGTGCAGGGTATTGATGCACGTCCTATTGTGGCTGGGAATGCTGCAAATACATCAGAAACAGGTACTGTTGATGATGGTGCAGGCACAAGTGCTGTAGCAGCTGTTCGAGAACCACCACTTTCAGCAGAGCAGATTCGTTGGGATGGTAGAGATGCGCAGGCTCATGCCTTGATTGCGCTGTCTGTCAAACGTACCATTATCCCACATATTCGCTCCTGCAGGACTTCTAAGGATGCTTGGGATGTACTTGCCACATTGTATCAGGCAAGAAATGAGGCTCGTGTTGCTTATCTCCGAAAACAGTTGGAGAGTGAGCATATGAACGAAGGTGATTCTATGGATAGCTTTTTGACAAAGATCAAGGATTTCAAAGAGCAGCTCATTTCTGCAGATGAAATCCTGTCAGACAGTTCACTTGTGCAGACTGTTTTGAATGGTCTACCAGATTCTTATCAGGGTTTTGCTTCCACTCTTCGCTTGATGATGAAAGGCAATCCCAATGCCTTATCATTTGAGGAGTTAGTTTCTGTTTTGCTGCAAGAAGACCAGTCAAGGCAAAACAGGAATATTATGCGTGTCGCAGATCAAGCTTTCGTTGCTAGTCAGAGAAGCGGGAACGGTAAAGCTGGCTTTTCTTCTAGTAAGCAGAAATCTGCAAATGCTGCGCAACCAAAGAAGGAAGACAAAGATGAGAAGAAGGGTGACAAATAGAAGACATTTTGCAAGTACTGTAAGGGAAATGATCATGTCATCAAAGCGTGTCCTAAGCTGGCTGCGAAAGAGGCTAAGAAGAAAGAGGCTGGTATGGCTGTTGCAGATGCCTCTCCTTCTAACAATGAATCTGCTAATGTTGTGCTAGATACAGAATGGGCATTCAATGCGCAGTGCAGTTATGACCCATCTTTGCATGACACATGTATGTCTGCAGTAGATTCAGATGTATGGTACTTTGACAGTGGTGCCACTAAGCATATCACCTCGCAGCGCAGTTTATTCACTTTCCTTGAGTCTGCTCCCACAGGGAATACTGTCACTTGTGCCAATAACTCCTCTTATCCCGTTGAAGGAGTTGGACAGATTGTGCTGAATGTTGCAAATGGCAACACCTTTACACTTTTTGATGCATTGTATGTGCCAGGGATCAAAAAGAATCTGCTGTCAGTCTCCGCATTTGCCAAAACAGGTTTGGTTGTAAAATTTGTGGATGACAGATGTACTGTTCATGATCTCTCTTGTGGTGACATCATTGTAGCATCTGGTTCACTATGTCGAGGGCTGTATAAGCTCAATATGGATGGCAAATGTGTAGAGGATTCAGCATGTGCTATTATGGATACGCATGCTATTTCAGATGCAAAACTGTGGCATGCACGTTTTGGTCATCTGAATTTTGCAAGTTTGCTGCGCCTGCAGAAATCTGAAATGGTGTCTTCTTTGCCTAAGCTTGAGGCACCTGTCAAGCATGTTTGTGAGGGCTGCATATTGGGTAAAATGCAGCGTGCTTCCTTTCCCAAAGATGGATCAGTGAGAGCTGAACGCAGATTGCAGCTTGTTCACAGTGATGTTTGTGGTCCCATGCAAACTCCATCATTTGGAAACTACCTTTACTTCGTGACTTTCATTGATGATTTTACCAGGCATGCATGGGTATATCCTTTGAAGGCAAAGTCCGAAGTGTTTTTGTGCTTCAAACAGTTTTTGGTTATGGCTGAAAATGTGTCAGAAAGTAAGATGGGCACCCTCCGTTCAGATCGAGGGGGGGAGTATATGTCTTCAGAATTTAATGCATTTCTGGCTGAGCGTGGGATAAAACACCAATGTACAGTGCCGTATACACCACAGCAAAATGGTGTGGCTGAGAGAAAAAACAGGTCTCTCATGGAAATGGCAAGATGTATGGTTAAGAGTCAAAGTCTACCACATGGTTTTTGGCTTGAGGCTGTCATGTGTGCCACTTATGTACTAAACAGGTGTCCCACCAAAGCATTACAGGTTGTCACTCCATATGAGGCTTGGCATAGCCGCAAGCCATCTGTTGGCCATTTACGTGTTTTTGGTTGCCTGGCATATGCATTAGTGCCTGTGCAACATCGCAGAAAATTGGATGACAAAGCTGTCAAATGTATTTTTGTTGGATATAGTGCTGAGAGCAAAGGCTATCGTTTGTATCATCCACAGACAAAGCGCATTTTGGTTAGCCGTGATGTTGTATTTGTGGAAGATGCAGTTCAGCCCTTGGTTTCATGTACTAAGGAGACAGATATCAGCTCACGTGATGTCTATGATACATTGTTGCCTCTTTTCAGTGGTGCACAGTCAAGTGCAATACCTCATGAGGCAGTTTTTCAGCCTATGCAGGTTTTAAATGATGGCACAGATCAGCCTATATCTGATGCAGATGTGCATGATGCACTTGAGGATGAGAGACAAGAGATTGAGGGCTCTAGGAATATGCCTAGATGGCTGGTGCAGACTTTGCGTGACAGCAAGTTGGATGCCCCTTTGTCTAGTCGCACTCGTTCTGGCTCTCATGGTGCCTCTTATGCGTCAGATTGTTATGCATTGGCTGTTTCTAGTATGTGCGATGAAAGTGAGCCTGTTTCATTTGATGAGGCACAAAGTTCAGAAAATTGGATGGCTGCTATGCAAGCAGAATACGATGCTATTATGAAGAATGGTACATGGTCTTTATGTGACTTGCCCCCTGGCAAGAAGGCCATTGGCACTAAGTGGGTTTACAAATTGAAGCGTAAGCCTGATGGCACAGTGGATCGCCATAAGGCTAGGCTTGTTGCAAAAGGTTATGCTCAAGAGAAGGGCATTGATTTTGATGAGACTTTTGCTCCCACATGTCGTATGACCACTGTTCGTAGCATCTGTGCATTAGCAGCTCATAATGGTTGGAATGTACATCAGCTGGACATAAAGACTGCGTTCTTAAATGGAGATTTGCATGAGGAGGTGTATGTATCGCAGCCTCGTGGTTTTGTTCAAAGAGGGCAGGAAAACAAAGTGTGCAGGTTAAAAAGGGCTTTATATGGTTTAAAGCAAGCTCCACGAGCTTGGTATGAAAAAATACATGCATATTTGACTGCACATGGGTTTCAGAATAGTCCAACAGAAAGCACTTTGTATGTTAAACGTGTGGATGGTGTACATCTAATCATTGCTCTCTATGTCGATGACATGCTGCTCACAGGACCAAATGAGAGTCATATTGCTGATTTTAAGGCTGATTTGAATGCCTCTTTTGAGATGTCAGATTTGGGGCATTTGCATCATTATTTGGGGATACAATTTAAGCAGTGTGATGGAGGTATTGCTTTGTGTCAGACAAAGTATATTGAAACATTGTTGCGGAGATTTGGCCTTGAAGACTGCAAGCCTATTGCTACTCCAATGGAGACAGGTTTGAAGTTGAGTCTTCATGATGCTGGAGATCACTTTGATGTCACACTCTATCAGACAGCTGTTGGTTGCCTCATTTATGTATGCATTACGAGGCCAGACATTCAGTTTGCAGTCTCACAGGTGAGCAGATTTATGCATAGCCCAGGCATTAAGCATTGGCAGGCAGTGAAGCGTATCTTTCGCTATTTGAGTGGTACTCGGCATCTTGGGTTGTTTTATCCCAAGGGGGGATCATTGCCGCCAGATTTACATGCTTTTTCAGATTCTGACTGGGCTGGTTGTTATGACACACGCGTGTCCACGAGTGGTTTTTGCTTCATGCTTGGAAGCTCATGCATATCATGGTTGAGCAAGAAGCAGCCTACTGTGGCCACTTCTAGTTGTGAAGCTGAGTACAGGGCAGCTTTCACAGCTACGGTTGAGTGTGTGTGGCTCAGACGCCTTATGGCTGATTTGGGTGTTGGGCAGCCATCGGCCACCACCATCTTCACTGACAGTCAGAGCGCATTGGCAGTTGCGCGGAACCCAGTGTTCCATGCTCGTACGAAGCACATTGAGGTGCACTACCATTATGTCAGGGAGAGACTCTCTGCAGGAGAGATCAGTTTGGCTTATGTGCCAACACAGGATAACGTTGCAGACCTTTTCACAAAGGCTCTGCCTCGTGAGAAGTTCGAAGCTTTTCGCAAAGCTTTGGGCTTACTCCCTTTTGTGGATTCGTCCACATAGCTAGACACTTCCCTATACATGAGTGCTAGCTCTTGTTCACCGCATCACTCCAGGGGGGATTTGTTACCATATTATAGTAGTGATGTGTGTGAACACACTTAGGACCACCGGGGCACTTTTTCCCTCACTAGGAGGTTTTTTTCCCCCGTGCATTGTATATACGCCCATTATCTTCTAGGGCTTGTTATCTTTCATTTTTTGGCACTCATAATACACTACTGTGTTGTGCTCAAACTTCCTTATCTTCTTGAAGTTGTGTGTGCATTCCTGCAACCCTAATTCCAACACAAAATTGTCCATCATGCTATATATCATTGGAAAGGTGTCGAAGAGTAGATTCCAAATGTCCAAACTCCACTCACTTCTGAGTTGATTTCTAAAAATTTCACCACGAGCCCATTTTTCTAGAGAGAGAATGTGTACAAATCCTTAAAGGGCCCAATTTGAGTCGAAATTTTCCCTAATGGAGGAAGGGCAATAGCATGATAAGATGGTTGCTTCACGGTAGTTTGGCAAGAAGTGGAACATTTTTGAGCCTCCCGAATCCGTGTCCAAGGTATCTTGTGCGAGTTCGAAATGACCAATCAGTTGCCGCCAGCCACATATCTCGATTAAGATATGTGTCGCCGCCCATGTAGGTTCGGTAAAACTAGCCACGTAATATCTCGGGCGAGATACATGGCAAGATGACCAGGAAATCTAGTCATCATCCCAACGTATCTCAATCGAGATAGCTGGAGAGATGCTAACTAGATTGCCTAGTCACGGTGCCATGCCAACGCAGCATGTACATTTATATCTCGGGCGAGATATGAATATGTATATTTATATCTCGGGTGAGATATGAAAATTGATAAAAGGTTTCTCGGGCAAATAATTATATATTTATCGTATCTCGGGCGAGATACGTAAATAGAATTAATCATATATTTATCGTATCTCGAGCGAGATACGTAAATCGATTTGATCAGTTATATATTTATCGTATCTCAAGCAAGATACATAAATTGAATTAATTATATATTTATCGTATCTCGGGTGAGATAAGTAAATCGAATTAATTATATATTTATCTTATCTCGGATAAGATAAGTAAAACGAGTTAATAATTTGTATATTTATAATATCTTAGGCACGATATAAAAAATGAATGGTCGGTGCGCGTATCTTGCCCCAAATCCCCATACTTTTCCCGCTTTTCATTATCTGTCGTCCTTTTCTCTATTTTTTCAGAGCTTTTCACGAGCACCTATCGCCGTCGTTGGAGCACTTGTCCGCCGTCTGTCACCATCGCTGGATCTCGCCCGAGCTGCCCCACATCTCTGCCGTCAGACCTAACATTTTGCCCCGGTAAGCACCCTAGTTTATTGAGTAATTGTTTTTTAAAGCTTTGAGCAATTCATTTCCATTAACACCTTAATTGATTATTACAAAACATAATTAACAAAACCAGCATGCATTTGTTTATGAGCGGTTTTGCATTTGTTTATGCATGAGAAAATTATAATTAACAAAGCTCTGCATTCGAAACTAGGGTCTACACCAGTAATTAACAAAAACTAGTAATTAAACTCACCATTAAGCAATTTAATTAAATGATCAAAACAACGTCTGTACTAGTAATTAACGAAACCATTAAGCAGTTTGATTAAATGATCAACAAAACATAGAATCTCCTTAGATTTTAGTAGTTATAGATGTAAAACTGTCTTAAAACCCATCCAAACCCATTTAGCAAGTTACTGCATGAAATCTATATGCATAAGGCCTTAATGCATGAAGCCCTATGCAACATGAACTATGACTTCATGTATGAAGTCTTTACACATAAGGGTTTATTGCATGAAGCCTTATGCAAGATGCATTATGGCTTCATGCATGAAGCCTTTATGCATAGAGGATTTATGATTAAGCCTCAAATCTTTATTCATAGAGGCCTTATGCATAAAGGCTTACGTATAAGGCCTTTATGCTTAAAGAATTAATCATAGGGCTTTATGCGTAGAGGCTTTATGCTTAAGGCTTATGGATAAAGGATTTATGCATAAGCCTTATGTATAAAGGCTTAAGCATAAGGCCTTATGTTCACCATGTCTCCCACATGCCATAACGCTTCTATCCCCTGTGCTTGGGGGCGAGCCTAACTGGCTTTATGGTTGGGCGGCGGTAACCTAGATGCCTCAGTCTTTGTGTGTTTTCACCATCTTTGTTTAATTAATTAATGATTAAAACAACATTTCAGGGACATATTATGCTCCCCTAAGCTAGTATTCTCATCATTAATAACTCTATAGTACTCCCCTAGTAACCTTACATGTCATAGTACTAGAGTGAAGTCTCCAACCAACCACTCATACCCCCCCTTGGCACATATGCATGTATCACCGACCTTGCAACCTTTCATTGCTCCTAAAGTAATGAGGCTCTTTTGTCCATCATTAACAAAAGACCTCTTGCTCCATGGCCCACAACAACATTTCTAAAATTGGTTCAAGCCTACATGTTGGCCCCCCCCAAGTGGCCTATTTGCCCTTTGAGGCACATAAAAGAGCCCATAGAGACCCTAAACAATGCCTACATAGCAAGTAGTCATCTCACTTGGGTGATACAAAACTATTGAGAATGAGAGAGAGAGAGAGAGATGACCTTTCAGTTACGTGGCATTATGCAATTTTTATCATGGCTCGTGAGTCACATCTAGAGACCATCCCCGATATGGTCGCACTCTTAGAGGCTTCATGCACTCAACTTCGTGGACAGAGAGATCCACATCCCTCCACCATGCATCTTGTTGCATCATTGGAGGGCATGCTAGAGACTCTACGTTCCTTCGATGATGTAGAGTCTTTGACAGCATGGCTAGAGACACAGCAAGGTGGACGAGTACGTCATAGCTTGTCTCATCGAGAGGTATCCTAACTGCCCTCTATCATAGAAAGGACAATACATTTGTTCATTCATGAGGATGGGCTAGTCGCAACTGTAGGGTCGCTTAAGGGCGGCTTGGTGCACCCGTGTAGCTATGGCAGCCCACATTCTACCGCGATATGTGGTATATTATGGTGCCTTACCACATCATCATGAGATTCTGATCTATTTTGCATAGCAGTTATACACAAAGTTCGTGTTGGGGCTCGAGGTAGATTATCACGATTGTCGACCTGTTGGCCACGGTGTGGGCCGGTCAAGACCAGGACAGGAGGCCTAGTGACCAGGACGACAGGAGGCCTAGTGACCAAGCTGGGCATCTCGCACCTGCACTTCGGACACCTCGTGGATTGGAGATGCTACCATTTGCCACAGTGCATGAGCTAGGTGTGTAGATCAGTCTCACCAGTTTCATCATGCTACAGAGTCTATTTGACATGTTGTGGCTCTCTTATCGGAGCCGACCTCTAGCACGGTATTCTCCCAAACCCTTCTAGAGTAATTCATTTATGATGTGTATTTCTACATTGATAAGCTATCCACATATATTTTATCTTATTTGTGCAGGGCCCCACACAGTTTTACATTGATAAGCTATCCACATATATTTTATCTTATTTGTGCAGGGCCCCACACAGTTTCACACCTCCTATGTCTAGGATAGCCAGACCGAGGAGAGATTTGGGATAGCATCACCTTTACCAGCACCCCCTAGCCATGTGAGAACATTGTTTAAATTATTTTTCCATTACTCAAGTATGCTTTCTTGTATTTGTCTTAATATTGATCACTTTGACTTTTAAGGATACCAAGCTAGCTGAGCTTCATCGACAAGTGTCACAGCTCACTCTGGAGTTATAGGAGTCACACCAGGAGATTGAGCGCGAAAGACAGTTAGTTTGTGAGGTGGACATCGAGAGACGGATCACATACTACCGCACGGAGCACTACATGAGGGAGTGGACGAGACTTGGCGGCGCAGAGTTGCAGCTTGCCATCGTGTGATGCCAAGCATTGCTATCTATCCCCTTCTTCCAGACTCTGGTGTTGCTTGACCACGTGCGGACAACGGCACTGCAGTTTGTGGAGTTTGCCTTGGCGAGTTTGACGCTTGGGGGTGGTACACATTAGGGTGCCACCACCAGTTTCATCTTTACTGCCTTCTTGTACGCTCATTGGCAATGATTGCTAGGTGTCTGACTTGTTGGTGTAATCACCTTTGGGGGATAGATGACTTATACCCAAGGTTAGCAGGCAGTGACTATGGATCTTGTCTCACGGAGGCCCATCAGTAGCACTGATCATCGACAAGCTATACTAGACATCATGGCATATGATGGATATGTTGCTGAGGATACGCCTCACGATTTGGAGATTCTTGTAGAGAGGGATTTATCACCAGAGGAGGCACATAGAGTACGATGGGCCTACATCGATGAGTTCATCTTACACACTTGGCATATTGCTTTACACACCCCAGTTGGAGCAGGGAGTTTGGTGGATTGGGGTCTTGATGCACGTGTTCGGTTGGTGGAGTAGTCTACACGTGGCCATTTTGCTGATTGCGTGTCCGCTGACCTCCACTTATGGGATGTAATGTACTCATATGTACATATTTTTAGATCCATTTGATTCGGTGATTTTTAGCATCTATATTCAATGTTGAAAAGTAGAAAATACTTAGAGGACATAAAGAATTAAGTTTGGTCACAAATTTAGTAATTTAGATATGTCGATTTTGGGACTTTTTTATGTATGTTTTATGGTGTCATTTGTATGCGATTTCTATTCTATACTTAACCATGTTAGATAATGTATAAGAGCATCATAGTGAGTGGTTTAACCTAAAGTAAAATCATATGGGCGTTTACATAATAAATATAACCACAATGAGCGCCCAAAAACAGGGCCCGGACACTAATTTGACCCTTAATTTTTAGTAACGGCCTCGCATGATGGTGTAGATAACTTTATTTATCTGAGAGGTGAATTAAAGAAAGTTAGTTCATCATAGGATGAATAAAGTCCGTGTTCAGATAAGTGGGAGATTCCGCATGGGGTGGCCGGTATATTCGCGAAACGAATTCGACAACACTTTCCAGTGTTTTTAGAAAAGATTTTCTATCTTTGAGGATTTCGTGCATGATAATCTACTAATTCTCATGGGGCTATTTTTTTGGGGCTGCTTCCAGAGCCTTGAGGATTTTGTGTGCAGCATGATAGAGAGAGAGAGAGAGAGAGAGAGAGAGAGAGAGAGAGGGAGAGAGGGAGAGAGAGAGAGAGAGAGAGAGAGAGAGAGAGATTTTGAGATTCCGGCCAGCCCGTCCTTAGACAGGGAACACCGGATAGAGATTGTGATTTATGCCCTCTAGGAGCCATTTGGTAGAACCCAGAGTGGACAAGATTTACTAGAGGCATACCCGGGATAGCCGCGACGTCCAGACATGGAACAGAATGTGGGTACGTTTCATGGGAGATGAGACATGAGCATAGAGGTCAGGTGGTTGCGGTCCTGTGCGTAAGATGCTCCTTTGCCATGGTTGAGGACTCACCACGTATAGCAGTAGCATCCCTCAACTAGCCCCCATAGATTTTTCCTCATTTTAAGGATTGTTGAATCTATGTGAAAAAGGCAAGTTCATATTGGGTGTGTAAGTGGTGTGACTAGTTTGTAAAGTTTCACCACCATCGGACGTCATATGATAATGCTGCCCCGCCCGGGCTCGCTATTTTTTGCATAAAATACACTGTCCCACCCATCCGACGTCCGATAGTGATGAAACTTTTTGAGTGGTGGGATAGCAGCCTCGTAAACTGGCTTGCAAAGTTTCACCACCATCGGACATCGTATGATAATGATGCCCCAGCCAATCGTGGTATTTTTCACATAGGAGACCATTTGGGCACAATGTGAAAAATAACAGATGGCAAAACATCTTCCCACCCATCCAACATCGGATGGTGGTAAAACTTTACAAGTGGTGGGGTATCATCTCCACAGACTTTCTCGCAAAGTTTCACCACTATCGGACGCTAATGCCCCACGCAAACCCACTATTTTTCACATAAGGGACCCTTTGCGCACTATGTGAAAAATAGCGGATGGCAACACACCATCCCGTCCATCCAGCGCCCGATGGTGATGAAACTTTGCAAGTGGTGGGGTAGTAGTCCCATGGACCCACTCGAAAAGTTTAACCACCATCTGACACCATATGATAATGATGCCCCACCCAAACCCACTATTTTTCACATAGGGGACCCTTTAGGCACTATGTGAAAAATAGTGGATGGCAACACACCATCCCGCCCATCCGGCATCCAATGGTGATGAAACTTTGCGAGTGGTAGGACAGTAGCCCCATAGACTTGCTTACAAAGTTTCACCACCATCGGGTGCCGTATGATAATGATGCCCCACCCAAACCTGCTATTTTTCACGAAGGGGACCCTTTGGGCACTATGTCAAAAAATAGTGGATGGCAACACATTGTCCCGTCCATCCGGTGTCCGATGGTGATGAGACTTTGTAAGTGGTGGGGTAGTAGCATCATGGAACACTTGCAAAGTTTCACCACCATCAGACATCGTATGTTGATGATGCCCCACCCAAACCTGCTATTTTTTGCATAGGGGACCCTTTGGGCACTATGTCCAAAAATAGCAGGTGGAAACACACCATCCCACCCATTCGATGTTGGATGGTGGTGAAACTTTGCAAGTGGTGTGGTATAGCAGCTCCACGGACCCGCTCGCTAAGTTTCTCCACCATCGGACACCACTCACTCACAAAGTTTCACCACCAAACCAGGAACAAAAGGATACAAATTACATGGGCACAACTGAAAAGCCAACTCATAATATATATAGGTAGAAGATACAAACTGAGAGAAAGATACAAAATCAAGTGTAGTAGGTACAACAAATAAGAGAGAGGAGACTACAATATCAATCCATAGACTCTCTAGTTTTGAGGGTTTCCAAGATGCTCGTGCTAGGGTAAGGTCCATCGTGAGGGCATGCCTTCTTGCTGTTAACTCACCGAAGTGTGAGTTTCACATCAAGAACTAGATGAGTGTATATGATCGCCTCCTTGCCCCCACTCATACTGCACAAACTCAATGCCACCCTTGCGCATCTGACCATGTGCATAGTAGTGACCTATCACTAGCATGTTGGGGGCATTAAATGAGTATCCATAATCATCAGTCACATCACACTCAAGGATGCACTTGTGCCTAGTGCACCTTAGAATGTACTAGTCCACCTCCTCCTCATTGGCTTCCCGGGCAATGACTACAAAAACATCACCCACTATCAAAATATGTGTCAACGAATCATGATCTCTTCTCTCAGGAATTGTGAGAGGATCAAAAGTGGTGGGGGGACCAACTCCTCACTCTGGCCTCAACACTTATTGCAACCAAGGATCAACCCACTCTCACATCTTGAACAGTGATGAGTAGTCTCCATCAATGCATGTCTCACAAAAGCATAAACGGCACCGTGTGAAGATGGTGGGAGCATCGTAGGATGTGCTCCTAATGGAGTGTAGCCTATGTGTGCCTGCAAACTGTCGCACAATTTGGAGAAGCAAAATCAAGGACAGTATTGTAACACACCAAAAGAACCTCCTGTCAATCCTGGCTTCTCGCCGAGGGAAGGAAGAGGCACAACACTAGTGGTCAAATGCGCAATGCACCAATCCACTACATGCTGTGCATCTCAAAAGCTTTCACTATCACAACGGAGCTGGTGACATCTGAGGGTGCGTTTGACACATGCACCTGCACCATTGTGCTCCCCCTTTCCCTGCCCTGTCTTGAAGAAGCTCCAAATCATCTGGAAGCTTGTCATACGATGCCAAGAATATAGCCAATAAAATTGACGAGCACTCTTGAACTGTGCCCCACATTCATCAGACCATATCCACCACCCTATCCATGTGACTCCCATGCTCTCTCAAAAAGTCATCATGATGATGGAAGCAATGCTTGAAGACCTTAAATTGAAAATGAGGCAATGTCTCATGAAATACCTGCTCAGAAAAGTAGTACTCTGCCTGGATCTCCTATTGTGGAGCAAATGTGTAATTCTCTGTGAAGTCAACCACAAAGAGAAATACACCAGTAGGAAACTGTTGTAGGCTAGCATGAAATTGACGGTCTTGCCACTTGGCACCATGAGCATGATGTATGTAGGCATAGACATAATCTATAAATGTGCTCATGGACTCGCCACGTGCCGAATGGTGCTCCACTAGTTGTAATCTTGTAGATTGCCCATGTGTGACATACTCATACTCGCTCCATGTCACTACCTCAACAACCGAGGAATCCTGCACAAGTGAAGCATGGCCAAGCTGTCGCACGAGGTACAAGTCCCCATGACACAAGCCATACGATGGTAGACAACATCCTCCACCCATGGGCATAATAGCAAGTGAACAAAGTCCCTCGGGCTATAAGGTGCCACCCCTCGTCGATGGCCAAAAAAGCCATGAAATACATCATACAAAAGTTGAAATCCAACATGGTACCTACAAAGACATGTGTCACGCTGCCTTGAGTAGCACACATACCAAGGCTTGCAAGCCTAAAAGGAACGTTGGCTGATGGTGATGTCAGGGTGTGCAGACTTGAACTCAAAGTACAACTCTATCTGTGTCATCTCAAGAAAGCAAGCCCCATGCTCTATGTACTCCCCACGACGAACCCTATGTCGTAATGTCTTCTTGTACTCTGGTGATGCACGACAATGCTCCTCCCAAAACCTCTCTATCATCACCCTCATCTCAGGGTCCAATAAATGACTGCATCTAGGTGCACGGCCACTACTAGCCCATAGAGCACCCTCAATCCTACTGTCCAAGCTCTGTCTCCTCATCACAACCCCTGCTGCATGAAGTGCTTCATGCGATGAAGCTGAAGTATGTGAGAAGTGGTACGGTGCGTACTTGGCAAGACACTACTGGAAACAAATACTGTAAGGGCACGTCTTGCAGCCAATCCATATGGATGCATCTTACACTTCACTGTGCTGTAGGACTGCCTCAAGCTCCGTAGCACACCTGCACTACCCTTCCTCGAATGTGGGTTGCAAATCACGGAAGTGGCGGTACACTGTGCCATAGGCAAGTGTCATAGCAGCGCATCTAGCACACTAGACTGTGATGCCACATCGAGGTCAACAAAGTACTTGTCAAAGATAGCATTGGCATGGTTTCGTGCACTAGACTTGGAAAGGCATTTCCCATGAGAAGATGCCTCATGAGCAACACAGGAGGGTGGAATGGCAAGATCATGGTCAATAGTATCATCAGCATCACCGAAGTAAGGAATGCCGATAGCGACAGGAAGGGCATGTGCACCACATCGAGGAGTGGCATCAAGGTCATGGGGTTCACTAGATGGAGGAGTGCCGAGCTTATAGGTGTCACCCAAGAGAGGTGAGGCAAACTCTTGGGCTACACCCGAGGCTAGTAGAGGAGTGGCAAGCTCATGGGAGGTGCCCGAGAAAGGAGTGGCAAGCTCGGATGGTGCACCCAAAGATGGAGAGTCGCCCCCTAATGGAGGAGTGGCTAGCTCGTGGTGGGCAACACCCAAGTGAGAAGTGCCAAACTTGGAGGGCGTGCCAAAAGGTGGAGAGCCACCGAAGATAGGAGTGTCCACCTCATGGGAGGTGCTTGAGGGTGGAGTGACAACCGCATGGGCAAGGTGTAAGGGAGGAGTGACAAAGGGCTCAAAATAGGGTGGAGAAAGAATTGTGGGAGAATGAGGAGGAGAAGGAGTTGGAGTTGGAGTGGGGTCATGGGAAATAGATGGAGAATGGGTGGGGGGGAGGAGATGATGCCTCAACAATCAAACCCACCATGCGTTGTAATGCTCGAGCCCTTGCTTTGCGCTCACAATCTCTTCTCCTCCTATCTTCCATACAAACCCTTGCTTTCTCCTCATGAACAAGGTGGATCGGGGGATCCCATTGCCTATTGCTTTTTCTATCTCTACGACTTTGTGAACCCATGCTAAGAAGTAAGAAAAAAGAGATTAAGCAAAAAAAATGAAGATAAGTAAGATTAAAGTAATATTAATATATCCTTGGAATAATGGAGCTATCTCCAAAGTTGGTGAAGCTCTAAGAATGAGGGAGACTCCAAAAATTGGGCCATATATACCAAGCTAGTTAGCATTTCATTGATTAAATTAGATTATGGATAAAATCAAGATTTTTACAAATAATGATAATTTATTATAAAATACTAAAAAATATTAAAGATAATTATAATTTTTAGAAATGACGAATGAATGAATTATTTTTAGTAATGAATATTATTTTTTATTTTTAATAAATAAAATTTATTTCTATAGTACATAATTTTTCTTATAAATAAATAATATAAAATTTTCTTTAAACATATTTCAAGTTTTTTTCCAAAAGTATTTTTTAATAATAAATTTTTAAATAGTAAATATTTATTTAATTATATCTTAATAATCTCTTGCTTGAGAAATAAAATAAATATTTAATTTTTTAATAATATATTTTATTCAAAAAAATATATTTAATTGATGAAAAAATTATATTTATTTCTTCTTTTCTGGATGAGAGCCTTGAAATTATATTATATTATTTCATTTCATAAATTTTTAGTTAATAAATTATTTTAAAAATGATTTTTTTATTTTTTTGTATTTAAAAATCATGAAATATAATGTTGAGACAGCAGGCATTTTGCCATGTGGCAAAAATATGCTAACATGGAACCTTTATGTGGGAATTTCTCATGCTCGTGTGAGGTGGCAATGCCATGCATGTATATGATGTGTCATGCCATGTAGGCACAGAAAGTCAACCAAGTTGATTGTGCTGAGGCGACAAGATGACATGGACATTCTTGATTATGTGGAAATGCCATGTATGCATCTGATGTGGCATGCCATGTAGGCTTTAAGGGGTCAACCTTGTTGACTACATTGAGAGGTGGCATGATGAGATGTCAAGATGCTTATGTGGAGTCTCCCCCATATGATGTGGCATGTACATGTAGGACTAAGACTATGCTACCATAGCTCAATTGCTTGAAAAATGGCATAATCTCTAGGCTTGGTGAAACACCAAGCCTAATAGGGTTCCTTTGTTTTAGAATAATTTGGGTAGAAAAGTAGTGAAAATTTGATTAAGATGGCTGGAAAATGGGCTTCCCTTACTCAAATAATTCACTCATTTTTTTTTGTTAGATTCATCATGATAGGTAATTTGATCCACAAGAACTTCAAGTGTAATGAGGGTTTTATAAAATTTATACAATAAAATTATTAAACTTTTACAGTCCCTCTCAAAGACTGAGAGAAGTTTCTACAAAAGATCGGAAGAAATCCTACCGTTCAAATTGCAATTTGACAATATGGCCACATTCTATACATATTTTTATGACTTCTCACCGTTGGATCTTCAATGATGAGGTCCACATTTGCCAAGATCTTGAATAGAAAATCACATATTTCTTTACAATAAAAAGCAACGAAAATATATTTATAAAAAATAGTTAAATAGCCAAAAAAATCCCAATAAATCAAGTTAAGCTCTATGCGATGTGTTACATTCATGTACGAATTGGGATGATCATTGGACTTGGGATGCAAAAGTAATAAGCATTGTATGCGTGACATGTACTATAGTGAAGAAAGGTGGAAGATGTAAATGCCAAAACTTTCGTGCAATGAAACAATCACTGTAATAAATTGGATTTTCGATCAGGGGGTGCTATTTGAAAACTCACTATAGGTATAATGTGCCCTAAACACCATGAAACTAAATTCCAAACATAACTACAAGAGATTGGACCTTTAAGTTGTGAAGATACATGTCTTGAGGCTACCGTCAGGGCGCCCAACTATCAAAAGTGGTGCCCCTTATCTTACAACCACCCAGATCTAGGCAGCAATGCAAAGTTTGAAGGAAGTTCTTTGTGGCCATTGAAGAAGTTTATACCAAAGCTATTGATTCAACAAAGCATAATGCATCTTGGCTCATCAATAGTGGAGCCTCAAGACATATGACTAGCTAGAAATGTTATATCTCATCCCTCAAAAGCAGTTTGTGGAATTAGGGAGAGGCTAAAATATATCATAGTAGTGGTAGCATGGTTTCCAAAGGAGAAAAACTAGACAATTTAATTGATAATAGATTAAGATAATAAAAAAAGAATGTAATCTATTCTTCCCCTGAGGTTCAAATTTACTTCCCTACTCTCCCCCCCCTCTCCTCTCCTCTCGTCTAGCCCTCCCTCCTTGTCCCTCATGTGTGCCTCTCCCTTCCTCTCTCCCACTTAAATTCCTATGTCTCTTTTCCTCATCTACATGTGTTGTAGGAGGATTGTGGTCCTCATGCACAAATTCAATAAAATAATGGACAAATCTCACTCTAGCTCTCTAAAAACACCATAGCTTATTGAAAAATAAATTTCCATGTTTATGAAAGAAGAGAAGATACATGACACACACATTGGGTAGTACAATCTCCCTGATGGCTCACACTTTCAAGAAAGCATATTTGATATATTATTTTGTGAGTCAAAAATGACATTTACACTCCACTTTGGGCCTTGCCCCTAAACTTTAGGAAAGTGGCATGCATGAAGTAATGTGAACCATCTTTGGGCCTTTACTTTAGCAAAGTGTCATGCACAAATTAATATGGGACATTTACTAAGGGTAAACAAACCATTTAAATAAATATGTGCCTATAGAAAATATGCATGATAAATATGTGTGCCACCATTTTATGTATAAGATAATGACAACGACCAAGCCACTACATAAAATGTCGCATAAATATAATGTCGCCCCATAAACATAGTAATGCCAAAATGTGGATCCAATATGCACGCAAAAAATGTGTAACCATCATCAATGCCGCTCGCACTAGCCCTTCCACACTAATCTGCTAAAAATGTTGAGATATCAAACTCAACTAGTGCCACGACGGACGGACATTGATGACCCACCTATAACAGCTTATGCACTTATGCCACTGGCATGGTTAGTGAGATTATGGTCAATATGTTGCCAGTGGTGGATGACAAGTTGTGTGATAGCCACTTTGGAGCACTAGAGTTATGGCATAGTTATAACGCTAGCTCCTATAGTCGAGTTCACCCGACCATTTTGTATGTTGTTGTAGGAGAGTATGAGTACTTTCCCTTTATGTATGTACTCTTATCTTTTAGTTATATGATTGTAGAGAAGAGACGAACATAGAGAAAATTCAACCATCTATCTCTCTCTTGTATCTTGAACTCTGTTGTGTGTGTGTGTGTGTTTGTTTGCAAGGAACTCAACTCTCTCTCTCCCCCACATTCTCTTTATGGTATCAAAGATATGGTTTATATGAAAGCTAAGGAGGCAAGCAAGAGGCAAGAACAAGAAAGAAAGGAAGTGGTACACAAGTAAGAGCATCATCATCTCTTTTCCTTATTGGCTTAGGTAAAACACCCCACGATAGCTTCGGGAGCTACATTTCTCTGATTGAGGAGCTCACTTCGGAGGCTTGGAGGTGCTTGTGTAACTTAGTATTGAAGTTTTGCTACCAAAAATGTGTTTCGAGCACGCCTTGATCTCCATTTTGTCACTGCAGTTTCAGAAAGTTTGAGAACTGTCTCTAGTCAAAATCTGGTTATTGCAGTGCAACAGTGCATTTTGGGAGTTCAGACAGTGGTTGCACATGTATTGTTGACATTGGGTGTATGTACATGTACTTTGGTCAAATCTGATGACCTACAAGTTGTGCCAAAGTACCGTAGTCACATAAGATATTGCTGTGTTACAGGTTACATACAGAAATTGTCTGCTGCTGTAGTTTTTTTATTGTTGTAGGAAAACATGTGTGACGGAATCAATCAAATTGTCAGTGAGAAGGTGGACAACAAGAACAACTTCCATGCCTGGAAGTTCATAAAATAACGAATTTGCTTATGGGTAACACTACAAGAGAATGAGGATTTAGCAATGAGAATAGCAATGCTTTTATAACTAGAAGGGTATGGAGATATCGGGTCCATTTGGCTCCTAAAACAACTGCTATTTTTGCTGCAATGGGTTTACTGCTCAACAGTGAAAGTACTACGTAGTAAGAAAAAGTTGGGGGAGACGAGGAGTCTACACAGGACTCCCTAGTTTGTCCCAGCTCTTTTTTTTCTAATGTAGACATAGTAAAACTAACACAACTTCATGTCCTACTCATCGTCATGGACATGTGTAATGTAAAACTTGACAAATACCAGAAAAATGATAATTTCAATTCATGGTTTTATGAATGTCGAAATTCAATTAGAATACTTGGTAGAATTACATAAGTGTATGATTTTAAAAAGCTCATATATAAAATAAAGTGTAATGAAAATCTATGGAGCTAGAGGCTACATTGAGAGGGTGTATATCTCATGCAATTTGATTATTATTGTTCCTTGGAGCTCCACCCCCTTCTCTTCCCACATTTCCATTGCTTCTTGCTTGGACATTTGCACCACTGTTTCTAGTAACATGATCCTAGAACACAATAAAAATAACACAAATTAAAATCAGTACTTACTTAAACAAATGTACTTAGAAATGTACTTACTTGCCATGCCTATAAGCATGTCCTCCAGTAATAACAATATATCCTTCATCTTGCACCCTTTCAAATAGAGGTTCTGAACCCCATTGTAATGTAAAATCATATTCATCTTATGTAGGGGTGGTCCACTGCTTCAAGCTATAGACATACAACCAAATAAACATTATAATTATGTTGTTACTTAAGATAACCTTCTTTAATTAAAAGATAAGATATAGTTTGAGGATAATATATACTTATAAATATTGTTGGGATATTAACTCCTTCATGTGTAACATCACGTCACAAGTTATTTGCCATCTATCCAAGAAGAAACATAAATAGTTAAAACTCTTATGCATACTCCAATGCATGAGGCATATACATCTTGCCTTATGCATATGGTTAATTTATAAGGCTAATGCATGCATATGGCTATAGCACCTGGAAGCTAGTGGCATGCCTAGGTAGCTACCCGCATGCCTTAGAAGCTACCAACATGCATTGGAAGCTGCTGGCATGCCTAGGAATTGGAAGCTACTGGCATGTCTAGGTTGCTACTCCCGGCATGTCTAAGTAGCTATTAACATGCATTGGAAACTACCATCATGCCTAGGTAGCTATCGGCATGCATTGGTTGTTACCAGCATGCCTAAGTTGCATACCTAGGAAACTACTTGGAAGCAACCGACGTGCATTGGGGAAGAAATCGGCATGGCTAGATTGCTACTGGCATGCATTGGTAGCTATTGGCATGCTTTGGTACCAACATGCCTTGGAAGCTATCGGCATGCCTAGGAAGCTACCGACATGCATTGGTAGCTACCGGCATTCGTAGGTAGCTACTGAATGCATTGGAAGCTAACGGCATGCATTGGTAGCTACAAGCATGCCTAGGTAGCTTACCAGCATGCATTAGAAGCTTACGGCATTCCTAGGTTACTATGGACATGCTGGTAACAACTATACTAACATGTATTGAAAGCTACTAGCATGCCTTGGTAGCTACTACTGGCATGTATTGAAAGCTACCGGCATGCCTTGGTAGCTACTACTGGCATGCATTGGAAGCTACCAACATACCTAGATAGTTATTAGCATGCATTGGAAGCTACCGGCATGCTTATTCACAAGTATCATGCATGTGGCTTATTCAGAAGCCTCATGCATAAGCCTCATGCATAAAGCTTATGCATATAGCCTTACGCATAAGAATTATGCATGAGACTAAGGCATATGGCCATCTCTTGAGAGAAGCATAGCTCTCTAAAGGCTATCCATAGAGTATGGAAAAAATACCAAACCCTAATTTTAAAAGCCTAAAACTTACAAACTCTATAATATGTAAAAGCATAAGAGAAGAAACATATAAGAATAGATCTCTTACCTTGGGAGGCTTGTATGTGTTAAAAACCTAAAAAATCAAACCAAATTAAGAAAAAAAAGTATTTATAACAAACCCTAATCTTAAAAGCCCTAAAACTTAAAAACCCTATAAACATGTAAAAGCATGAAAGAAAAAACATACAAGAAAGAGATCTCTTGTGAGGCTTGTATGTGTTGAAACCTACAAAATTAAACCAGGTTAAGAAAAAATATTGTTAAGAAAAATTAAGCTCTTACCATATGAAGCTTTAATGGAGAGCTCTTAATTAGGAAAAAAGAAGAAGGAAAAATACTCATAATGGTTAAGTTTTAATAAGGGAAAAAGAAGAAAAGAAAAACTTAAAAGTGAGGAAAGGGAAAGGAAATACTCACAAGAAAGCTTTCATGGAAAGCTTGTTTGCATAGGGGATAAAGAAAAAGAGTAGACATACCTTGCTTGAGCTTGAGGAGGATAGGAGAGGAAAGGTAGAAGTGATAGATAAGACATAAACCTACAAAAAACTCAGAGTATAAGTTTATTGTATTCAAAAGATAAAAACTATGCAACAGCAAAAGAAGCCGCAAAAAAGTGGGATATTTATACAATATAGCAATGTTTTTTCACTGGCTACATACGCAGCTGAGCAATGGTTTTTCACTGCAAAGCACCGATATTTCACTGCTGAGTAGCGATATTTTGCTGCAAAAATCACTGCTCAACAATGGCAAATTAATGCTCAGCATCATAACACTACAATAGAATGAGGGTTTAGGAGAAGCGCTTTTATAACTATAAGGTAGGAAGATGTCGAGCCCATTCCACTCATAAAAAAGCTGTTATTTTCGTTGCTCAACAGCGAAAGTACTATGTAGTTAAAAAAAAGTTGAGGCAGACTGGGGAGTTTGCGCAGGACTCCCCATTTTGCCCCAACTTTTTTTTTTTCTAATGTAGACACAATAAAACTAATGTAGACACAATAAAACTAAAACAATTTCATGTCCTACTTATCGTCAAAACGGACACGTGTAATCTAAAACTTAAAAAATATAAAAAAAAGGGCAATTGTAATTCATGGTTTTAGGAATGTCAAAATTCAATTATGATACTTGGTGGGATTACATAAGTGTATGATTTAAAAAAAAAACTTATGTATAAAATAAAGTGTAATGAAAATCTATGGAGCTAGGGACATTATTGAGGGGACGTACATCTCATGTAGTTCAATTATTATTGTTCCTTGGAGATCCACCCCATTCTTTTCTCACATTTCCATTGCCTTCTTGCTTGGACATTTGCACCACCGTTTCTAGTAACATGATCCTAAAACATAATAAAAATAACACAAGTGAAATCATTTTTCTTACAAAAAATTACATTATAGTTTTAGAAATGTACTTTCTTGCCATGGTTGCCAAGCATGTCCTCTAGTAATAACAATATATCCTTTATGTTGCACCATTTCAAATACAACTTTCGAACCCCGTTGTAATGCAAAATCATATTCATCTTGCATAGGGGGCGGTCCACTTGGGAAGCATGCCAGCTTGGTAAGTAGGCCACACATGCTTTTCCAAGCATGTCAGTGCATGGCCATTAGATGTCATACATCTAGATGTATGGGGAGCGGCCAAGACTACAACAATTGCAAGTTGAAGGTATTATGTCACATTCATTGATGACCACACTAGGAAAGTGTGGATTTACTTCATGAAGTAGAAAAGTGAGGTGTTTGCTTGCTTTCAAAGATTTAAAGCCTTGGTTGAGACAGAAAAAGGCATACAAATAAAATACACGAGATCAGATGGTGGGGGAGAATATTTCTCCAATGAGTTCAACGATTTCCTAAGGAAGCAGGGAATCAAGATACAGTTTACATACAGGTGCACTCTGAAACAAAATGGTATTGCAGAAAGAAAAAACAAGCACATTGCAGAAGTGCATGTGCCTTGATGGCTAAAAAGAATATGCCAAATTACTTTTGGGCTAAAGCAGTAGTAGCAACTGCTGTGTACATTATGAACAGGACACCCACTACAGTTGTTCATGGTATGATGCTTGAATAGAAGTTTATAGACATAAGACCGGATGTGTCTCACTTGAAAGTGTTTGGGTGTATTGTATATGTGCATGTTCCTGATGAAGTGAGAACAAAGTTGGATCCAAAGGTAGAGAAATGCATCTTTAAAGGTTATGCTATAGAGCATAAAGGTTATAGATGTTATAACCTACCACTCATGAGATGCGAGTAAGCAGAGATGTTTTTGATGAGATGAGTCGCTGGTATGCACCAGTAGTAAAGGCAATTGAAGATGCAAATGTAAGAAGTGTTGATGCTACACCACATGTAGAGCAGGAATCACAGGTGCTTAGTTAACCTGAAGAGTCCTCTAGCAGTGGATCCAATGTTAGCCCATGGTCAGTTAGGTTGAGGAAAGATGTAGGTACACATGTCTTATGCAAAGGAAAGGTAAAGGTAGATCAACCTTTTGTGCCTAATCTGTCAGTAGGTCACTCATATGTGGATGGTGACTCTAGCGGCTCTAAGCAGAGCCTTGATGAGGATATTGGAATTCCATATGTGGCATGCCTTGTTGGAAATTGGGGGCCACTTTCCAGGAGGTCACCCATCCTAGTAGTATTCATGAAATTGCGCACTTACCTCCACCACTCTAATCCCTTCTGAGCCACCAAAATTGGTGGAGGAGGGATGACAATGGCCCTAGTCTTCTACTATTTATGTATAATCTCATTGTCCCTAACATTATGCATGTGGTATGTAGACGGCCAGTACCCTCTCTCGATGGCCAAGATGTAGGGTACCCAAAGGCTCTAATAGAGATCTGCCTGCTCTCACAGAGCTATCACCTAGTTATGCCAGCATATGTCTGCTTGCCAATGATTATTGCGGGCATATCAACATGAAGTAGCCTTCTTAGTCATACACACATTGGCCTTAGTTCAGCTCCACCACGAGGAATAGGCAACTAGACCAACTCCGCTAACATCCCAGCATGCCCTCCCTGGCTTTGATACTAACGGTTGTGTTGAGATATCGAGCTCAACTAGTGCTATGGCAGACATTGATGACCTGCCTGGGTGATAGCTTCCATATCTACACCAGTGGCATGGTTGGTGAGATTATGGGGGATATGCGACCAGTGGGATGACAGGCTCTATGTGACAGCCATTTTGGATTACTAGAGACTGTCATAGTTATAGCGCCAGCTCATTAGTCGGGTTCAAATTATGGACCGACCCTTGTATGTTGTAGTAGTTGAGTACTAACCCATATAGTGTGTACTCTTATCTTTATGTTATGTTTGTTGAGCAGAGAAGAAGAAGATAGAAGAAAATTCAGCTATCCATCTCTCTCTTGTGTGTGTGTCTTTGCTCGCTAGGGTTTGAAGCTCTCCCTCTCCCCCACATTCTCTTTATGGTATCAGAGCCTGGTTTGTGTGAGAGCTAAGGAGGAGGAAAGCAAGAGGCAAGAACAAGCAAGAAAGGAAGCAGTACTACACAGGTAAGAGCACCATCATCTCTTACCCCTTCTTGGTTTAGGTACAACACCCCCTTAGTAGCCCTGGGAGCTACACATCTCCAATTGAGGAGCTTTCTTCGTGGGAGCAGAGCTATAGGGTAGGTCCTATTAGATATAATTTTTAAGGCCAGATTTGCATTTTGGGCACGTTACGCGCCCCATTTCGTCACTCCAGTGCATTTTCAATAGTTTTCTGGTAGGAAAGTGTGGGTTTAGTTCATGAAGGAGAAAAGTGAGGTGTTTGCTCACTTTCAGAGATTTAAAGCCTTGGTGAGAAAGAAAAAGGCATGCAAATAAAATGCCTAAGATCAGATGGTAGGGGAGAATATTTCTCCAATGAGTTCAACGATTTCTTGAGAAAGCAGGGAATCAAGAGACGTGCAAGTATACTCCGCAGTAGAATGGTGTTGTAGAAAGGAAAAACAGGGACATTGCAGAAGTGGCACGTGCCTTGATGTCTAAAAAGAATATGCCACATTAATTTTGGGCAAAAGTAGTAGTAATTGCTATTGAGATATCGAGCTCGTCTAGTGAGGCGGTGGCCACTGATGACCCGCCTGGGGGATAGGCCCCACACTTACACCACTGGCAGGGTTGGTGAGATCTTGGGTGATATGCGGCCAGTGGGATGACAGGCTGTGTGACAGCCATTCTAGAGACTGGCATAGTTATAGCGCCAGCTCATTTTAGTCGGGTTCACATTATAGAGAACCCGTGTATGTATTTGGTTGAGTACCTTTCATATTGTGTGTACTCTTATCTTGTATATGGTGTGTTGAGTGTTGAGTTGAGAGGAAGAAGATTTTCAGCCTCTCACCTTGTGTGTTCTCTATTAGGGTTTTGTGAGTGTGTGTGTGTGCTTGCAAGAGCTCAAGCTCTCTTCCCCCCTGCATCTTTTCATGGTATTAGAGCCTGGCTGAGCTGCAAGCAAGAGAACCACAGGAAGCGGTACGAGGGTAAGAGCTTCAACTACTCTTCCCTATTGTGTTGGTGACTACACCCTTGTCGGGAGCTCTACGGGAGGCACCGGCAAACGGTCTCTGATTGAGGAGCTTTCTTCGTGGGAGTAAAGCTATAGGGAAACTATACAGTCCTTTGGACTACATTTTCGGGCCGAAAACGCGTTTCGGGCGCGTCTGGACCTCCGTTTTTCAGAAAGCAGGCGATTTCGAGCACTGCGGGTAAGTCATCGATTCTCTGCAGAACTCTGTTTTAAGTACTGCAGGAAGACAGATTGACTGTACAGACACTGTGGGTGCTGCAAAGAGGTCTACAGTTGCCATTGGGTGTATGTATGTGCATTGAGGTCACTGGTTGTGACATTTGAGTGGACTGCAGTACCGCTGTGCAGAAAATACAGCAGTTGTGCAGGAAAAACCAGAGTGCAGTTTCTGGTAAAATTGTGTGTTTGGCAAGATGTCTAATGATGGCATAACACAAATTGTGGCTAAGAAGCTGGATAAGAATAACTTCCATGCTTGGAGGTTCAGGTTGACTAATTTCCTGATGGGAAAAGGCTATTGGGACTACATAGAAGGTGAACATGAAGAGGCACTAGAGATACCGGATATAAATCCGACTGCCTGCAGATGTGAAAGAGTTTAAAGACTGGAACCAAGGAGCCAGGAAGGTTATGTATTGGCTATCCATTAGTATACAGGACACCATGATTGGGCACATTCAGGATGCCAAGTTCCCCAAGGAGGCGTGGGACACCTTGGTAAAGCTTTATGAAACAAATACCAAGGCACACAAGATACAGTTGAAGAATGAACTTCATACTGTGGAGAAAAAGAGCATGTCTGTGAATGACTATGCGCTGAAGATAAAGGGTATTGTGGAATCCCTTGCATCTATTGGTGTGTCAGTAGAGATGATGATGATAAGGTGGAGGTCTGTCTACGTGGTCTCGGGCCACAATACAAGGCGTTTAAGACGTCTATTCAGACTCGGGAAAACATTCCCAACTTTACAGATTTGGTGTCTATGCTGATTATCGAAGAGAAGAACTTGGGTGAAGACCAACAGTCTTCACAAAGCAAAAACAGTTCAGAGCAACAGGCCTTCTACACGAGTTCAGGAAGAGGACGAGGTAGAGGGGGCCATGGACGCGGTCAAGGAGGTGGCCAAACAGGTAATCAGAATTATGGCCAGCAGCAGCAGCAACAACAACAGTCCCAGAATCAATAACAACAACAACACGCAGGTGGAAGAGGCAAATTCAGAGGCAGGGGGAGTCAAAGAGGCCGTGGAAATTGGCAAAGGCAATATAATGATGCACGTGAATGCTATTATTGTGGTAAGCTTGGACATGTGCAGTCAGAATGTTATAAGAAGCAGGCTGACATACAAAATGGGAAAGTGCAGCAAAACAACTATGCATCCTCAAGCAGAAATAATGAGGATAATGAAAGGTTGTTTGTTATGCAGCATGTTGTGAATGCCATGTCTGAAAATGTTGATGCAGCACAAAAAGATAATGTATGGTATGTGGATTCAGGCGCTTCGAACCACATGACGAGTCATGGGGAGTGGTTCAAGGAGATGAAAAACCCGGAAAGACCAGGTTTTGTGGAAACAGGGGATGACACGGCTCATCCAATTGCCCACGTTGGAGATGTGCCATTGTCTATGCAGGATGGCAAAGTGAAGTACCTTGCAGATGTACTTCATGTACCGAACATAACAAAGAATCTGGTTTCAGTTGGCCAGATGATTGAGCAGGGTTTGCAGGTTCGGTTTAACCCTGATGGGTGTTATGTTGAAGATTTTAAAGACAAGTGCAGGTTGGTTGCAAAAGGCAACAGAGTGGGCAGAATGTTTACGTTGGATGTAGACATGCCTGAGATGAGTGCTGCGATGTTTGCAAATGGTTCAGGAATTGTTGCAGACACAGACATATGGCATAAAAGAATTGGACATGTGAATGTGCAGAGATTGAAGTCTATGCAGACAAAAGGAATTGTGATAGGGCTGCCAAAATTTAAAGTGGAAGGTATGCATAAAATCTGTGAAGCATGCCAATTTGGGAAGCAAACAAAGCATGTGTTTCCACATAACAGATATGTGAGCAGAAATACACTAGATGTTGTGCATTCAGATGTATGGGGTCCTACGAAGACCATATCTATGGGAGGCTGCAGGTATTATGTGACTTTCATTGATGACCACACAAGGAAAGTGTGGGTATATTTCATGAAGGAGAAGAGTGAGGTGTTCACTCACTTTCAGAATTTCAGAGTTTTGGTTGAAAAGCAAATAGGGAAATATGTAAAGTGCCTAAGGTCAGATGGAGGGGGAGAGTACTTCTCTAATGAGTTCTCTGAATATTTGAAGAAGAATGGTATTCGGAGACAGTATACATGCAGATACACTCCGCAGCAAAATGGAGTTGCTGAGCGGAAAAACAGGCACATTGCTGAGATTGCGCGAGCATTGATGGAAGAGAAGAATATGCCGCATTGCTATTGGACTGAGGCTGTTTCTACAGCAGTATACATCATGAACAGGACTCCAACTGCAGCCATACATGATGTAACTCCAGAGGAGAGGTTTACTGGCAGAAAACCAGATTTGTCTCATCTGAAAGTCTTTGGATGCATTGCATATGTGCATGTGCCAGATGAGCTAAGAACTAAGCTGGATCCAAAAGCTGAAAAATGTGTGTTTATTGGATATTCCCTTGAGCAAAAGGGATACAGGTGTTATAACCCTGCTACACGTGAGTTGAGGGTAAGCAGGGATGTTGTCTTGATGAGATGAGCAGCTGGTATGCTGTTGGAAAAGAAGCTGTCGGGGCTGATGTGAGTGGAAGTGTGGTTGCACAGAATGCAGGTCAGCAGCAATCACAGTCTTTGAGTGGACCAGGAGAGTCCTCATCTAGTGGGTCTGTTGATAGACCATGGAGTGGCAGGCTGCGTCATAATACCAGTCCTGCAAATGTGATTACTACATCACGTAAAGGAAAAGAGAAAGTGGTTGAGCCCCTTGCTATGCCTGACATTTCTGCAGGGCATTCTCATGTTGATGGAGAGTCTAGTGGCTCAGATATGAGTCTTGATGAGGAGCTTGGGATCCCAGCTATGAGAACACCTGGTGTAAAGAAGGCTATGGAAGCCATGAATGAGAAGCTGCGAAGATCTGGGAGAGTGAGAAATCCTGTGCAGAGATTTACCTATGATGGTTATGTGGCACATCACTCTGCATATATGGCAAAGGTTGTGCAGGTTGTTGAGCCCACATGCATTGATGAGGCTGTTGGAAATGTGTGTTGGGAGAAAGCTATGGATGAGGAGATGGATGCACTATATGGAAATGAAACTTGGGATTTAGTGCAATTGCCAGAAGGCAAGAAAGCCATTGGATGCAAGTGGGTGTACAAAGTTAAACGTAACAGTGATGGAAGCATAAACAGGTACAAGGCTAGATTGGTAGCCAAAGGATATGCGCAGACATATGGGATTGATTATGAGGAAACTTTCAGCCCAGTTGCCAAGATGGCAACGGTGAGAGTTGTGATAGCAGTGGCTGCGTCAAAGCAATGGTCTTTACATTAGATGGATGTAAAGAATGCATTCTTGCATGGGGATTTGCAAGAAGAGGTGTATATGTTGCAGCCACCTGGTTATGAGGATGAGGGTCACCCCGAACATGTTTGCAGGTTGAAGAAAGCCTTGTATGGCTTAAAGCAAGCACCAAAGAGCATGGTCTGACAAGATTTCTGAATATCTTGTCACTATTGGTTTTCATGTAGCCAATGCAGATTTCTTGCTGTATGTGAGACATGGTGATAGAGGAGTTGTGCTTGTTGTCATCTATGTAGATGACGATCATTACGGGGGACCATGATGCAGAGATCTTTGATGTAAAGATCCTGCTTAGACAGAAGTTCGAGATGAAGGATCTGGGGGAGCTCAGATATTTCTTGGGCATTGAGGTGATTCGGTGACCACATGGTATTGGATTACTGCAGAGACAGTATGGCTTGGACATGTTGTCCAAGTATGGTATGATAGGCTGTAAGCCTATTTCTGTGCCATTGGATCAGAATGGCAAGTTGAGTGCAGATTCAGGAGAGATCTTGGAGGATCCTACTATGTACAGACACATAGTAGGAAGTTTGATCTACATGACGATCACCAGACCAGATTTGAGCTATGCTGTTGGGTTGGTGAGTCAGTTTATGCAGGTTCCACGGAAACCGCATTTGGATGCAGTGAGACACATACTGAGGTATGTGAAGTCTACTTTGCACTGTGGACTATTCTATGAGACTGGGAAAGAGATATGTGTACATGGGTACACAGATGCTGATTGGGCTGGTAGTATCTCAGATAGAAGATCTACCAGTGGATTCATGTTTTCTTTGGGGAGTGCTGCTGTGACTTGGAGCAGCAAGAAGCAGCCTACGGTTGCTCTATCGAGTACAGAGGCCGAGTACAAAGGAGCTGCTATGGCAGCATGTGAGGTAGCTTGGTTGAGAAAGCTACTTGCAGATTTGGGTCTATCAGTGGATAGACAAGTTGTCATTTTCTGTGACAACATTGGCAGTATACAATTGGCCAGGAACCCAGTCTTTCATGCTCGTACGAAGCACATAGAGGTCCACTACCACTTCGTCAGAGAGAAGGTCTTGGCAGGAGACCTTGACCTTGTTTATGTCAGCACAGAGGATCAGGTAGCTGACATCTTCACCAAAGCATTGGGTACAGAGAAGCTCCGCAGATTCAGGGCTTCGCTTGGTGTACATGAGATGGAGTTGAGCTCGAGGGGGAGTGTTGAGATATCGAGCTCGTCTAGTGAGGCGGTGGCCACTGATGACCTGCCTGGGGGATAGGCCCCACACTTACACCACTGGCAGGGTTGGTGAGATCTTGGGTGATATGCGGCCAGTGGGATGACAGGCTGTGTGACAGCCATTCTAGAGACTGGCATAGTTATAGCGCCAGCTCATTTTAGTCGGGTTCACATTATAGAGAACCCGTGTATGTATTTGGTTGAGTACCTTTCATATTGTGTGTACTCTTATCTTGTATATGGTGTGTTGAGTGTTGAGTTGAGAAGAAGAAGATTTTCAGCCTCTCACCTTGTGTGTTCTCTATTAGGGTTTTGTGAGTGTGTGTGTGTGCTTGCAAGAGCTCAAGCTCTCTTCCCCCCTGCATCTTTTCAATTGCTGTGTACATTATGAACAGGATACCCACTGTAGCTGTTCATGGTATGACTCCTGATGAACAGAAGTTTAAAGGCATAAGACCAGATTCACTTGATAGTGTTTGGGTGTATTGCATATGTACATGTTCCTAATGAAGTGAGAACAAAGTTGGATCCAAAGGCAGAGAAATGCATCTTCATTGGTTATGCTATGGAGCAAAAAGGTTATAGATGTTATAACCCTACCTCTCGTGAGATGCGAGTAAGCAGAGATGTCTTCGATGAGATGAGTAGCTGGTATGCACCAGTAGTGAAGGCAACAAAAGATGCAAATGTAAGAAGTGTTGATGTAGCACCACATGTAGAGCAGCAATCACAGGTGTTGAGTGGACCTGGGGAGTCCTCGAGCAGTGGATGCAATGTTAGCCCATGGTCAGGTAGGTTGAGGAATGATGCAGGTACACATGTATCATGGAAAGGGAAGGAAAAGGTAGCTCAACCTTTTGTGCTTGATCTGTCAACAGGTCACTCATATGTGGATAGTGGCTCTGAGCAGAGCCTTGATGAGGAGCTTGGCATTTCGTCTATGGTTACTCCTGGTGTAAGGAGAACCACGGCTATTTTAAGGACACCTGGCAATGATCCAGGTGTACACAGATCTACGAGGGTTAGATACCCTATTGATGAAAAGATGCAAGGGGGAAGAGAGCTTGAGCTCTTGCAAGCACACACACACTCACAAAACCCTAATAGAGAACACACAAGGTGAGAGGTTGAAAATCTTCTTTTTCTTCACTCACACTCAACACACCATATACAAGATAAGAGTACACAAATATGAAAGGTACTCAACCAATACATACAAGGGTTCTCTATAGTATGAACCCAACTAAATGAGTTGGCACTATAACTATGCTAGTCTCTAGAATGGCTGTCACACAGCCTATCATCCCACTGGCCGCATATCACCTAAGATCTCACCAACCATGCCAGTGGTGTAAGTGTGGGGCCTATCCCCCAGGCGGGTCATCAGTGTCCACTGCCTCACTGAATGAGCTCGATATCTCAACACTCCCCCTCGAGCTCAACTCCATCTCATGTACACCAAGCAAAGCCCTGAATCTGCGGAGCTTCTCTGTACCCAATGCTTTGGTGAAGATGTCAACTACCTGATCCTGTGTGCTGACATAAACGAGGTCAAGGTCTCCTGCCAATTGTGAGATCCCTGTCCCTACCACGCAATGGATTCGGGGTGCTAGCAGCGGAAGTAACACTTCTTGTGCGGGGCAGAGTCCCACACTCGGGGCCTCGTCCACGAATATCCGGATAAGAGACTAATCCGTCGGTTTTTCCAAAACCGAACCCGGAAAAACTTCCTTTACCTGCACGGGCGATTCCACCAAGATAACTTTTTACTCTAAGGTAGTCAAGACCATTACTGATCAAACTGATCCGACTGCACCACTCGATCAGATCAAGGAAGAACTTGCACTTGGATCATTGGGATCAACGCTTTTTTTCCCATCAAGAGGCACAGCCGTTGATTCCTATCCATAGAACAATTACTATCCGGAATTTACTTTATCTATCATTTTAACAGAAATTGAGCCTCGATTTACGGATCCATCAGTCCAGCCTAACCCCATCCAGTCCCATGGATTAGCCAACCACCCAACCACTGTAGTGATGGGATCCAATTAGGAATTTGGTTAGGTTTTGTCCCGAGTACCAGGGAAAAGAGTTCCCAGGCCTCCTAGCCGGACGTTCATGCAACATAAAACTAGTCACACCACTTACACAGCCAATATGAAATTGCCTTTTTCTCAGCATCAAGTAACTTTAAAACAATCCTTTAATGAAACCATTATGTCACTGATGACAATCCTCGAAAATCTCTGGTTGAATCCATATTTCCAATCATTCATTCATCATCGGTGTACTTATGGCATCATTGGCAACCAGAACGCTCACCACCTGTTCACTCAGGGGCCTTTTCAATAATTCCTAGCTCATAGTACCCGGCAATATTTTCACATATAAAAATCAAGATGGAATCCTTGTTGAAGATCAGCAAGATCAATCAAAAGATCCATATAAGAGAGCCATGGACTCATCCGTTAAGGACCAGCAAGGTCAATCAACTAGATTCATGCCCGGTTTCAGAAAACAACTCTTACTCCTTGTTCCAATATCTTCCACGACGCACGTGTGGGTATCTTCGGTGACCCAGAGCCCGAGCACCGTATGGTCAGCACCCTCTAGGATCCTTCACAGGTCACCTAGCGCTTCACTCATAGGCTGCTTCCTTGGTCCCTCATCCACCGTACCGGAAGCTCACCATTTAAATCAAATCGAGGCTGGTCAAGACCTCGGTTGACCTTGCTACGTGAGACGTCCTCCATTGACTCTCCGTCAGCAGTTGCAACTTTATCAGTTAGATCTCCATGACCTTAATCCACAAGACGGTCAAAATGCTTCCCCAGCATTCTTGACATAAAACAGTCATTTACAAATAGGTCACAAAATACAGTTTCTATATCGAACTCTCGTCTTTTCACATTATCCCTCCTCAGTCCACATTACTTATTCCACATTCCATTCATATGTGTACTCATTCTCATCCATTCACTCATATCGACGACACATTATTTCACATACACATTCACATTCATTATTCTACATACACATTCATGTTCGTACATCCACATCATACATCCAATCCCATATCTGCATTCATACATACACATCCATATCCACATCCATACATCCACATCCACATCATCATTCATACATCCACATCCACATACATACATCCACATCCATATCTACATCCATACATCCACATCCACATCCACATTCACATCCATACATCCATATCTACATGCATACATCCATTTTCACATCCTCATTCATACATCCACATCCACATATATACATCCACATCCGTATCTACATCCATACATCCACATTCACATCCACATTCACATCCATACATCCACATCTACATGCATACATCCATTTTCACATCTTCATTCATACATCCACATCTACATACATACATCCACATCCGTATCTACATCCATACATTCACATCCACATCCACATTCACATCCATACATCCACATCTACATGCATACATCCATTTTCACATCCTCATTCATATATCCACATCCACATACATACATCCACATCCGTATCTACATCCATACATCCACATCCACATCCACATCCACATCCACATTCACATCCATACATCCACATCTACATGCACACATCCATTTTCACATCCTCATTCATACATCCACATCCACATACATACATCCACATCCGTATCTACATCCATTCATCCACATCCACATCCACATTCACATCCATACGCATCTTATCACATCCTAATATCTATTTATAGAATACAAGAGAATTCTTATATTTGATATAAGATTTCTTTACGCATCTATTTATGCATAAATTCCATTTTAAGGAGAATAACACTTTCGAAATAAAAATTAATCTTTTATGCATCTTCCTATGCATAAATTCATTTTAAATGAGAATGACACTTTTGAATTAAAAATCAATCTTTTATGCATAATTCTAATTTAGTAGAAACTACACTTTTAGAATAAAAGAATTTCTCTTATGCATCTAATTTATGCATAAAATTATTTATGATGAAAATCACTCTTTTGAATTAAAAATAAAATTCTTTATGCATCTTTCTATGCATAAAATAAGAATTAATAAAAATAATACTTTTTGGATTAATTTAAATTCTTTATGCATCTATCCATGCATAAATCCAATTTAGAAGGAATTACACTTTTAGAATAAAAGAATTTCTCTTATGCATCTTATTTATGCATAAAATCCATTTATGATGAAAATCACACTTTTAATATAAAAATTATATCCTTTATGCATATGTTTATGCATACAATTCATTTATGATGAAAATCATTCTTTTAATATAAAAGAATTTCTTTTATGCATCTAATTTATGCATAAAATCATTTATGAGATAAAAATCTCACTTTTATAATAAAGTATTTCTAGTATACATTTTTCTATGCCTAGAATGAAAATTAACCCTTTAAGAATACTCATATGATGGGGATTACTCTTTTTAACATAAAATTTAATTACTAGAAATCCTCTTTTTCTTAATTCATCAATTATGCATAACATAAAAATCAATTTCTCCATGATTATAATAAAATTCTTTCAATTAATCTAGGATGATAATTCCTAGAATATGGTAGGGAGTCCTCTTTTCATACTTTGAATGAAATTATTTTATATATAATTTTTATAAAAATTTTGCCATAGCTCCGTTGCTCTGACTAAAAAATCTCAATTATTTTAAGGGATAAAGCTTAACATTAAGAGAATGATTAGAATGATCCCTAATTAGATCATTAACCCATAATGGATTGAATCATCAATATACATAAACTAAAAGCATAGGGGAAAGCCATTATTTTGGTCTCAAGCATAGATTAATCTTGGATTAAGGAAAAGCTTTATGAAAAGCTTCATTTGGATTGAGAATAGGTCATGAGTATGACCATTTTCTGAGTGAGACAGAGAAATTACATAAAAACCATTAGAATTAAGCATAAATGGAAATTTATGTAATTCTTTACTATCATTCATCAATTAACTTCAATAGCATTCATCAATTTATGTAATTCTTTACTACCATTCATCAATTAACTTCAATAGCATTCAAAAACCATTCCAATTAAGCTTCTCAAGCTTGAGAGGGGTTGAGAAGAGAGAAACATTGAGAAATTATAGAAAAGATCAAAATTCACCATTTACCTTACAAATTGCTTGATTCTTTATTCACGGTAGAGGCTCCCAACCAATCAATTGGTGTAGTATGTTGATGGAGCCACCAATGGGGATTGAAGAAAGAGGGAAGCTCCAATTTCTTCAATTTGGAGAGAATTTTAGAGAATAGTAAAAATTAGCATTATTTCAGCATAATTCTAGTATAGTAAAATTCTCCTATTTTTTTCAAATGACTCATGTTCTATTTATAGGAGAGGGAGGCCCTAACCAAGACCAACTGATTTCTAGAATTTTCCAAATTTTAGTTTGGTTGAATTTGGACTAGATTTGGACCTAGTTTGGTTCCTTTTTGATTCGGTTTTGATTCGGTTGATCCAAGAGAGAGGAGAGATAAAAATATCTCAATTTTTGAAGATTTAAAACTCAGTTGCACATGTGAAGTAGGCGCCTCATTCATGAGGAGAAAATCCCCATGCAGAGGTGTTAAAAATGCATCATTATTTCTAAATATCTCCCCTTTTTAACTATTAGCCTTGTCCTTAGTCAACTCTTCATCTTATGTGAATATTTACTCATTTTTGGGAGATTTTTCTTTTATTTCTTCATTTATCTCCTTCCTACATTTGGATGAATCTTATTGGTCCATAGGAACCTTAAATTAAAATTTCGAAAAAATCTTCACCCCCAGGATAATGCCTCTTGAATAGATTATACTTAATTTCTAATGCACCTTGTGAAAATCTTTTTGAACTTCTGTTTCAGGGGAACTTATTTTAATAGGATGAGGTATTTTTCTATCCAAAAATATTTAAAATCTGAATATTCTCTTTCTAGAACATTTTCTCTCTCTAGGCCAAAACTGGTAGAAACAAGATCTTTTATATTTCTGAAGAGGGGATTGATTACAGGGGGAAGATGCTAGACATCTTGAGAGGCTGGGGAGGAATCTTACATTCTCTCCCACTTGAAAAACGTGAGATGCCCTCATCTCGCAAATTGGGGGTAATCCCGCAAGATGCAAGAATATTAGACTAAGAGAAAATTTAATTAAGAGTAACCATCAAGAAAAGTCTCAAAGAAAGCAAGACTCAAGACAAGAACAAAGATTTCAACTTTATACACTCTTGGAACATATACAACAAAGATAGAAGAACTTTTTACAATTCAATAAGCCCGTCCATCATATGATCACAAAAGCAGCAATCACAAGCAGCACACGTATAAGATAACTTTTCTATGTGAATAATTCGGCCGGTTATTGCAGCACCTACCTCATTGGTATGAGGTGACCTAACAAAAGGACCTCTAAGAGACAAGCCAAAAATGGGATAAAGGCATATCTTCTGGTGAGGAAGAAAACACGCAACTAAGAAGACCCACTCAGAAAACCCACCATGCCTTGATCTCATCACGCAATAGTATTGGGGACCCAAACCCAAAGCTTTAATAACCATAGCCAAGCGGACATTGTTACGAAAGTGATGCTGACCCCACGGTGTTACCCTAGTTATGTCTCGATAGGTCCGCCATTTGGTCTGAGCTATAGAAGTTTCCAAGTGAGGGAAAAGTAAGTGCTCTTATAGTTCTATAAAATCCTTCTTCACAAACTCGCTTGCATCTTGAATGTGAGAAATCATCATGGATAAAACCAAGTCCTGCTGCCAAGCCATAAAAGAGATTAAGAAAGAAAGGAGATCGATGGAAGTAAGATTACTGCGAGCGACAAGTAAGAGTTACGACTTATATAAAAGAAGGAACTAGCGTAACCTAGAACGACGGTGTATCTTACCACTGAAGTTTTATCGTCTTTCCATGATTTGGGCTTGGCACATATTTCTTTAGAAGGCGTATATGAAATACATTATGAACTTTGAGATGAGGAGGTAGAAGAAGCTCGTAGGCTAAGTCACTTACTTTCTTTGAAATCAGATATGGCCCACAATATCTGGGGGATAACTTCTTTTACTTCCCAAGAGATAAAGAACTTCTTTTGGGCCGTACTCGAATGAAGACCATATCTGCTTCTTTGAATTCTCTAACTGTCCTCTTCTTATCTGCATACTGTTTCTGTCGATCCTAGGCAGCTTTTATATCTTTATGAATTGCCTGCATCTGCTGCTCCATGTCGTCAAGCATTTGTCTGGACATCTCGACCCTAATCAATGGGTCGGACCTAGTTAATGGAGTCACAGCAATCTTGTCCATACAGAGCTTTAAAAGGGCTCATCCCAATACCTCTGTGATAAGAAGCATTGTAGGCGAACTCGACTAGGTGCAGATAGCTTAGCCACTTCTTGGGTTCCCTGCCCACAGCATGACCGAAGTATATCTTCGATTACTTGGTTTACCCTGATACTCTGCTGGAGTATGGATGACTGAGAATTGTCGGTTAGGCCCTTGGTTTTCAATTGTAGCATAGATCTGTCCTTTTTCCTCTCCTACTACATCTGAAATTGCGACTGCTCTGGTTGCTGCAGTCTGAGGCAGAATTCTTTCTCTTTGGTTGCCCCAGTTCTGGAAAGGAGTTCTGAGGTTATTCTGGACAGAGGCAGATGGATGAGCTGGAGTTCTTCTAGGGTTACCCTGGCGGCTTGGGCGAGACGGACCCTGATTAGACTGGTATGAAGGGATTGGTCTCTGAATTTGGGGTTCTTGACTTCCCTGTGCCCTTGACATGGCAGGAGTTGGGCAGTCTTTTAACTGATGACCAAAACCTTGGCATCCAAAACACCGGTTCTCACTTCTGAACTCATCGTTCTGAATCCTTAAAACAGGTGGGGCTCCTGAGAAAGTATTCTGGGGAAAGGGTCTTCCTTTTTAAACAGAATCTTTCTTTTATTTTAGAGAGGGAATAATTATAAGATCAGAAAGGGAGGTTCTTACTCCTGTATACCTCGAAGGCTAAGGGAGGAATCTTACATTCTACCCTACTTTAAAAAAATGCGAGATGTTCTCATCTCGCAAAGTAGAGGATAACTCTTTTTCTTAAGATCCAATTTATTCTAGGATTCCTTATATTCTGGTCAACCCAACAGAATATTGGGATAAATATCCCTTATATAGAACTCATCATTAAATAACAATTCATTCAGATCATATCATTCATATCTTTAACACGATAATGATCCATTAGACCAAAAAATTTCTTTCTGAACATTCCTCCACGGGAATTTCAGTCAAGCAAGTTCTCAATTTGTCATCCCTTAACTTGATCTACCGTGTCAAGTGTTAAAAGTAGCAATTTGACAGCACAATCCACTAATCTCATAGTGATTTGCTGAAATCATTATCATCATTCTAGTTATGAATATCATCACAGGGACTCGTCCCATTTATCCTCATTGTGGTTTCGCTCAGCTTATTACATTTCAACCAATTTTTAGGGATCATCATTTTTTAATCAGAATCCAAATCAACTCATTAGTTCTCAACCAGAATTTAAAAATCATATCAACCACATTCGAATTCATCAACTGGATAGCATTAATGCTTATAATTTCAAGTCTTAGATTTACTTGTATATAGAGCCAGTAAAGAGCTACAGTTATATCCTCGGTATATACTGGTAGTCACGGTCCTTGGAATTATAAGGTAAATACTATCATGTCTAGGCCTCAAGCAAGTAAGGGATTCCATACAATTGTGGTACTTCCACCTGAAGACCCAATTATTAACTTATGAATTTTCAGTTTGAATATCAAATTGTATGAATTATATTACACAATTACAACCTTTTTGTGTTTCTTGATAAATTTTTGACATATTTGGCTTCTCAATTGATCTTTATTAACCAATTTGCTCTGATACCAACTGTGAGATCCCTGTCCCTACCATGCAATGGATTCGGGGTGCTAGCAGCGGAAGTAGCACTTCTTGCGTGGGGCAGGATCCCACACTCGGGGCCTCGTCCACGGATATCCGGATAAGAGACTAATCCGTCGGTTTTTCCAAAACCGAACCCAAAAAAACTTCCTTTACCCGGAAAGCACAGGCGATTCCACCAGGATAACTTTTTACTCTAAGGTAGTCAAGACCATTACTGATCAAGCTGATCCGACTGCACCTATAAAGATACTCGGTCAGATCAAGGAAGAACTTTCACTTGGATCATTGGGATCAACGCTTTTTTCCCCATCAAGAGGCACAGCCATTGATTCCTATCCATAGAACAATTACTATCCGAGATTTACTTTATCTATCATAATAACAGAAATTGAGTCTCGATTTACGGATCCATCAGTCCAGCCTAACCCCATCCAGTCCCATGGGTTAGCCAACTACCCAACCACTGTAGTGATGGGATCCAATTAGGAATTTGGTTAGGGTTTTGTCCCGGGTACCAGGGAAAAGAGTTCCAAGGCCCCCTAGTCAGAAGTTCATGCAACATAAAACTAGTCACACCACTTACCAATATGAAATTGCCTTCTTCTCAGCATCAACTAACTTTAAAACAATCCTTTAATGAAACCATTATGTCATTGATGACAATCCTCAAAAATCTCTGGTTGAATCTATATTTCCAATCATTCATTCATCGGTGTACTTATGGCATCATTGGCAACCAGAACGCTCACCACCTGTTCACTCAGGGGCCTTTTCAATAATTCCTAGCTCATAGTACCCGGCAATATTTTCACATATAAAAATCAAGATGGAATCCTTGTTGAAGATCAGCAAGATCAATCAACAATCCATATAAGAGAGCCATGGACTCATCCGTTGAGGACCAGCAAGGTCAATCAACCAGATCCATGCCCGATTTCAGAAAACAACTCTTACTCCTTGTCCAATATCTTCCACGATGCACGTGTGGGTATCTTTAGAGACCCAGAGCCCGAGCACCGTATGGTCAGCATCCTCTAGGATCCTTCGAAGGTCACCTAGCACTTCACTCATAGGCCGCTTCCTTGGTCCCTCATCCACTGTACCGGAAGCTCTCCATTTAAATCGAACCGAGGCTGGTCAAGACCTCGATCGACCTTGCTACGCGAGACGTCCTCCATTGACTCTCCGTCAGCAATTGAACTTTATCAGTTAGGTCTCCATGACCTTAATCCACAAGACGGTCAAAATGCTTCCCCAGCATTCTTGACATAAAACAGTCATTTACAAACAGGTCACAAAATACAGTTTCTATATCGAACTCTCGTCTTTCCACATTATCCCTCCTCAGTCCACATTACTTATTCCACATTCCATTCATATGTGTACTCATTCTCATCCATTCACTCATATCGACGACACATTATTTCACATACACATTCACATTCATTATTCTACATACACATCCATGTTCGTACATCCACATCATACATCCAATCCCATATCCGCATTCATACATACACATCCATATCCACATCCATACATCCACATCCACATCCACATTCACATCCATACATCCATATCTACATGCATACATCCATACATCCACATCTACATGCATACATCCATTTTCACATCCTCATTCATACATCCACATTCACATACATACATCCACATCCGTAGCTACATCCATACATCCACATCCACATCCACATTCACATCCACACATCCATATCTACATGCATAAATCCATTTTCACATCCTTATTCATACATCCACATCCACATACATACATCCACATCCGTATCTACATCCATACATCCACATCCACATCCACATTCACATCCATACATCCACATCTACATGCATACATCCATTTTCACATCCTTATTCATACATCCACATCCACATATATACATCCACATCCGTATCTACATCTATACATCCACATTCACATCCATACATCCACATCTACATGCATACATCCCTACGTCCACATCTACATCCACATCCACATCCACATCTACATGCATACATCCATACATCCACATCTACATGCATACATCCATTTTCACATCCTCATTCATAAATCCACATCCGTATCTACATCCATACATCCACATCCACATCCACATCCACATCCACATCCACAGCCACATCCACATTCACATCCATACATCCACATCTACATGCATACATTCATTTTCACATCCTCATTCATTCATACATCCACATCCACATACATACATCCACATCCGTATCTACATCCATAGATCCATATCCACATCCACATTCACATCCATACGCATCTTATCACATCCTAATATCTATTTATAGAATACAAGATAATTCTTATATTTGATATAAGATTTCTTTGCGCATCTATTTATGCATAAATTCCATTTTAAGGAGAATAATACTTTCGAAATAAAAATCAATCTTTTATGCATCTTCCTATGCATAAATTCATTTTAAATGAGAATGACACTTTTGAATTAAAAATCAATCTTTTATGCATAATTCTAATTTAGTAGAAATTACACTTTTAGAATAAAAGAATTTCTCTTATGCATCTAATTTATGCATAAAATTATTTATGATGAAAATCACTCTTTTGAATTAAAAATAAAATTCTTTATGCATCTTTCTATGCATAAAATAAGAATAAATAAAAATAATACTTTTTGGATTAATTTAAATTCTTTATGCATCTATCCATGCATAAATCCAATTTAGTAGGAATTACACTTTTAGCATAAAAGAATTTCTCTTATGCATCTTATTTATGCATAAAATCCATTTATGATGAAAATCACACTTTTAATATAAAAATTATATCCTTTATGCATATGTTTATGCATACAATTCATTTATGATGAAAATCATTCTTTTAATATAAAAGAATTTCTTTTATGTATCTAATTTATGCATAAAATCATTTATGAGATAAAAATCTCACTTTTATAATAAAGTATTTCTAGTTTACATTTTTCTATGTCTAGAATGAAAATTAACCCTTTAAGAATACTCATACGATGGGGATTACTCTTTTTAACATAAAATTTAATTACAAGAAATCCTCTTTTTCTTAATTCATCAATTATGCATAACATAAAAATCAATTTCTCCATGATTATAATAAAATTCTTTCAATTAATCTAGGATGATAATTCCTAGAATATGGTAGGAAGTTCTCTTTTCATACTTTGAATGAATTTATTTTGTATGTAATTTTTATAAAAATTTTACCATAGCTCCGTTGCTATGACTGAAAAATCTCAATTATTTTAAGCGATAAAGCTTAACATTAAGGAAATGATTAGAATGATCCCTAATTGGATCATTAACCCATAATGGATTGAATCATCAATATACATAAACTAAAAGCATAGGGAAAAGCCATTAATTTGGTCTCAAGCATAGATTAATCTTGGATTAAGGAAAAGCTTTATGAAAAGCTTCATTTGGATTGAGAATAGGTCATGAGTATGACCATTTCTTGAGTGAGAGAGAGAAATTACATAAAAACCATTAGAATTAAGCATAAATGGAAATTTATGTAATTCTTTACTATCATTCATCAATTAACTTCAATAGCATTCATCAATTTATGTAATTCTTTACTACCATTCATCAATTAACTTCAATAGCATTCAAAAACCATTCCAATTAAGCTTCTCAAGCTTGAGAGGGCTTGAGAAGAGGGAAACATTGAGAAATTATAGAAAAGATCAAAATTCACCATTTACCTTACAAATTGCTTGATTCTTTGTTCACGGTAGAGGCCCCCAACCAATCAATTGGTTCAGTATGTTGATGGAGCCACCAATGGGGATTGAAGAAAGAGGGAAGCTCCAATTTCTTCAATTTGGAGAGAATTTTAGAGAATAGTAAAAATTAGCATTATTTCAGCATAATTCTAGTATAGTAAAATTCTCCTATTTTTTTCAAAGGACTCATGTTCTATTTATAGGAGAGGGAGGCTCTAACCAAGACCAATTGATTTCTAGAATTTTCCAGACTTCAGTTTGGTTGAATTTGGACTAGATTTGGACCTAGTTTGGTTCCTTTTTTATTCGGTTTTGATTCGGTTGATCCAAGAGAGAGGAGAGATAAAAATATCTCAATTTTTGAAGATTTAAAACTCAATTGCACATGTGAAGTAGGCGCCTCATTCATAAGGAGGAAATCCCCATGCAGAGGTGTCAAAAATGCATCATTACTTCTAAATATCTCCCCTTTTTAACTATTAGCCTTGTCCTTAGTCAACTCTTCATCTTATGTGAATATTTACTCATTTTTGGGGGATTTTTCTTTTATTTCTTCATTTATCTCCTTCCTACATTTGCATGAATCTTATTGGTCCATAGGAACCTTAATTCAAAATTTCGAAAAAATCTTCACTCCCAGGATAATGCCTCTTGAACAAATTATACTTAATTTCTAATACACCTTCTGAAAATCTTTTTGAACTTCTGTTTCGGGGGAACTTATTTTAATAGGATGAGGTATTTTTCTATCCAAAAATATTTAAAATCTGAATATTCTCTTTCTAGAACATTTTCTCTCTCTAGGCCAAAACTGGTAGAAACAAGATCTTTTATATTTCTGAAGAGGGGATTGATTACAGGGGGGAAGATGCTGGATATCTTGAGAGGCTGGGGAGGAATCTTACACCAAGACCTTCTCTCTGACGAAATGGTAGTGGACCTCTATATGCTTCGTGCGAGCATGAAAAACTGGACTGTATACTGCTAATGTTGTCACAGAAAATGACAACTTGTCTATCCACTGATAGACCCAAATCTGCCAAGTAGCTTTCTCAACCAAGCTACCTCACATGCTGCCATAGCAGCTCCTCTGTATACTCGGCCTCTGTACACTCGATAGAGCAATCGTAGGTTACTTCTTGCTGCTCCAAGTCACAGCAGCACTCCCCAAAGAAAACATGAAGCCACTAGTAGATCTCCTATCTGAGATACTACCAGCCCAATCAGCATCTGTGTACCCATGTACACATATCTCTGTCCCAGTCTCATAGAATAGTCCACAATGCAAAGTAGACCTCACATACCTCAGTATGCGTCTCAATGCATCCAAATGCGGTTTTCGTGGAACCTGCATAAACTGACTCACCAACCCAACAGCATAGCTCAAATCTAGTCTGGTGATCGTCATGTATATCAAGCTTCCTACTATGCGCCTATACATAGTAGGATCCTCCAAAATCTCTCCTGAATCTGCACTCAACTTGCCATTCTGATCCAATGGCACTGAAATAGGCTTACAGCCTGTCATACCATACTTGGACAACATGTCCAAGCCATGCAGTAATCCAATACCATGTGGTGACCTAATCACCTCAATGCCCAAGAAATATTTGAGCTCCCCCAGATCCTTCATCTCAAACTTCTGTCTAAGCAAGATCTTTACATCAAAGATCTTTGCATCATGGTCCTCCGTAATGATCAAGTCATCTACATAGATGACAACAAGCACAACCCCTCTATCACCATGTCTCACATACAGCGAGAAATCTGCATTGGCTACATGAAAGCCAATAGTGACAAGATATTCAAAAATCTTGTCAGACCATGCTCTTGGTGCTTGTTTTAAGCCATACAAGGCTTATTTCAACCTGCAAACATACTCGGGGTGACTCACATCCTTATAACCAGGTATGGGGATGAAACTTTGCACGGAGGTCTAACCCATCACCATAGACCCTCGTCCAAAGTTTCATGGCCATCAAACATCAAACATGCATGGCGGTGCGCCCAAACGCCCTGTTTTTAATATGTCCACATGTGCGTGGGCATAGTGAAAAGAGGGCGTTTGGGCGCACCGCCATGCATGTTCGACATCCATTGGGGATGAAACTTTTCAAGGGGGGCTAACTCATTGCCATAGATCCCCGTGCAAAGTTTCATTGCCATCGGACATCGAATGTGCATGGCGTTGTGCCCAAACGCCCTCTTTTCACTATGTCCACGTGTGCGTTGGGCATAGGAATTTTGGGCACACCGCCATGCACGTTTGCCATCCGATGGGGATAAAACTTTGCACAAGGGTCTAACCCATCACCATAGACCCCTGTGCAAAGTTTCATCCCCATCGGACACCGAACGTGCATGGTTGTGCATCCAAACGCTCTCTTTTCACTATGCACATGTGCGTTGTGCATAGTGAAAAGAGGGCGTTTGGGCGCACCGCCATGCACGTTCGGCGTCCCGATGGCCATAAAACTTTTCACGGGGTTCTAACCCATCACCATAGACTCCAGTGCAAAATTTCATGGCCATCGGCGGATGCCGAACCTGCATGGCGGTGCGCCCAAACGCCCTTTTTTTCACTGTCCACGTGTGTTGTGCAAAGTGAAAAGTGGGCGTTTGGATGCACCGCCATGCGCGTTCGGCGTCCGATGGGGATGAAACTTTGCACAAGGGTCTAACCCATCACCATAGACCCCCATGCAAATATTAATGGCCATTAGACGTCGAACGTGCATGGCGCTGTGCCCAAACGCCCTCTTTTCACTATGTCCACATGTGCGTTGTGCATAGGGCGTTTGGACGAACACCATGCACGTTCGGCGTCTGATGGGGATGAAACTTTGCACGGGGGTCTAGCTCATTGCCATAGACCCTCGTGCAAATTTTCATGGCCGCTAGGCACCGAACGTGCTTGGCGGTGCGTCCAAATGCCCTCTTTTCAATATGTCCACATGTGCCTTTGGCATGGTGAAAAGAGGGCATTTGGGCACACCGCCATGCACATTCGGCATATGATGGCCATGAAACTTTGCACAAGGGTCTAACTCATTGCCATAGACCCCCGTGCAAAGTTTCATGGCCATCAGATGCCAAAAGTGGTTCACAGAGCGCCGAAACAACCTCTTTTCACTATGTCCACATGTGCGTTGGACATAATGAAAAGTGGGCATTTGGGCGCAGTTTCATGGTCATCAGACACAGAACGTGCTTGGCGGTGCATCCAAACTCCCTCTTTTCACTATGCCCAATGCACATGTGGACACAATGGTTGATTGGTTGATGATGTTATGCTCACATTTATGTTGGTTGTAGGTTTAGTCTGTGAAGACTATTGATCGAGAGATACGGGGGGTCATGCCCACCATTGCTCGGATGGGCGTCCAGGGTGTTGCATGCCATGAAGAGGTGTTGGGTATCTTGACCCATCGGATAGACCTTGATCCAGTTACCAATAGGATGGATCCTTTCGGGGCTCACGCTCATGGAGGACGACGAAGCGGCCGTGTGACCCCATTGGGGCATGCAGTGGTGGTCTCTCATCCATGAAAGTGAGATTGTCCTCGGAGCGGGTTGGCTGGGTGGCTCCGATGTAGTCAGAGGCTTCACTTGGTTCAGTATTATGGTGTAAAGTCATATTTATCAGTTTTTATTATTGTTTAGTAGTTATCGATGATGGATAGGTGATTTGTAGTCGTCTAGCAAATATACTATTGTTTAGATGTTATATTCATTGCACTATTAATATAGACCACTTTGACTGATGCATTTCATTATTTTCCTCACTCATGAGTACCACTAGTCCGCTAGGTGCTCATGGGTCATTCCGCTCCAGTGGTACGATAGTCTAGCTGGCTCTAGGAGGCGGGCACGGGAGAGTCGGGTCACTATGGTTTCTAGTTTTTGTCCAGACCCACTATTGGGGTCCTCTCAACTGGTATCAGAACAATGAGGTTGAGAGAAGTAAGATGTTATCGACTTGAGTAGACCTGACCAGTGATTCTAGGCTTTTCCGGCAAAGAAATACGAGCTACGGAATGGTGTGGTGAATATGAGTACACGTGTGTAATACTCAATGTAATTTGTGTAGGCTTGTAATTATGAGTTCCAAGTTGTAAAAATCCTAGTCTCTTAGTAAGTGTCCGACCAGCCAAGTGTGGCCTCATTTGTAAAAATTCTACTTAAGCCAATTTTGCTAAGAGATAAGGTTACTCTTTGAGAGCTAGCTATTAAGTGAGATTGCATCCAAACACTCTAGAGCTCAAGAGCTTCTCCCTCTTCACTCTAGATCTCAAGAGCTTCTCCCTCTTCACCTCCATCTCTATCATTGTACTCTTTTGATGCATAAGCTTTCTATGCTTGATGTTTATTAATGTAATGAAGAAGACACTCTCTTTTCTCTCTAATCTCTCTATTAATTAAGTTTATGTTGAATTGTTTAAGCTTATTGTTTGCATTGTAAATGTGGGCAATGAAACCCTATACTTATCTTCTCTTTCTTGAATGTGGATTTGAGCTTGACAATGTGTGTGTGTGTGGGTTTGAATGTTTAAACTTTAATTCTTAATTTTTATTTTTTGCTTGCAATTGATTAGTAGCTCATTTACAAGCTCAACCAATGATTATGTATATGTGAGCTCAAGTAGTGCAGCATTGGATGCTTGTGTGCTTGCTCCTAATGCATTGTATGCTTGCTTGAATTATGTGTGTGGCTTAGAGCCATTCTATGAGTGTGTGGGATTAATTAGTGAAGGATTAGCTTGTGATTTTGTCCATTACCACATTGTAGCTCACTAGCTATTGGGGCTACCATAGTTGTAGGATAAATGTAATCCCAACTCCTTAGTCCAATTTAATGTGTGGTTGTTAGGCTAGTGGTTAGTGGTTGGTGTGTAAAGCCTACAAATGGTTGGTGCATGTTATTCATGCAACTCATGCAACTAAAAATAGGGTAGAGGAGTCTCTAAATAAGGTACAAGTCGTGATCAAGTGATTATGTAAGTTTGGTTCATGTCTAATCATAATTATTTGTACAATCTTTAATCCACCTTGAGTATGTTTTGATCAATCTCCATAGATGAATAATCATATCCAACATTTGGTATCAGAGCATGACCCAATTAAGTTTAGTTGATTAGCAAAAATCTTAATCAGTCTCTTAATCACCATAGCCAATTTTTCTCTGTTTGGATAGCATGCTGAAGATTGCTTCCATGTGTGCACCTGAGGTGATGATACCTTGAAATTTTGATATAGCCTTCTTGCCTTGGTCCCACGCATGCCCTAAATCGAAGATCACAGGCGAATTTCAGCGCAGCTTCGCGAATTTCCCATCGCCATCAGCGCAGCCCGTTTTTTGCTAATTCAAACCATTCGCCGTCGTCTCTACGAATTGGACAAATTCCTCTGAGGTGATTCAAGTCCAGCAAGTGAAGATTCAGCATACAAAATTTTGAAGCATATGGTCCACTATAGCTGCTGTACGACACGTTTTTCCAGTCGCCTGTTTTCTGCCTTTTGTGCTCCAACAACATGGTGATACTTATCTTGATTTATAGCTCCAAATTTTCCGACAAATTCAACGGAACTGGTTTTCATACCTGGCAAATCAAGGTGAAGGGCTACCTTATGAAGAAAAATCTATGGAGTACGGTCAAGCCACTTTCTGATGATGAAGCAGGTATTTCTACAACGGCTGCACTTCAAGCAAAAAGATGAACAAGCACTTGGTATTATCATTACTGCTTTGGAAGATGACTTTATTCATTATATTGATGATGTTGAGTCAGGTATGGAAGCTTGGGAATTACTAGAACGTACTTTTGGTGCAAAGGCAAAGCATTCCAAGATCAGTTTGAAGATGCAACTCTTTGATCTAACCATGGAGAGTAATGAAAATTTGGCAGCTTTGATTAACAGGTTGAAGAGCTTAATGACACAATTGGTTTATGTTAAGTCTCTTGTTCCTGAAGAAGATGCTATTGCTATCCTGCTTAAAAGCTTACCTTCAAGCTTTAGACAAATTGTGACGGTACTTAAAGAGAAGGAACCTGTCCCTTCTTTGGAAAGTATCATAAATTCTTTGCAGGAAGAAGACAAGAAGATTACAAAGGATGTGATAGATCCTTATGCATATACTATTACTATGACATCGGTAAAGAAGAAGTGTACTATTTGTGGTCGTACAAATCATCTTACTAAGGATTGTTTTTCCAAACATCCTTGTGAGTATTGTGGAAAGACAAATCATCCATCCTCAAAGTGCTACAAAAAGGATCAAAAGCTAGCAAAGGCACATGTGGTTGAAGAAGTCAATCAACAAGAAGAAACAAATCTTTGTTCTAGTCTTAGTATAAAAGATGTAGATGATGAGTATGCTTTTTAAATTATGTCATGTATGTGGTTGAGTCAAGACTTATGTTGTTCCAACTTGACGAGTTGTAGAGGAGAGTACACTACCCTATGTTGTTGTTAAGGGGGGACTCTTACTCATTGTGTCAAGGAGGTCTGTTAGTCTTGTTCATGGTCTTGTAAGAAGTTGGTCTTAAGGGGGGATTGTTGGACAAATGTAATCCCAACTCCTTAGTCCAATTTAATGTGTGGTTGTTAGGCTAGTGGTTAGTGGTTGGTGTGTAAAGCCTACAAATGGTTGGTGCATGTTGTTCATGCAACTCATGCAACTAAAAATAGGATAGAGGAGTCTCTAAATAAGGTACAAGTCGTGATCAAGTGATTATGTAAGTTTGGTTCATGTCTAATCATAATTAGTGTCTTCTTGTGTTAATCTCATAGCAATTTTCTGCATATACTAGTTTTTGTCCCTCATATTCATGATGTTTTGTACAATCTTTGATCCACCTTGAGTATGTTTTGATCAATCTCCATAGATGAATAATCATATCCAACAATAGCATAGCAGCTCTATCCAACAAGCTTCCTAAGAAGATGTCAACAATGGAGACCTTAACCCGGCTAGCTCATGGAGGTTACCTCACCTTGTCAAGATGAAGGAATCTCTAGCTAAACACTTAGGCAAGACTTTTGACTATTCTTTATCACCTACACACTCTAATCGAGCTAATTAACAATAGAAATGCTAATACACTCACTCTTAATCTACTCTAATTAACTCTAACACTACAAGACAATGCTGCCATACACGCGATAAATTACGGGCGCGTGTATGGTCGCGCATGTATTTGAATAGTATCGGGCGCGTGTATAGTGGCATTTAAATTCGCGTGTATATTGGCATCTACCAGCGCGTGTATAAGCGCGTGTATATACATGCAATTATATACGCATTAATACACGCATCAATACACGCTTTATTAAGAAAAACTAAATTCCTTTACAAAATTAAAAACTATTTTCTTTTAACCAACTCATAGTACATTACAGTATATATCATTACACAATCCCACTACATGCATTTACAACAATGAAATATATTCAAAAATAAATCATGAGATAGTTAAAAGACAACATATACAATAGAAATGTCATCAATTTAGAACGATACAGTGATGGACTGGTTAGGGTTCGATCTCATCTTCAATAAGATCCATCCTTGCCAAACGATCAACATCAATATCCATTTGATCAATTTGTAAGGCTACGATTAAATTTATTCCACTATCGATATTCTATCCATTGATAATGGTATCGATGTCCTGATCATCCTCATCAACATCACCATCATCCTCAATGGTAGGGTCATTCTCATGATCATGAGAAATGGCACGCTCATCCTCATTATCATGATCATCTCTTATTTCTTGATCATCGATCACAACATCTTCATTGGCATGTTCGACATCATCTTCATTGCGGCTTGTTACATCCTCCATATGCTCCATATCAGTGAATGTATTATACATCACTTTGGAACGTGGTGCAATAGGGATGACGTACCACCATTTAATGTCATGCACCATTGGCAGATAGATAACCTACTCAAATACACATATTGCAGTAATTAATTAGCATATCAAAAGTCAAGGGATATGCGAGCTTAGATATATATGTACATGAAACACATTAGTAAAAAAATACATACCTGCTCACATTGTTGTGGCAATACGAGCCTATCTTTCTTTGTTTGCCAAAACTTTGTAGAGTCAATAGTTACATAGCCACTTGTATGGCATTTTATCGTTGCATTAGGCCCTTTTTCCACCACGTTCATTTGCCATTTGACATCCAAAACATACACAAAGAAGCGACGAAAGTCAAGCCTAAATATGTCTTGGATTGTGCCACAATAATCATCCATTTTTCCATTAGCTCCCTCAAAGCTACTAATGACACCGCAATCTTGTGTATTCCTCTTTTCATCAATTCTTTGTGTTCGAAAATGCTTGCCTTCACACCATATAGCATTGAACATAGTGCATTGGACCAAAATAGAAGCAATATTTGTGTAAGCAATGTGAATAAATATTAAAAGCAAATCACTTACAACTAATGCAAAACATTAATTCTATGTACCTTTAACATGCATCCTCGTGCATACTCCCATTCTTTCGCCGTGATATGCAGCCCCTCGTCGCTCTCTGATCTCTCCATTTTCTCTCATGCAACCAATCAACATGGATATCATTCGGAAGTGTTGCTAGATGCTTAGGGTACGTCTTACGAGAGCCATGTTGCCTCCAAAAGAGAGCTCTTTTTGCTTGCCTTTTTGTCTTTGCATCCTCATATCTTGTAACCCATCTGCTCATCACATCACTATTAAGGATGCAAGTGAAATTGAGATAATCAATCAATGTTCTGTCAATTACTTTACTCTGTCCTTTTCCTTGAGGCACAATAGAGGTCATCCTCAAGTCCTCTTCATTGCTCCATAGTCGTGGCAAAGAGCTGTCCACCTGACCAAGAAATTCTGAAATATATACAAGAGACTCTTGTATCAACCAACCCTCGGCCATGCTTCCTTCGGGCCTTGCACTTTGCCTCACAAAGTCTTTTAAGGTCTTCATGAAGCGCTCTAGGAAGAACATCCAATGTGCATGCACAGTGCCACATAAAGCAATTTCGTCCACTAAATGCACAATGAGATGTAGTTGACTTGTGAGAATGGTTCGCGGAAAAGTCTCCTCTACCAAACAAACCACCTCCACTACCATAACACACATATCATCCGTGGCTGGATCAATTGCTTTGGAACTAACATATCTGAAAATAAATGAATAATACGTTATACCTCATGCACGTTCATTTTGCAAGGTATAATGAAGGGTGATCTGACATGGGTTTTACATACCTCACAAGCTCGCCCATCTTATAAATACATTTTTTCAAACTCTTATTTGCACAATGGTCGATGCTAGTAGGTAGTATGAACTGCGCACATAAGAGCACATGTATGTATGGTCGATGCTAGTAGGTAGTATGAACTGCGCACATAAGAGCACATGTATGTATGGTTTATGGCATTACAAAATTTAATTTCAACGTACAAGACTTGGAAAACACTTACTTGGAGCATCTTGTGCCAATCGTGGGACTTCAACCCATATAGTTGCTCAATGCCTCTTTTCTTAGTGGTTGTAAAGGCTCCCTTCAATGATCTCATGCGTCCAGTGGGAGTATGCAAAGTGGTGATGACCTGCTTTACCTGCTTCTCCTCTTTCTTTGATATAATCCATGGTGCAGGTGGAAGACGAACATGCCCACCCTCCTCTCGTGGGGCCAAGCTTGACGCATACGTCATGCGACCCGCAAGTCCTCCCGTACGGTAACATTGTCTCGTTTACCAATAACATGTTCCCAAATACCAGATCCCACATTCTTGAAGATGTGCATGGGATCAAGACAATGGTTGATCTTAAGATGGGTCCAATATGGTAGCCGAAAAAAAATGGAGATGTGATTCAAGGTAATTCGACGTGCTCGTACAATGTATCCTTGACATCGATTACACATACAGTTGATCCTTTGTCCCAACCACACATCGCGATTATGATGACGCATTGTCTCATCCTCACCAGAACTGCTTGAGGAGGTTGATGACATCTTATGTACAAACCAGAAAACACAAAATCATAATCAGTTTTTAATGAAAGTATAAAAATCGCATGTATAAACGCGGCTAGATCCTAAAAATCGCGTGTATTAACGTGGCTACATCCTAAAAATTGCGTGTATTAATGCGGCTACATCCTAAAAATCGTGTGTATCAACGCGGCTACATCCTAAAAATCGCGTGTATGAACGCAGCTATATCCTAAAAATCGCGTGTATAAACACGGCTGCTTTATTATACATGCAAAAATACACGCGTTTTTACACGCGACGACCTGTTCATACTAAAAATAACCCGCCTTTCCCAAATAAACATTTTCAAAAAATAGATCTGCTCTCCTTCGTCGTCGCCTCTTCCAACAGAGCACTAAACCTAAGTGCAAGGAGCAGACAAGGAGCACACACGGGTGAAGGAAACCGACCAAAAAGAAGACTCACTTTTTCAGAGGTGAGTCAGTTTGTCCTTTGCCCTGTCTCTTTCCTCAGATTTGTTTATGCTATTGTCTCTTTCCTTTATGGGTTTGTCTCCGTCCTTCTCCTTCTCTGGTTGCCATCTGGTGAACGATTGTGACAGGGGGCGACAGTGGACCTTTTATAAGGACGATTTGTCGGAGATCGGTCGCTTCCAAAAAAAAATTTCGCAGGGCACGTGTAAGAACGCGTGTATATCTGCGTGTATCCTGTCTGCACAGACGGTTCACGCGCATATACACGCGTTTTTGGACGGGTGTATACACACGTTTCTGGATGGGTGTATACACGCGTTTCTGGGATAGGTGTATACACGCGACTGTGTTTCCCCATTCTATGGTCTTAGAGCTGATAGGTGGCTTGGATGATGGTGTTTGTGTGAGTCAAGAGACAGCCTATGATGTACGTGAGGATGGTGATAGTCATGCATGCAATAATGTGTGTGCAACCTTTGAAGATAACCACACAAGATGGATGTTTGTGGTGATAGTGATGTAGTTTTTGAAGAGTTGTAGGAGGATAACTCTATAGTTCTGAGTGTTGTTGAAGATGTGAATTCTCTAGATAGTGATGTCAGTTTGATGGTGGAAAATCATATGTGTGCCTAGCTTGCATTTGTGCTTTGATGCAATCATGTATATACTTTTATTTTTGCAGATTCTTTATGGATATTTCAGGTTCTTCATCCGATCCATTTGCGTACAGCAATTGGCTGATGGAGATGCTAAATCATTTTGGGCGCCATCCTGGTCTAGTTGAGCTTACAGAGTACATGTATGCCCATCCCCCTCCTTCCATGCCTGGTGTCTATACCCCTACCGCGAGTATCCAAGGCACTCCACTGCCGTCTATGCCTACGAGTCCGACGAGACGGCATGCAGCTTCTCCTCTTCCATGCCCACCAAGGAGACATACCTCGTCCCAGACACTCACGCACACCCTCCCAAGCACCGTCACGTCAGGGATCACAGCCACCATCATGTACTCCCTCAGAGCCACCGTCACGTCAGGGCTCACAGCCACCGTCATGTAGACAATCCCCAAGTCGTGACTCCACCCGCAGCAGTAGGAAGAGTGGGAGTGGAGGATGCGGCGGGTGCTTTGGTGGGGGAGGTAGTAGGGCACGCAGTGAGAGAGGAGATAGAGGAAGAAGAGTTAGAGGAGACGTCTTAATCTTCCTCGTGGATATCTTCCTCATGGATGGTCCAATGCACCCCAAAAAAAAAAATCCAGAGAGTGTTATTGGGTGCTGGAATGCTGGAACAGCATTCAGGTACCAAATAACACTCTCTGGATTTTTTTTTTGCTCTTTGTTCGCGTGTATAAACCCGTCAACTCTGCAAAAAGTTGCGTGTATATACGCGGATAATCTATAAAATATGCGTGTATAAACACGTCAAATCTGTGAAATACGCGTGTATAAGCGCAGCTAAACTGACAAAACGCATGTATAGACGCTTCTATCAGCGCATCTAAACGTAGCTAAACTGACAGAACGCGTGTATACGCTCGTGTATCAGTGCGTCTGAACACTCCTATACACGCGCTTTTACACGCATGTCTCTGGCCGCGATTATACACACGCTGATACACGGGCCCGCTACTTTTTTTCACAAGTCATTTTTAGCGGCTAGGAGCGCGGGTATGAGCCCGATCCCTTGTAGTGTAAATCAATGTAAATCCATGAAATGGATGCTTACACTAAACCCACAAGCACTTACAAGTAGCCTACAAGCCTTATCTAATCCCCCACATTCACTAATGAAGATAATGTTTTGGATTAGCCCACAACTACACATAAACACTTAGATTTACAAGCCTAATTAAGCAAATCATAGATTAACAAGCTACCATTGCGAGCATTCTTCCCCTAGTTCTTATTCACTCATTCATTCAATGCTACTCAATCCCTAATGCAAGCAAGAAGGTTGCTAATTAATGATACAGAATGTGCTAATTAAACAGACAAAGCATACACACATTCCATTAATTCTAATAAGCACACACACATAGAATCCACTACTTAATCCCATCAAGCAAAGTTCATCCATGCATAATACTCAACAATTAATTAAATCAACTAGAGAAGAGAAAAAGAGAAACCATTGCCATTACTCTTTAATTAATCATAAGAGGATTACAAAGAGAAAGCTTAAGCAAGAATGCTTAAAGCTAGCTTGGCTTAGACTAGAGTAGAGAGTTTAGAGAGCTTCTTAGCTAGAGTACTAAAGCTCTTCTCCAAAAGAATGACCAAAAAGCCCCTAAATTCTTAGAGGAGTTCACTTATACACCTAGGTCAAAACTTACTAGGCTTTTCACACTTGGGCGGACATTACTAAGAAAATGGATAATTTAGCAGATGGATGGACTGAAGGTTTACAAATTGGAACTCCTTGAGCCCATATATCGGCTTGACAAATATATACAATGCGCTTTGGCGGGAATTAATACAAAAATGGGTGAATTCTTCAAAAATGACATTTCCCTCACATAGGCTCCCACAGCTCTCCATGGCAATAGCTCTCTTTTCTCCTTGTACCTGTAACATGTTTACCTTTTACCGAACCTGTACCTGTTCTTTGAACAATCCCCTCTATCTAAAGGATGTCCGTCCCTGGACATCTCATGTTGTAGGTGTTGGGGGGGTGGGCCTTGGCCTGATGGGTCGGCTCTGTCATTGGGGTGGTCTTCATGCCTTCTGAAAGTTTTCTTAGACTTAAAAGGGTTTATGTTTGTTGGCTGCCCGCAGACTTGTTGTCTTGCAAAGTGGCCTCGCGGTGCTGGTGACGCTCTGAATCCTACTTGCTCAATGATATTCTACACCTGTGCTAGCAATTCAGGAGAATATTCCACATATGCGATGGTGACTGACTGCCTGAATTGCCTCATCCATTTCCTCCATCCTTGCCACCATCTATGGGTCTGTCACATTAGGCAGTGTGGTAGGGTACTCTGTTTCTTCAACTATATATGCCAAGACTCTCTCCGCCACAGTAGCATTGCCACGGAAGCAACTGCTATGATAAGCCTCAATAAATCCAGTGGTAAGCATCTCCTCAAAGGTCTTCATGTCGGAGCTCTTCATAAACCACACCCTTGCATATAATCAGTGTACCTGCTTCAGATCTGGAGCCAAAGTAAAGTCCCAAGCTAATCTTGTATCTCCCAGATTGAAGCGATGTCAGGTTCTCTATCTCAGATCGATGTCTGCAAGGGCAGTACATGGGATCTGTGCGCATGACTTGGGGAGAGTTGTATAAAATCAGGAGTGTTCCCTCCCTTTTTCTCATCCATGCTTTCCGCCAAGGAAGCTGATTCTCAAGAAATTCTTTCGTGTTAGGGTTGGCTGCATGGATATTGTACCCCACTCTTGTCTGCTCCAGGTTATCTACTTCCCATTGTTCCCATTCCCTGGCCAAAGCTGCCTGCATAAGTGGTAAGCTCAAATCCTCCTCCTCCATGGGCAGTTGATTTGGCCATAAATGCTTTCCAAGCTCACAGTACCTCTACAAGGGACTTCAAACTCATTCCTATATAGTAAAGTTGAATCTATCTAGCAAATTTGGACAAATTTACTAGATGTCAACACACATTTTTCTTATTCAATATAGGAAACATGACTTCCTATATATTGATCTAGCAAATTACATTATCTATCTAGCAAATAAATGGTTCCTATATAGAAAATGATAATATCTATATAGAAAATGACTTTACATCTAGTAATGAAGTGATTTCTATATAGAAAATGTGAATATCTATATAGGAAATTAATCTTACAACTAGTAAATAGGTTTTCCCTGTATAATATTTTCTATATAGCATTGTGAAATGTCTATATAGTAAATGATAATGGTCATATAGAAAACCCACCTCACAACTAGCAAAGAAATGAAGTCTCTCTAGCAAATTCGAATACCTGTATAGGAAATATAACTTTCATCTAGTAAACTAGTGATCTCTATATAGCAAAAATAATAACATCTATATAGCTAAGAACTGACAATGTACATAATTATATGGTCTTTAATTAAAGGTTTCAATATTCCTGAATGAAATCAAGTATATTAGAATTAAGAAAGAAATCAATCTACATAAATTTAATATTCATTATATTTTTAAAAAGGATATTATATTTATGATTAATAAGCTTTGTGTAAAAAACTTGTATTGAGAGAGAGCCAAGCTAGCTAGAGAGAGAGAGAGAGAGAGAGAGAGAGAGAGAGAATGTGTTTATGCATGAGAGACAGAAAGATAGAAGTAAGCGAACATGTTTATGCATGAGAGAGAGATTAGAGAGAGAGTGAGAGGAAGAGAGAAAGGAAGAGACAAGAGGGAGTGAGAATGAGAGAGAGGATGAGCAAGAGAGTATAGAGATAGTGAGGAAGAGAGGGTTAGTGTGTTTATGAGAGACATAGAGAGAGAGAGAGAGAGAGGGAGGGAGAGAGGGAGGGAGAGATAATTATGAGAGGTTTGTGCATTTTTCTCTCCAAAGGATTAAAGAGAGAGTGAGAGGAAGAGAGAAGAGGTAGTGAAAATGACAGAGAGGATGAGCAAGAGAGTAGAGAGATAGCAAGAGGAAGAGAGGGTTAGCGTGTGCCTATGAGAGAGAGAGAGAGAGAGAGAGAGAGAGAGAGGAGGTAGTGAGGTAGAGAGATAACTATGAGCGGTTTGTGCATTTTTTCTCCAAAGGATTAGAGAGAGAGTAAGAGGAAGAGAGAAGAGGGAGTGAGAATGAGAGAGAGGATGAGCAAGAGAGGAGAGAGATAGACGAGGGAGAAAAGGAGATATGGAGGTATAGGACATAGAGAGAGTGTGTCAAGGAAAAGAGTGAGGTTTGAGAGAGAGAGAGAGAGAGAGAGAGAGAGAGAGAGCGAGAGAGAGAGTTTGAAGAAAGAGTGTGTGAAAAAGAGAAAGAGAGATCAAGTGAGAGATTCACAAAGAACAAGAAGGAAAGGAGGCATAGGGGTAGAGAGAGAGTGTATATTGAGAGAGAGCCAAGCTAGAGAGAGAGAGAGAGAGAGAGAGAGAAGTAAGCGAATGTGTTTATGCATGAGAGAGAAAGAGAGAAGTAAGCGAATGTGTTTATGCATGAGAGAGAGACACCGAGAGAGAGATTAGAGAGAGGGTTAGTGTGTGTCTATGAGAGAGGGAGAGAGAATGGGAGAGAGGATGAGTAAGAGAGGAGAGAGATAGCAAGAGGAAGAGAGGGTTAGTGTGTGTGTGAGAACACATACAAAGAGAGATTGAGAGATAGAAGAGGGAGAAAAGGAGATATGGAGGTATAGAACATGGAGAGAGTGTGTCAAGGAAAAGAGTGAGGTTTGAGAGAGAGTGTGTGTGTGTGTGAGAAAGATAAAGAGAGATCAAGTGAGAGATTCACAAAGAATGAGGACGAAAGGAGTCATAGGGGTAGAGAGAGAGGGGGGATAGAGAGAGTGTGTATATTGAGAGAGAACCAAGCTAGAGAGAGAGAGAAGTAACCGAATGTGTTTATGCATGAGAGAGAGAAAGATAGAAGTAAGCGAATGTGTTTATGCATGAGAGAGAGACACCGAGAGAGAGATTAGAGAAAGAGAGAGAGCTGGTGTGTGTCTATGAGAGAGAGAGAGAGAGAGTGAGTGAGAGAGAGTGAGAATGAGCAAGAGAGGAGAGAGATAACAACAATAGAGGGTTAGTGTGTGTGTGAGAACACATAAAAAGAGAGATTGAGCGATAGAAGAGGTAGAAAAGGAGATATGGAGGTATAGAACATAAAGAGAGTATGTGCCTATGAAAGAGAGAGAGAGAGAGAGAGAGAGAGAGAGGTAGTGAGTAGAGAGATAATTATGAGAGCTTTGCGCATTTCTCTCTCCAAAGGATTAGAGAGAGAGAGAGTGAGAGGAAGAGAGGAACATTCACTTTTATTAGCTTACCCCCTCAATTTATTTATCTCACTCACACACACGCCCACACACATATACATTTAGATATCCTAAATCCTAAACCATAACTCCCTAAACCCTAAACCCCCAACCCTCAACCCTCAACGTTGGACCCTAAACCCTAAACCCTAGACCTAAACCGAAAACCCTAAACCCTAGACTCTAAACCCTAAATCCTAAATTCTAAACATTAAACCCTAAACCCTAGACCCTAGACCCTAGACCCTAGACCCTAGACCCTAAACCCTAGACCCTAGACCCTAAACCCAAATCCCTAGACCTAAACCACAAACCCTAAAACCTGGACCGTAAACCCTAAACCATAGACCTAAACCCTAAACCCTAAACCCAGAACTCGAAACCCTAAATCTTAAATTCTAAACCCTAAACCCTAGACCATATACCCTTAACCTTAAACCCTAGAGACCCTAAACCAAAAACCCTACACCTAAACCCTAAACCCTAATTTCTAACCCCTCAAACCCTAAGCTCGAAAACACTAAACCCTAAATCCTAAACCTTAGATCCTAGACGCTAGACCCTAGATCCTAGACCCTAGACCCTAAACCCTAGACCCTAGACCCTAGATCCTAAACCCTAAACCCTAAACCCTAATCCCCAAAACCCAAAACCCTAAATCCTATGTCCCAATCCCTAAACCCTAAACCCTACACCCTACACCCTAAACGCTAAATCCTATGTCCCAATCCCTAAACCCTAATCCCTAAACCCTAAACCTTAAACCCTAATCCCTAAATCCTAAAACCCTAAACTCTAACTCCCTAACTCTATACCCTAAACCCTAACCCCCAAGCCTTATACCCTAAATTCGAACCCCTGAAACCATAGCCCTAAAACACTAAATCCTAAGCCCCTGAAACCCTAAGACCCTAGACCCTAAACCCTAAATCCCAAATCCTAAACCCTAATTCCTAAAACCTTAAACCCTAGACCATAAACCCTGAACCCTAGACCCTAAACCCTAGACCATAGACCCTGAACCCTAGACCCTAAACCCTAAATCCTATGTCCCAATCCTTAAACTCTAATTCCTAAATCTTAAACCCTAAAATCCTAAACCTTGAACCCTAGACCCTAGACCCTAGACCCTAGATCCTAAACCCTAAATCCTATGTCTCAATCCCTAAACCTTAATCCCTAAATCCTAAACCATAAGCCCTAAACACTAATCCCTAAATCTAAAACCCTAAACCCTAACCCCAAAACTCTATACCCTAGACACACTAAACCTTAAAATCATTTCATCATTTTATTATGTTTTTTCGTAAATAAAAAAATGTATTCTTATTTTTTGGGATAATTATTTAACTACACTCCATTCTTTAACTTGCACTTAGAAAAGTTTTTCATTGTTCCTTGTGGACTTCTCGAGTTTCACTTAGGCAAAATACTTTTTTTGGAATATTATTCAACTACCATACACCTTTAAATTTGCACTTGCGAAAGGATGTATTTTTACCTTGTAGACTTTTCTTGTGTTTCACTTATGCAAAACTTTCCACTTCTTTGATTTGCACACAAGAAAGTACATCTTTGTACCTTATGGATTCCTCTTATGTTTCACTTAAGAAAACTTTTGTATACTTTTTTTGGATAATTATTTTAACTACAATTCTTTAATTTTCACTCGTGAAAGTACGTCTTTGTGCCTTACGTATTTATCTTGTGTTTCACTTAGGAAAAATTATGCCTTATGGATTTGTCTTACGTTTCACTTAGAAAAAATCATACCTTATGGATTTGTCTTCTATTTCACTTAGGAAACATTATGTAAACTTATTTGTGGATAATTATTTAACTACGCTTCATCCTCTTATTTTCACTCTTGAAAGTATGTCTTTGTGGCTTATAGATTTTTCTTATGTTTCACTTAAGAAAAAATTTATGTATAGATTTTTTAACTGCATTCCACCCTTTAATTTGTATCCATAAAAGTACATCTTTGTGCCTTATGCATTTTTATTATGTTTCACTTTAACAACAAAAAATAAATATTTATATTTTTTGGTTGTGTGTGTGTGTGAGAACACATAAAAAGAGAGATTGAGAGATAGAAGAGGGAGAAAAGGAGATATGGAGGTATAGAACATAGAGAGAGTGTGTCAATGAAAAGAGTGAGGTTTGAGAGAGAGAGAGTGTGTGTGTGTGAGAAAGAAAGAAAGAGAGAGTGTATGAGAAAGATAAAGAGAGATAAAGTGAGAGATTCACAAAGAATGAGGAGGAAAGGAGGCATAGGTGTAGAGAGGGGGGGATAGAGAGAGTGTGTATATTGAGAGAGAGAGAGAGAGAGAGAGAGAGAGAGAAAGAAAGAGAAGTAAGCGAATGTGTTTATGCATGAGAGAGAGAAAGATAGAAGTAAGCGAATGTGTCAATGCATGAGATTGAGACACCGAGAGAGAGAGAGAGAGAGAGAGAGAGAGAGAGAGAGAGATTAGAGAGATTAGAGAGAGAGAGAGCTGGTGTGTGTCTATGAGAGAGAGAGAGAGAGAGAGAGAGAGAGTGAAAATGAGAGAGAGAATGAGCAAGAGAGGAGAGAGACAACAATAGGAATAGAGGGTTAGTGTGTGTGTGAGAACACATAAAAAGAGAGATTGAGAGATAGAAGAGGGAGAAAAGGAGATATAGAACATAGAGAGAATGTGCGCTTATGAAAGAGAGAGAGAGAGAGAGAGAGAGAGAGAGAGAGAGAGAGAGGTGGTGAGGTAGAGATAATTATGAGAGCTTGCATTTTTCTTTCCAAATGATTAGAGAGAGAGAGTGAGAGGAACATTCCCTTTTATTACCTTACTCTCTCAATTTATTTATCTCACTCACACACAAACCCACCATAAACATATACATTTAGATACCCTTTTATTACCTTACTCTCTCAATTTTTTTATCTCACTCACACACAAACCCGCCACAAACATATACATTTAGATACCCTAAACTCTGAATCCTGAACCATAAATCCCTAAATTCTTAACCATAAATCCCTAAACCCTAGACCCTAAAGCCCAAACCCTCAACCTTGGACCCTAAGCCCTAAACCCTAGACTTAAACCCCAAACCTTAAACCCCGGACTCTAAACCCTAAAACCTAAAACCTAGACCCTAGACCCTAGACCCTAGACCCTAGACCCTAAACCCTGGACCCTAGACCCTAAACCCCAGACTCTAAACCCTAAACCCTAAAACCTAGACCCTAGACCCTAGACCCTTCACCCAAGACCCTATACCCTAAACCCTGGACCCTAAACCCAAAACCCAAAACCCTAGACCTAAACCAAAAACCCCAAACCCTCGACTCTAAACCCTAAACCCTAGATCTAAACCTCTAAACCCTAAACCCTAGATCTAAATCGCAAACCCTAAACTCTCGACTCTAAACCCTAAACCCTAAACCCTAGACCCTAGACCCTAGACCCAAAACCCTACACCTAAACCCCAAACCCTAAACCCTGGAATCTAAACCCTAAACCTTAATTTCTAACGCCTGAAACCCTAAGCCATAAAACACTAAAACCCTCAACCTTAAACCCTAAACCCTAGACCCTAGACCCTAGATCCTAGACCCTACATCATCCTAAACCCTAATCCCTAAAACCCTAAAACCTAAACCCTAGACCCTAGACCCTAAACCCTTAAACCTAGACCCTAGACCCTAAACCCGAAATCCTATGTCCCAATCCCTAAATCCTAAACCCTGAACCCTAAAGCCTAGAGACCAGACCCTAAACCCTAAATCCTATGTCCCAATCCCTAAACCTTAATGCCTAAATCCTAAACCCTAAACCTTATACCCTAATCCCTAAATCCAGAATCCTAAAACCCTAAACCCTAACTCACAAACTCTATACCCTAAACCCTAACCTTCAAACCTTGAATTCTAACCCCTCAAACCCTAAGCCCTAAAACACTAAATCCTAAGCCCTTGAAACCCTAAGACCCTAGACCCTAAATCCTAAAACCCTAGACCCTAGACCCTAAACCCTAAACCCTAAATCCTATGTCCAATCCCTAAACCCTAAACCCTAAACCTTAAACCCTAAACCAAAAACCCTAGACCCTAAACCCTAAATCCTATGTCCCAATCCCTAAACCCTTATCCCTAAATCTTAAACCCTAATCTCTAAATCTTAAATCGTAAACCCTAAACCCTAATCCCAAAACTCTATACGCTAGACACTAAACCTTAAAATCATTTCATCATTGCTATAATAATCAAGTCATCTGCATAGACATAGATATCAAGTCATCCATCACCAATTTCATCATGGCTATAAAAATCAAGTTATCTAGTAGATATCACCATTTCCTCACACAAAGCAAGTAATCCATAATGGCAATTTCAAAGGAATAAATGATTATATATTTACTAATCATCTTGTCAAACAATGATCTTGGTGCTTCTTTCTAACCATAAAACTCTTAATTCAACTTGTATACATTGTATAGGCAATGTGGATACACATAATTATTAACCCTAAGTCCTAAAATACTAAGACCCTAAACCCTAATCCCAAAAACCCTAAACCTCAGCTGCTTTTCCTCCTCCTTTTGACTCTGGTGTCTCAGCTCTACAGTCATTTCTTCAACCTCATTATTACAAGATCCTTCGCCATAGCTCCTCTATGAAGAAGAATAACAATACACGCGTTTTTATGGAAGAAAGATCAAAGTAGAAGCTCTTGCTACTGCATTGAGGTTTTGGTGTTTGATACTCCCCACCCATCTCCCCATACAAAACCCCATCAACCCTATAAGCACCATGCAACCTCCCACGTGTGCAAACTTAGGTGAGGGCCAAAAATAAAATTTACTCCCTTTATATATATATATATATGTATGTATGTATGTATGTATGTATGTATGTATGTGTATGTATGTATATTTTCCCCTTGGAAGTCCTTATAACAATATATATATATATATATGTATGTATGTATGTATGTATATTTTTCCCTTGGAAGTCCTTATAACAATATATATATGTATGTATGTATGTATGTATATTTTTATAATAATATACATGTATATATATATATATATATATATATATATATACATACATGTATATGTATATGTATATAAAAATATACATGTATATATACATATAAATATATAAATATATATATGTATACATATATACATATATGTATATGTATATATATACATACATACATATATATATATATACATATACATATATGTATACATATACATATATACATATATATATATATACATATATATATATATATACATATATACATATATGTATGTATGTATATATATATACATATATGTATATGTATATATATACATACATACATATATATATATATATATGTATATGTATATATATATATACATATACATATATGTATATGTATATATATATGTATATGTATATATATACATACATACATACATATATATATGTATACACACATATATATATGTATACATATATGTACATGTATATATATATATACATACATACATATACATATATGTATATATGTACATGTATATATATATATACATACATACATATACATATATGTATATATGTACATGTATATATATATATACATATATATTATATATTATGTTATATATATAATATATATATATATATATAACATAATATATATAATATATCACATATATATATATATATTGATATATGATATATATTATGTTATAACATAATATATATCATATATCACATATATATATATATATATAATTGAATTTCGCCAGAATCTCGTTGCTACCCAATTTTAGGTGCTGCGCGTCTTGCATTTATATTAATAGCTGCGCCTCATCGCTCTTGCACAGTACCTCGATCTGCATATACGTCGCTTATCTTTTGCGTTTTCGCTAGCCACAGATGCCAGCGTTTGCTGCACAACTGCTTCACGACGTCTAAATAAGCTCCTCCAAAACATGGCACATGTAAGTTCTCCATTAATATTTACGTTCTCTCTCTTTCTTGTGTGTACTGTGTCTCTGTGCGTTAACAGCAAGTTGCCTCCCAGACCCCGTGCTTTACCCATCATTGGCCACCTCCACTACTTGCTGGGCAAGCTCCCGCACCGCTCTCTCTACAATCTCAGCAAGCTCCATGGACCCTTGATGTCCTTGAGGCTGGGCGCCGTCCCCAGCGTCGTTGCTTCCACACCGGACATGGCCAGGCAAATCCTGCAGACGCACGACTAGGCATTCGCTGCCCGCCCTCGCACGGCTGCGGCAATTCATCTCACCAGCGGCGGCTGCACGGACATCGCATAGCCTCCCTTTCGGGCAGGTGGCCTCTTCTTTTGCCTTTGTCGAGCTTTGGTCTGCACAGCCTCCTCCTTGCACCCTCCCCTCCCCTCTAGACCGCCGCCATGGACGACGGCCCCCTCAGGGGAAAGAGAAAGAAGGCCATCTCTTCTGCGTGTGCTGGATTGCAGGTGCGTTACCCGCCTTGTTTCTCAGATCTATCTCTCTCTCTCTCTCTCTCTCTCACACACACACACACACAGCCACACAGCCACACTCTGAGGTGCAGGCCGTGGTGGGTTTTGAAAGCGCCCACTCTCCCCAAATTTGGAGCTCCATAGCCCCAATTTAATGGTGCCCTTGCCTTGTTGAGAACGGTTTGGGCGGATATGTCTCTGTTTAGTCTATGCTAATTGTTCACACAACAAGGGTAATAATCCTTACTGTTTCCATTCTTGCAGTCTGAAGCAGTATTTAATACATGCATTGTATTGTATTTTCTACAGACACCACCTGCGAAGAAAGAGCCCCACACCTCCCAGCCTGCATCAAGATGTCCACCCCAGGTATTGCTCCATTCCCTTGTTGTATGTCTTAGTCATGGGTTTGTTTGTCGACATGCATGTATGTATCTTGTGCAGATACAAGCACCACTGGTGCCCAAGTATGATAGCAAATGCTATCATAGAGAACTTTCGAAAGTCTTGGCTCCGGACTATGTCTCCTTCGCATTCTCCCTTCCACCAGGCTCCGGTACCATCTGGACCGTTCTAGTGGATGATATGTATTCCCAGGGGTCAGGCAGTGAGGCTTTCACACAGGATGGAGCCAAGTTGCTCGCATTTTTGCAGCCATTCTTTTCACAGCAATTGATTGATATCATCGCAGAGAACCTGGCAGCTCTTTCGCACTCTTACCTGGGAATCAATTTTGCATTGAGGCGAGCAATGGCAAGCATAGGGAAGTCCATAGTCGATGGCATTCGGGAGCATGCTGTCGAAGAAGATGTTCCATTGGTTCACTTTTTTGGGCAGTCTGAGATACATGAAGAGGAGAAGGCTGGCCAGCATATATACGAAGAGGAGCAGGCTGGCCAGAAAGATCGGCAAATTGTGACTAGGCGTCGCGCTAAAGGGGCAAAGGTCACACTTGCAGGTTCTAGTGCAGGTGGTAGAGCTGATGGGGGTGGTTCTAGTGCAGGTGGTGGTGGAGCTGAGGCGGATGGCTCTGCTGATGGGGGTGGTTCTAGTGCATGTGGTGGAGCTGAGGGGGATGGTTCTGGGAATGCTGGCCAAGGCTCTGGAGGTGGTGGACCTGAGGGTGAGGCTGATGGGCCAGCTCATTTTTCCTCCGTGAAAGACAACACTTTCAAAGTGAAGCTTCCTGCTTTTGATACGCCACCTCGAGGCACCTCAGGCAGGGGAATCCAATTGAAGGACAGGTCTGGCCTTTTTGCACAAAGAGTTGGGGGTCGCATTAGGAGGTTGTATGACCCGCAAAGCGAGCAGGCACCAGGTTTTGTGAGTCTTTTTCATGGGACACGGACATCTTCCCTTGTTTCATTTGCATTTGAGGGCATTGCTTCAGAGGTGGAAGGGAGCGAGTTCTCAAAAATGCCTGCCTTTTATGCATGCAACTCCATCCGCCATGCGTATGAGTGGCCCTTGCACTACAAACTTGGAAGGTGTGTTGGAGATTGTATCTCTGTTTTGGAGTTCAAAGTTGATGCGAAGGTCTTGCATGGGCAGAAACCTCCTGCTGGAGACACCAGGGCCTTTGATATACTATGGTTCTCCAGGCCGTGTCAGGAGTGGAAAGAATTTTGCATTGGTAACATGGCACAAGATCCAAAGCTGAGAGCAAAGACTCCAATACACTCTTATGACATTGTAATTGGACCTATTTGTAAGCCGTTGGACGGGGCAACTGATATGGCTGTGATTTCAGACCGGATATGGAGAGGTGATGTGTTTGTCGCACAAGTTGCTTTTTGTAGTTTAAGGTCCTGGCACTGGTTGGAGACCTGTTTTACGAGGGTCTTCGAGGAGTGCAGAGAGCCTAGAATCAGCATGTGAGGGTTCTGCTGACAAGGACCCTACGTGACAAACTTCAATTTTTTGCTGTAAGTGTAAGTTTGGCTTATAGCTTACTGGTTATTAGTTGAAAATGGTTTACCTTTGGACTGCGTTTACTGAAGATTATCTCTCTTCTATGAAAAATAGGCAGCTTATAGCTCTTTTGCATTCTTCCCATGTATTAAGGTCTTATAAAGATGCTTTTGTAATGGTGTATTAGTTTGCTAATGTAGCTTTAGGTCTTTCGTAGTGTTGCTTATTCGACCTTTGCATTTGTCAGCTGAAATACAGTTTTTTTTGTTTCATTTAGGTGCCTATGATTAGGTAGGCTGAAACTATAGTTCTTAGATGCCTATGAATGCTTATTTTGTTGACTAAGTTAGTCTTTTTTGCTCAGCCTAATACTTAAGGTTATTAGGCTGCGCGGTGGGCACTAATGTACGGAGTTTTTTGCTTTAGGCCTATTGGTTCTCTGTTGGAAGATGTGTTGCCTTTGAGCTAGTATTAAGGTTTTTTGATGCATTTTAGTTGCTTATGTAATGAAAGCTACTAACCTACATGGTCACTAGGTAACTGTAGTATACCATGCTTCTTTTGTGGCTGTAGATGCTTATTTTGCTGAATATATGTAGTCTTTTTTATTCAGCCTGAAACTAATAGTTATTAGGCTATGCGGTGAGCACATGTGTAAGGAGTTTATTCTGAAAAAGTATGTTTTACTTTTGGCCTACTGGTTATGTATGGAAATATGTGTTGCCTTTAGACTATAATAAAGTTTTTTCAAGGCATTTTAGTTGCTACTAACCTACCTTGTTACTTTGGAACTCGAAAACCATAATGTACCATGGCTTCTAGGGTGGTTATAAATACTTATTTTGCTGACTAAACATGGTTATAAATACTTATTTTGCTGACTATGTTTAGTCCTTTTCTTGATTCAGCCTATTACTAGGGTTTTGTTGTAGACTTCTAGGTAATGATGTGCTAATTTGATTAACCTTCTTGACTGTAGGTCTTTGAATTTGTAACTAACTTTGGCCAGGTTTTATGGATGGTTGCCCGGTATTTGCTTTTTTAACAGTATCACTTGGATTGCAGGTTTTTTAGCAAGTATTACCTATGGGCTATTTTGCTTGACTTTGGTGCATTTTTGTTTGACTTAAGTGCTGCTTGTTACCGAGCTTACTTCCACAATCTAATTTTGGATGTAATGGAATGATTACAGGTTGTTTATCTTTTTGGTTAAGTTCTTTTCATTCGAGGAAGGCACTTCTACACTATGGTGTGTTAAGAGTAGTGTAGTGTAATGGAACGAGTATAGGCTGTTATCTTTTGGTTTAGCTCTTTTCATCTGAGGAACTCAATTACTTAAGTTTGTTGGAAATGGTAGATCGCATCTTCTTGTGTTGCTATTAACATTCTTTATGTGGACTTTGGGCTGACTTTATCCTCCTAAATATAATACTAGGAGTTGCTGTACCGAACCATATGCACATATGTTCTGGATATTTCAAGTAACGTATGTAGCATTCCGGTTATAAGCTTTGTCCTAGCAATGCATTCAAACTTTCTAGCAATGCATATGTAGACTTTTGGGCAATGCTCCCGTGCCCCCGCGCCTCATGGTAATCCTCGACCGACCTGCAAGTGTCTCAATGGGCATAATGTAAGGCAACTTAAGGGAACAACATAAGAGTAAGGATAAAGGGATGGGTTTAGAGGTTGCACTATAGCAAGGATGACATAAACATGGCATGTTAAAATATGCGACAACATAAGCATTGTAAGCTAAGGAGCTAAGGTCACCCCAATGATTAGTTTTTAGTAGGTGTTAGGCATTTGCACTTTGCTTACTTTTCTAAGGGCACTATGTAAGGTAACAGTTAATCACAACATTAATCCTTAACCCTACACAAAAGGTTAGGCTTACCAGATTTCATTCAAAGCATGTATGGTTCCAATTCATGCATGTATGTTTTCTTAAGCTGAAAATTAGTAGGTTTCAATTAAGTAAATTAGCAATGCATGTATGTTTTCATTTTAAGCATGAGGATTCTCTACATGGTTTCATAATGCATCGTGTAGTGATTTTAAGAAACATGTGCCTCTGATGCCAGTGATTTTACTGTGTGTACATCATTATGGCTATCACACTCGCCACTGTGGGAGGACCATTTGCTCATATTTGCATACTTATGAAATCGTTACCTGCATGTGCAGATTTCTGCCTAAATAAAGAACTTTTTACCATTTATGTTTGATAACCACTGTGACTTGCTGTGGTGGCCATGATCGGTTTGATCTGGATCTTGGGTTGGACGTGGATTAGGGTACACATACCTAGATGAATGCAAGTAATAAACTCATAGATAGTCATCTACAAGACTATAAAGCCATCAACGCCATCATGCATAGTATGGACTAGATACTGTGACATTTCCATTAATGTCATCAGTGCCCAAAACACAAGAAGTTTTAGACATATTCCTATGTAGGAAAAGGGGCTCTTTCCCATTGTTTTTCCTATAGAGATCAACATCATGAGCTTTCGTTCGGGAGGCACCGCATACCTAGCTAGGTGCGGTTGAGGGCAGGGGATTGCCCCCCCCCCCCCCGGTCGGGGCCGGCGATCCCCTGCCCCCAACCGCACCTAGCTAGGTATGCGGTGCCTTCCTCGTAGAAGCTCATGATGTTGTCATAATTCACAATGTGGGAATTATAGTGGGAATTTGTCTAAAACTTCTTGTGAAAGTATAGGGTATACATTTATCAAAAGTTTGGGTAAAGGGTCGGAATTCTGGTAAGTCCAATAGACACTTACGCGCAAGTGGCAGTTTGTTTGCCACGTTTGCCAGTTTCTCTCGTCATGCAACCTCTCTCTCTCTCTCTCTCTCTCTCTCTCTCTCTCTCTCTCTCTCTCTCTCTCTCTCTCTCTCGCCGCTCGCAAGCATGGGATTTCCTTGAGAGCTTTTCCTTCGTGACAATCTGCCGTACGCCATCGTAAAATTGCTGGTGTGCAGACCCGACGGTTCGTAGGCAATCGCCATTGAGTAACTCACATGCTTGTGAATCGCCATCCCCACTCGCTGCCCTGGAACCATGAATCCCGAGCAGTAAGCGCTCAAATCTATTTGCAATCTCGTTGCTTTCTTGTGTGTGTGTGTGTGTGTGTGTGTATAACGAGAGAGAGAGAGAGAGACCAATACCGGTAGCCCCTCTCTCTCGTGTGTATAACGAGAGAGAGAGAGAGAGAGAGAGAGAGAGAGAGAGAGAGAGAGACGTACCGTTAGAGCTCAGCATGGCGCACACACACACATATACAAGAGAGAGAGAGAGAGAGAGAGAGAGAGAGAGAGTCGTGTCACGTATTTAGCTTGTTCATTTTTTAAGGCTTTAATTTTTTTGGGGGGGGAGGGGGGGTAAAAGCGCAAAGTTTTCATTTCTTGCACTATGCAATCAAGAAGCTGCACAAAGTATGCTACTTTCAAGGGTCAAGCCTTTACAAAAGCTCTCATATTCATAACTAAACACTTAATAAAACATTTTTGACACAAATCAAGGATGTAATGTGGATGGTTGGGATTTAATTTTGAAACCCTTGAATATTTAACCTGCTCTTTATTTATGCCTTGTTTATATGTGTCCTATTGGAATCCACAAACAATAAGACACCAAGGAGACTTACGGCAAGCACTACAATGAATTAGCTCCTTTGCACAGCCTACAAATTCTGTAATAGCCTTTGGTTTAGCAAGAGAGGAACAACTTAATATGAATATACTTTGTTACCAATATGTCTAGTGGTAAGATCATCATGCAATGCTCATAGCATACAAATTCTGTAATAGCCTTTGGTTTAGCAAGAGAGGAACAACTTAATATGAATATACTTTGTTACCAATATGTCTAGTGGTAAGATCATCATGCAATGCTCATAGCATACAAAATGACACCGCAAATGCCATATTTATTAAATTAACCTACAATTACTAAAACAAGAAAGTTTCTAAGAAAATGCTCTAAATTTCGTAATTTTCTACCATGCGCTACTAGTGTCCTTTTTTAGATTTGAAGTTGAATATGGGACCTATGGGATGTCTAGATCAACACCCTCACCTCAAATTTTCAATTTCACTACTCTAGGTATCCTAAAAATGCAGATCACATCAAATTCTAAGCACAAGTGTAGGAATCTAGCTGATCGTCGGTAGATCGCATTAGTCCTCAAGGTTTTTCCTCACCTACTACTGACTTGGATTCCTTCTCTAGTTGCTTGAATTTAATGCATCTCAACTCCCTAGAGATTTTCTTTGTGCAATCAAGCTCTTACAAGTCACATGATACCTTAAATTTCATTTTGTCCTTTTGTCATTTTTAAAGTGATTTTCTTTATTATTTTTTGGCCTTTTTTGCTAGAAATTAATTATTTTTGGGTAAAAATTTTACAAATTTAATGGAAACCCCTTTTACTTAATTTCTTGTTAGATTTTTGGGCAAAAAATAGCAGAAGAATAACAATTGTGCAGAGAATGAGCTAGAGAATACAATTGTGCAAAAATCATGTTTTGCCAATCCCGGATAACATCACTCTGTACGGATTGCATCGCTCAAAACCATGATCTAAGGCCAGATAGATGATCCTGGGGGCCTGTACAATAGTTGTATCACCAGGTGAGTTTCTCATTGGAGGCTGTAGAATGGTTTGAATGTGCGGATCACATCAGGCTTCTGATCCCGAATTGCATCACTCATTTTGTAAAGATTTCTCACATATCAGCATAAACACCAATAAGCTATGCTTCGCTGAGGGATTAACTGCCTCTCATCAATACTACCCAATGCTCACAAAATCCAATGGATTTGCATCCAGTGGATCAAACTAAATTAGCAACTAGTAATTATCTCAACTCCTCTAGCATAGGTCACCGCTTCCCCCCGACAATGCCGCCATTGTGAAGGGAGTGGTTGCTGCACACACAAGAAGACAACTTATGCTATTGCCTATCATTGAATGCCTAGAAGCAAGTGAACCAGCTAGGGCATGGAAACATACCAATAGTGTCAAGATTGGGAGAACAAGAACTACTAGCTATGGCTAAGGAAGAGATGCATACACTTCAATGCTATGGGTAACAAATAGTGTATGTCCTCTTGAAGCTATACTATCAATGTCCACACACACTAATCATACACACTCATTTGAGGCTCAAGCAATCAAGGCATGCAACCCACACACACACACTCACTTAGCCACTCAACTTAGAGGCACACTATATAGAAGCCCACAAGCGAGCACACACAAGCAAGCAAGCACAAGCATGGAATGTTAAGCAATTCGGGATCAGAAGCATGATGTGATCCTCAAATCACTCTTGTGGTGGCATGGTGTGACATCACAAGGGCCTAATAGGCTTACATATTTTCGACCATGGCTTGGTCATATCAAAATGCACAATCATATATGTATGCATCAAATTCTTATGCAGGGGGTTGAATGCTTATGTGCCATATGGATATGAGAGTGCACAACCTACATATGGGCAATATGGGATGAACACTAGTGTATATGGGAATAATGGATATGAACAAAACCATTCTTTATGTGAATGTACCAAATTATGGGTAAGGGTTAAACGCATATGGGATAAATGAAAATGGAGCTAATCTTCATACATATGGGAACTCATATATCTCATCGGGCATCAATCATACCAATTTCTATATGTGCCTATCATGTGAATTTTGTGGGGCTTGAAATCATGAGCAAAAGCATTGTCCCACACTATTGCACTCTCGTTATAACTACATGGTTGATGTTGTGCAACAAATGGATGTGTATGAGGCTAGAAGCATGTTGTATGCTTATTTTTGTGATGTGAGGGGAGCACTTGCATGGTTTTCGCAAGTATGAGGAAAATGATTATGGGAAAACTGTGTTCACTCAACTTTTGTAAAATTTGCTTGATGGTGAAACCCAACTTTATAGTGTGTCAGCCAATCATGAGATTGATGAGGGGAGTTCAAGTGATGATGATGAAGAGGAGAATTTTATTGTTAGTCAAATTAATATGGAGGATTTAGAAGTGGTTGACGTAGCAAGGGAGGAAGAGAAAGGCACGGTTTGCCAAGAGAGTTCCTTGGGTGCACCTTACCATGAAAGAGATACCCCTATGTGTTTGACAAATGTTTTCTCTCATGACGTTCATGACAACTTTTCTCAAATTATGCGTGCACATGATGTGGTTTGTGTGGAGAAGTTGGATGTTTCTTTTGATATTGAAATGAATGCTAAATACGTTCTCCCCAATGCGAGCATCCTAGATGTTCTTTATGAGCATGAAATAACATATGATGGTGAAATTGTGAGTGCATGGGTGAGTGAGGCAAGATTTGCCAAGAAGAGTGCTCTAATTACCCTAGCCTTGCATTGAGCCTTGCATTGATTGTTTATCATGGGGTGGAAGATGGTGACCATGGGGATGTATTGCATAGCAATTGTTTTCTCACAGATAGAGTGGTTTTATTCAAGCCTATTCCCGATATCTTGCATTGGAGGATACTCAACTTCACCTTACATGTCCCATTTTTTGATGAGGTGACATTGTGCGATGAGCCATATGTTGATGGTTTGGGCTCATTGGAGATGATTCCTTTTGGGATGAATGATGCATCTCATGATAATGATGGTGGGATGATGTATCTCATGGGTGAAGCATTAGCTCAAGTACAAATTGATTGTTGCTTCTTGATGGTGATGATTAACTCAGGTGGATTGCTCTTTGAGGTATGATGGTCACATAATCCATATATGGATATATGTTCTTATCTTTCCTGATACGGCTATAGCCATGACGATGGCTAATTCACTTGAAGACTCTCCTTATGTGCATCAATGCATTGGGGGAATGGAGCAGACATGATTCCATGGTGCTATGTTCTTCATAGTGGTGCTTTTAGTGATCTTTGCTAATACTCGCTAAGCACATGGAGGTGCTCATTCTTCATCGACATATCTCTTGATGGTTATGCTATATTTCACATATGTAGCAGTTGTCGATGCTTCATCGACAGACTTTAAGGAGGGGCATACCAATGTTTATGCCATGATTGTTTCATGGAATGTTGATGTTCTCATTTTCGCTCAAATTTGTGCTATATGAACACATGTGGATGTATTTATACTTAATGGGTTCCAGCCCTCTGGCATGTTGCCTTGAAATTGTTGCACTGTATACTCACAAATGATGTCATACACCTAAGGGATAAGACATTTGGGTACCTTGTGTGGGTTTGAGTCATTCCAAACTTCGGTTTGAATCCACCAGGTGTGCCAAGTGTTATAGCGGGAATTTCCTAGACACCTAGGTGGGCGGGAACAAAGCCTTAGGACTTGGGGACGTCAAAGGGTCATGGGCATAGCAAAGGGTAAGGGGATGCCAAAGGGTGCAAGAAGCAATACGAGTGGGTGCAAAGTGTTATAGCGGGAATTTCCTAGACACCTAGGTGGGCAGGAACAAAGCCTTAGGACTTGGGGACGTCAAAGGGTCATGGGCATAGCAAAGGGTAAGGGGATGCCAAAGGGTGCAAGAAGCAATACGAGTGGGTACAAAGGAAGAAATGAAAGGTCATACATAAGTTATAAAAGAAACCTTTATATAAGGAAATGGAGGAATATATGAATATGAATTACAAGCAATGTTGTCTACTTCTCTTTGTTGGCCTGCCATGTAAAGGCCTTAGTATTCCTTCAAAATTTTTGGCTAGGAGAACTTACGAGGCACCATAAAGAGATCTCGTAATTGACCTTGGAGTTTCCAACAAGAGAGAGAGAGCATTAGTGCTAGAGAGTGTAGAAAGAGAGAGAGAATATACTAATAATACCTAGACTCTAGACTATGACCTCTCTCAACCTTATTTTATATGTAAAAAACCAATTTTAATAACTAGCATAGAAAATTTTTAGCCCTTAGGTGCACTAGAAATCTGGCCAGATTTTTATAATTTCCACTTGTAATTTAATATGTAACCTCAGTTAGTTTTTTGAGTGCCACTTATTGAATACCGTCATCAACTATGTAGAGAGAGAGAGAGAGAGAGAGAGAGAGAGAGAGAGAGAGAGAGAGAGAGAGAGAGAGAGAGAGAGATAGCTACATTGCCAATTGGTCAAGCTACACGAAAAGTAGATACACAAAGGGTCAACGAGAGAGAGGACTAGCAGTTTCCTAGACCATGAGATCTTGAGAAAGAGGAATAGAAAGTAACGGCCTGATTTGAGAGAGAGAGAGAGAGAGAGAGAGAGAGAGAGAGAGAGAGAGAGAGAGAGACGTGTGTGTGTGTGTGTGTGTGTGAAAGAGAGAGAGAGAGAGAGAGAGAGAGAGAGAGAGAGAGTTTTGTGAATCCGAGCAGTTGACCAGAGAGAAAGGAGATTATAGATTAATTACCTTTTTATACCCATAGTGAACAGAGCGTGTGTGTTTCTTTATAGTGTAATCTGTGTGCAAAAGCAGTTGAGAGAAAAATGATTTTTTCTTCCAAAAAAAGTGCACAACTTGAAAGGACTCAAATAATACAATTAAGTCATTTCAAGCCTCTTTATATAAGACTCAAATAATACAATATTAAAGTGCACAACTTGAAAGGACTCAAATAATACAATTAAGTCATTTCAAGCCTCTTTATATAAGACTCAAATAATACAATATTAAAGTGCATAGCTTGAAAGGACTCAAATAATACAATTAAGTCCTTTCAAGCCTCTTTATATAAGACTCAAATAATATGATTAAGTCCTTTCACTATGCTTTTGATTTGAGGCACTCCAACTTAAAAGCGAGTCGTGAAGCCTGCTCACACGCTAGACTCCCTCCCTCTCTCTCTCTCTCTCTCTCTCACACACACACACACGCACACACACACGCGCACACACACACACACACACACTTTGGCTTGTGTGTGTGTGTGTGTGAGAGAGAGAGAGAGAGAGAGAGAGAGAGAGAGAGAGAGAGAGAGAGAGAGAGAGAATTCGCAGCTGGAGGCTGCCCACGTGTGTGAGAGAGATGGGGAGAAAGAGAGAGAGAAAATTGAAGCCTTTGGAGTCACAGCTGGAGCCCGCTCGTTGCTTGCATTTAATGAAACAAAGACGTGGCACTTGCATAGAGTGAGAGAAAAGAGAGGTGGCTTTTGAGAGAGAGAGAGGCACATAGAAGCTTGCATTTAATGAAACAAAGACGTGGCACTTGCATAGAGTGAGAGAAAAGAGAGGTGGCTTTTGAGAGAGAGAGGGAGAGAGAGAGAGAGAGAGGCACATAGAACTTATTAAAATAATGCCACATAAAAACCCTACGATGAAAAAGGTTAGGCTGGTTACCCTATCCCTCTCTAGGACTAAGTCCTCCTATGCACTATATATAAATAAATAGCCTTAGCCTTAGCCTTAGCCTTTGGATGTGTGGCCCAATCAAAATGCTCCTCTTGTCCAGCGTAAAAAAAAATAAAATAAAATTTTAAAGCCTGTCTCCAAATTTATATATTTTTTTGCTCGTGTCCAAATTTTTTTGGTCGCCGCTGGACACGCAGCGCATTTGCCTCGAGTTGAAAATAAAAATTATTATTTTTTTGCCCGTTGGACACTTTTGCCTGGGTATTTTGAGCTGGGATTGGATTACCTCCACACACATAGCCTATATATTATGTTGTTGCCATGTGAATTGGAGAAATTAAATGCACGCGTATGATGTGCATAGTTTTCTGTGCTCATGAATAAAAAAAACAAAATAAATAAAAAAAATCCTGAGAGAGCTGAAAATTGATGTGCATTTCTGGTTGTTTAGCCTCCCAAACCTTCAATCTCTACCTGCCCTGTATAAGAAGAGACTTGTAAGCTTCTATGTATCAAGTATCTTTCTTCTTATGGATCAACTAATTGAGAACATGGAGGTCGATTGGAGAAAACACTTGCGAAAAAGGTCTGCAATCTTATCTCTTTCTTAGAACTTAGAACTTATTTGGAAGCTATCATAGATTGGTCAAATCCATGTGCCTATGTAGTAGATGAATCTAATATTGATGAGAGTGTCAACTTGCCAAGTGATGTGCTATCTTCTGGTTCTTCTAGAATTGCTAGAAATCTATTTGGCTCGAAGAAAAAAGACAAAGGTAAACCTTGTTGCTGCTTTCAAATAGTCTTTTCGTCCATCTCTGAGACGCATGAGTTTCTGCAGGGAAGAAGGCTATTCAGGAAGAAACCACTATTACCAAGCGATACTTTTCCCCAAGGTCAAACAAGTATGGGCATGCTGCGTCTCTGCTTGCTGAGGAGTTTGTGAAAAACTCTACTTCTCCCATTGCTCTGCAATCAGACTAGCCCCCTGTGGTGGAACTCCAATCTTCTCCTTTGCCTCAACTTGACTTAGCCTTGGTGAAATCAGCTCCTTTACCCTTGGTGTCCATATCTAACTCAATTCCTTTGCTTACTATCTTAGAAATCTCTGATAAAAATTCTCACTTTGCATTTGAGGGAAAAATTCTCACTTTGCATTTGAGGGGAAAGTTCTGAACAAGTATGGTACATACAAGTCAGATTATGCCAAAATCCTCAAAGCTAATTTGACTGATGTAGAAAGCTGTGACACCATAACTCTAGTTGTTGGAGATGTTGAGATATTGAGCTCGTCTAGTGAGGCGGTGGACACTGATGACCCGCCTGGGGGATAGGCCCCACATTTACACCACTGGCATGGTTGGTGAGATCTTGGGTGATATGCGGCCAGTGGGATGACAGGCTGTGTAAGAGCCATTCTAGAGACTGGCATAGTTATAGCGCCAGCTCATTTAGTCGGGTTCACACTATAGAGAACCCGTGTATGTATTTGGTTGAGTACATTTCATATTGTGTGTACTCTTATCTTGTATATGGTGTGTTGAGTGTTGAGTGAAGAAGAAGAAGATATTCAGCCTCTCACCTTGTGTGTTCTCTATTAGGGTTTTGTGAGTGTGTGTGTGCTTGCAAGAGCTCAAGCTCTCTTCCCCCTTGCATCTTTTCATGGTATCAGAGCCTGGTTCGTGCTAAGGGCTGAGCTGCAAGCAAGAGAACCACAGGAAGCGGTACGAGGGTAAGAGCTTCAACTACTCTTTCCTATTTGTGTTTGTGACTACACCCATGTCGGGAGCTCTATGGGAGGCACCGGCAAACAATCTCTGATTGAGGAGCTTTCTTCGCGGGAGTAAAGCTATAGGGCAACTATACTGTCCTATCAGACAAAAATTTTCAGGGCCGTAAACACGTTTTGGGCGCTTCTAGACCTCCGTTTTTCACAAAGCAGGCGATTTCGAGCACTGCGGGTAAGTCATTGATTCTCTGCAGAACTCTGTTTTAAGAACTGCAGGAAGACAGATTGACTGTGCAGACACTGTGGGTGCTGCAAAGAGGTCTACAGTTGCCATTGGGTGTATGTATGCACATTGAAGTCACTGGTTGTGACATTTGAGAGTACTACAGTACCGCTGCATAAAATACAGCAGTTTGTGCAGAAAAACCAGAGTGCTGTTTCTGGTAAAATTGTGTGTTTGGCAAGATGTCAAATGATGGGATAACCCAGATTGTGGCCGAGAAGCTTGATAAGAATAACTTCCATGCTTGGAGGTTCAGGTTGACGAATTTCCTAATGGGAAAAGGCTATTGGGACTACATAGAAGGTGAGCATGAAGAGGCACCAGAGATACCGGACATAAATCGACTGCTGCAGATGTGAAAGAGTTTAAAGACTGGAACCAAGGAGCCAGGAAGGTTATGTATTGGCTCTCCATTAGTATACAGGACACCATGATTGGGCACATTCAAGATGCCAAGTCCCCCAAGGAGGCGTGGCACACCTTGGTAAAGCTCTATGAAACAAATACCAAGGCATGTAAGATACAGTTGAAGAATGAACTTCATACTGTGGAGAAAAAGAGCATGTCTGTGAATGACTATGCACTGAAGATAAAGGGTATTGTGGAATCCCTTGCATCTATTGGTGTGTCAGTAGATGATGATGACAAGGTGGAAGTCTGTCTACGTGGTCTCGAGCCACAATACAAGGCGTTCAAGACGTCCATTCAGACTCGAGAAAACATTCCCAACTTTACAGATTTGGTGTCTATGCTGATTATCGAAGAGAAGAGCTTGGGTGAAGACCAACAGTCTTCACAAAGCAAAAACAGTTCAGAGCAACAGGCCTTCTACACGAGTTCAGGAAGAGGACGAGGTAGAGGAGGCCGTGGACGCGGTCAAGGAGGTGGCCGAACAGGTAATCAGAATTATGGCCAGCAGCAGCAGCAACAACAACAGTCGCAGAATCAACAACAACAACAACACGCAGGTGGAAGAGGCAAATTCAGAGGCAGGGGGAGCCAAAGAGGCCGTGGAAATTGGCAAAGGCAATATGATGATGCACGTGAATGCTATTATTGTGGTAATCCTGGACATGTGTGCAGGCAGAATGTTATAAGAAGCAGGCTGACATGCAAAATGGGAAAGTGCAGCAAAACAACTATGCATCCTCAAGCAAAAATAATGAGGATAATGAAAGGTTGTTTGTTATGCAACATGTCGTGAAGGCCATGTCTGAAAATGTTGATGCAGCACAAAAAGATAATGTATGATATGTGGATTCAGGCGCTTCGAACCACATGACGAGTCATGGGGAGTGGTTCAAGGAGATGAAAAACCCGGAAAGACCAGGTTTTGTGGAAACAAGGGATGACACTGCTCATCCAATTGCCCATGTTGGAGATGTGCCATTGTCTATGCAGGATGGCAAAGTGAAGTACCTTGCAAATGTACTTCACGTTCTGAACATAACAAAGAATCTGGTTTCAGTTGGCCAGATGATTGAGCAGGGTTTGCAGGTTTGGTTTAACCCTGATGGTTGTTATGTTGAAGACTTTAAAGACACGTGCAGGTTGGTTGCAAAAGGCAACAGAGTGGGCAGAATGTTTACGTTGAATGTAGACATGCCTGAAATGAGTGTTGCAATGTTTGCAAATGGTTTAGGAATTGTTGCAAACACAGACATTTGGCATAAAAGGATTGGACATGTAAATGTGCAGAGATTGAAGTCTATGCAGACAAAAGGAATTGTGACAGGGCTGCCAAAATTTAAAGTGGAAGGTATGCAAAAAATATGTGAAGCATGCCAATTTGGGAAGCAAACAAAGCATGTGTTTCCACGTAACAGATATGTGAGCAGAAATGCACTAGATGTTGTGCATTCAGATGTATGGGGTCCTACGAAGACCATATCTATGGGAGGCTGCAGGTATTATGTGACTTTCATTGATGACCACATAAGGAAAGTGTGGGTATATTTCATGAAGGAGAAGAGTGAGGTGTTCACTCACTTTCAGAATTTCAGAGTTTTGGTTGAAAAGCAAACAGGGAAATATGTAAAGTGCCTAAGGTCAGATGGAGGGGGAGAGTACTTCTCCAATGAGTTCTCTGAATTTTTGAAGAAGAATGGTATTCGGAGATAGTTTACATGCAGATACACTCCGCAGCAAAATGGAGTTGCTGAGCAAAAAAACAGGCATATTGCTGAGATTGCGCGAGCATTGATGGAAGAGAAGAATATGCCGCATAGCTATTGGGCTGAGGCTGTTTCTACAGCAATATACATCATGAACAAGACTCCAACTGGAGCCATACATGATGTAACTCCAGAGGAGAGGTTTACTGGCAGAAAACCAGATTTGTCTCATCTGAAAGTCCTTGGATGCATTGCATATGTGCATGTGCCAGATGAGCTGAGAACTAAGCTGGATCCAAAAGCTGAAAAATGTGTGTTTATTGGATATTCCCTTGAGCAAAATGGATACAGGTGTTATAACCCTGCTACACGTGAGTTGAGGGTAAGCAGGGATGTTGTCTTTGATGAGATGAGCAACTGGTATGCTGCTGGAAAAGAAGCTGTTGGGGCTGATGTGAGTGTAAGTGTGGTTGCACAGAATGCAGGTCAGCAATCATAGTCTTTGAGTGGACCAGGAGAGTTCTCATCTAGTGGGTCTGTTGATAGACCATGGAGTGGCAGGCTGCGTCATAATACCAGTCCTGCAAATGTGATTAGTACATCACGTAAAGGAAAAGAGAAAGTGGTTGAGCCCCTTGGTATGCCTGACATTTCTGCAGGGCATTCTCATGTTGATGGAGAATCTAGTGGCTCAGATATGAGCCTTGATGAGGAGCTTGGGATCCCAGCTATGAGAACACCTGGTGTAAAGAAGGCTATGGAAGCCATGAATGAAAAGCTGCGAAGATCAGGGAGAGTGAAGAACCCTATGCAGAGATTTACATATGATGGTTATGTGGCACATCACTATGCATATATGGCAAAGGTTGTGCAGGTTGTAGAGCCCACATGCATTGATGAGGTTGTTGGAAATGTGTGTTGGGAGAAAGCTATGGATGAGGAGATGGATGCACTATATGGAAATGAAACTTGGGATTTAGTGCAATTGCCTGAAGACAAGAAAGCCATTAGATGCAAGTGGGTGTACAAAGTTAAACATAACAGTGATGGAAGCATAAACAGGTACAAGGCTAGATTGGTAGCCAAAGGATATGTGCAGACATATGGGATTGATTATAAGGAAACTTTCAGCCCAGTTGCCAAGATGATATGCAGGCAGCTTTGGCCAAGGAATGGGAACAATGGGAAGTAGATAACCCGGAGAGCAGACAAGAGCAGGGTACAATATCCATGCAACCAACCCTAGCACGAAAGAAGAACTTGAGAATCAGCTCCCTTGGCAGAAAGCATGGATGAGGGAACACTCCTGATTTTGTACAACTCTCTCCAAGTCATGCGCACAGATCCCATGTACTGCCCTTGCAGACATCGATACTCTTGGGATGATTTTGAAAGAAGAAAAAGGTCAAATCCTATGCTTCTCAATTACCCTTTGATTCCCAGTCCAGAGCATTATTCAGAGATATTCGAAGAATGGTTCTTGCAGCAATGTACAACTTACAGCAAAATGTTCAAAGATGTACCAGACATCACATGCAAAATGCTATGTAAGATTCTTCGCTTTCTAATCAGATGTAATACAGAGTTCAATGAGATAAAGCTGAGATAGAGAACCTGACACCGCTTCAATCTAGGAGATGCAGGATTAGCTTGGGACTTTACTTTGGCTCTAGATCCGAAGCAGGTACATGGATTATATGCAAGGGTGTGGTTTATGAAGAGCTCCGACATGAAGACCTTTGAAGAGATGTTTACCACTGGATTTATTGAGGCTTATCATAGCAGTTGCTTCCGCGGCAATGCTACTGTGGCGAAGAGAGTCTTGGCATATATAGTTGAAGAAACAGAGTACCCTACCGCACCACCTGATGTGACAGATCCATAGATGGTGGCAAGGATAGAGGAAATGGACGAGGCAATTCAGGCAGTCACCCACAATCGCATATGTGGAATATTCTCCTGAATTGCTAGCACAGGTGTAGAATATCATTGAGCAAGTAGGATTCAGAGCATCACCAACACCGCGAGGCCGCTTTGCAAGACAACAAGTCCGCGGGCAGCTAGCAAACAGAAACCCTTTTAAGTCTAAGAAAACTTTCAGAAGGCATGAAGACCACCCCAAGGACAGAGCCGACCCATCAGGCCAAGGTCCACCCCCAGCACCTACAGCATGAGATGTCCAGGGACGGCGGACATCCTTTAGACAGGGGGGATTATTCAGAGAACAGGTACAGGTTCGGTAAAAGGTAAACAGGTTATAGGTACAAGGAGAAAAGAGAGCTATTGCCATGGAGAGCTGCAGGAGCCTAAGTGAGGGAAATGTCATTTATGAAGAATTCACCCATTTTTGTATTAATTCCCACCAAAGTGCATTGTATATATTTGTCAAGCCGATATATGGGCTCAAGGAGTTCCAATTTGTAAACCTTCAGTCCATCCATCTGCTAAATTATCCATTTTCTTAGTAATGTCCGCCCAAGTGTGAAAAGCCTAGTAAGTTTTGACCTAGGTATATAAGTGAACTCCTCTAAGAATTTAGGGGCTTTTTGGTCATTCTTTTGGAGAAGAGCTCTAGCTAAGAATCTCTCTAAACTCTCTACTCTAGTCTAAGCCAAGCTAGCTTCAAGCATTCTTGCTTAAGCTTTCTCTTTGTAATCCTCTTATGATTAATTAAAGAGTAATGGCAATGGTTTCTCTTTTTCTCTTCTCTAGTTGATTTAATCAATTCTTGAGTATTATGCATGGATGAACTTTGCTTGATGGGATTAAGTAGTGGATTCTATGTGTGTGTGCTTATTATAATTAATGGAATGTGTGTATGCTTTGTCTGTTTAATTAGCACATTGTGTATCATTGATTAGCAACCTTCTTGCTTGCATTAGGGATTGAGTAGCATTGAATGAATGAGTGAATAAGAACTAGGGGAAGAATGCTTGCAATGGTAGCTTGCTAATCTATGATTTGCTTAATTAGGCTTGTAAATCTAAGTGTTTATGTGTAGTTGTGGGCTAATCCAAAACCTTATCTTCATTAGTGGGTCACCATTAGTGAATGTGGGGGATTAGATAAGGATTGTAGGCTACTTGTAAGTGCTTGTGGGTTTAGTTTAAGCATCCATTTCATGGATTTACATTGATTTAGAGTCAATTAGAGTAGATTAAGAGTGAGTGTATTAGCACTTCTATTGCTAATTAGCTCGATTAGAGTGTGCAGGTGATTAAAAATAGTCATAAGTCTTGCCTAAGTGTTTAGCTAGAGATTCCTTCATCTTGACAAGGTGAGGTAACCTCCATGAGCTAGCCGGGTTAAGGTCTCCGTTGACATCTTCTTAGGAAGGTTGTTGGATAGAGCCGCTATGCTATGGTAGCCCCAACAGCTAGTGAGCTACAATGCAGTAATGGACAAAATCACAAGCTAATCCTTCACTAATTAAGCCCACACACTCATAGAATGCTTTCACTCCAAATGAACCAAAGAAATTCAGCTCTAATGAAATTCCAAAGACCCAAGGAACATCTAATAAAGTCCCCTGAAAGGAAACATTTCTAAGTTAATTCTTTAGTTGAGAACAATTGAAGTATGGCCATAACAGACCTTGGAAAATCCGGGCCTTCCCTATACAATTGTACCCAAACATGCTCCGATTTGGTCCAAACTTTGCAAGCATGGATCGGGGACCCACCCCCAAAAGCTTACAAAGTTTGGTCATGATCCGAGCATGTTTGGGTTAGTGATTAGTGCCAAATGCGGATGTTTCAAGTCTCTTGGTGCTTAAGAGGCCATGTAGAATCGGGGCCTTCCCCATACCATCGTACCCAAACATACTCCGATGGAAACCGAACTTTGCAAGTATGTGGGGGGACCCACCCCCACATGCTTGCAAAGTTTGGTCACAATCAGAGCATGTTTGGATTAGTAATTAGCACCCAGTGCGGATTTTTCAAGTCTCTTGGTGCTTAAGAGACCTTCGAAAATCCGCACCTTCCCCATACCATTGTACCCAAACATGCTCCGATTGGGACCAAACTTTGCAAGCATGGGAGGGGAGACCCACCCCCACATGCTTGCAAATTTTGGTCATGATCGGAGCATGTTTGGGTTAGTGATTAGCGCTCAATGATGCGGATTTTTCAAGTCTCTTGGTGCTTAAGACGCCATAGAGAATCGGGGCCTTTCCCATACCATCGTACACAAACATACTCCGATGGAAACCAAACTTTGCAAACATGTGGGAGGGACCCACCCCCACATGCTTGCAAAGTTTGGTCACAATCAGAGCATGTTTGGATTAGTAATTAGCGCCCACTGCGGATTTTGCAAGTCTCTTGGTGCTTAAGAGACCTTGGAAAATCCGGGCCTTTCACATACCATTGTACCTAAACATGCTCCGATTGGGACCAAACTTTGCAAGCATGGGGGGGACCCACCCCCACATGCTTGCAAAGTTAGGTCATGATCGGAGCATATTTGGGTTAGTGATTAATGCCAAGTATGGATTTTTCAAGTCTCTTGGTGCTTAAGACGCCATGGAGAATTGGGGCCTTCCCCATACCATCGTACCCAAACATACTCCGATGGAAACCAAACTTTGCAAGCATGTGGGGGGGACCACCACCACATGCTTGCAAAGTTTGGTCACAATCGGAGCATGTTTGGATTAGTTATTATCACCCAGTGCGGATTTTTCAAGTGTCTTGGTGCTTAAGAGACCTTGAAAAATCCGGGCCTTTCCCATATCATTGTACCCAAACATGCTCCGATTGGGACCAAACTTTGCAAGCATGGGGGGGAGACCACCCCCACATGCTTGCAAAGTTTGGTCATGATTGAAACATGTTTGGGTTAGTGATTAGTACCAAGTGTGGAGTTTTCAAGTCTCTTGGTGCATAAGGGGCCATGGAGAATCGGGGCCTTCCCCATGACATCGTACCCAAACATACTCCGATGGAAACCAAACTTTGCAAAAGCACGTGGGGGGGACCCACCCCCCATGCTTGCAAAGTTTGGTCACAATCGGAGCATTTTTGGATTAGTAATTTAGCGGCCAGTGTGGATTTTTCAAGTCTCTTTGTGCTTTTAAGAGACCTTGGAAAATCCGGACCTTCCCCATATCATTGTACACAAACATGCTTTGATTGGGACTAAACTTTGCAAGCATGGGAGGGGGGACCCACCCCCACATGCTTGCAAAGTTTGGTCATGATCGGATCATGTTTGGTCATCATCGGAGCATGTTTGGGTTAGTGATTAGCGCCCAGTGCGGATTTTTCAATTGTATTGGTGCTTAAGAGGCCATGGAGAATCGGGGCCTTCCCTAGACCATCGTACCCAAATATACTCCGATGGAAACCAAACTTTGCAAGCATGTGGGGGGGACCCACCTTCACATGCTTGCAAAGTTTGGTCATAATCGGAGCATCTTTGGATTAGTAATTGGCGCCCACTAGGGATTTTAAGTCTCTTGGTGCTTAAGAGACCTTGGAAAATCCGGGCCTTCCCCATACCATTGTACCCAAACATGCTCCGATTGGGACCAAAATTTACAAGCATGGGGGGGGACCCACCCCCGTATGCTTACAAAGTTTGGTCATGATCGGAGCATGTTTGGGTTAGTGATTAGCGCCAAGTGCGGATGTTTCAAGTCTCTTGGTGCTTAAGAGGCCATGGAGAACCGGGGCATTCCCCATACCATCGTACCCAAACATACTCCGATGGAAACCAAACTTTACAAGCATGTGGGGGGACACCCCCACATGCTTGCAAAGTCTGGTCACAATCAGAGTATGTTTAAATTAGTAATTAGTGCCCAGTGTGGATTTTTCAAGTCTCTTGGTGCTTAAGAGACCTTGGAAAATCCGGGCCTTCCCCATACCATTGTACCCAAACATGCTCCGATTGGGACCAAACTTTGCAAGCATAGGGGGGGACCCACCCCCACATTCTTGCAAAGTTTGGTCATGATTGGAGCATGTTTGGGTTAGTGATTAGCGCCAAGTGCGGATATTTCAAGTCTCTTGGTGCTTAAGAGGCCATGGAGAATCGGGGCCTTCCCCATATCATCATACCCAAACATACTCCGATGGAAACCAAACTTTGCAAGCATGTGGGGGGGACCCACCCCCACATGCTTGTAAAGTTTGGTCACAATCAGAGCATGCTTGCAAAGTTTGGTCACAATCAGAGCATGTTTGGATTAAGAATTAGCGCCCATTGTAGATTTTGCAAGTCTCTTGGTGCTTAAGAGACCTTGGAAAATCCGGGCGTTCCCTATACCATTGTACCCAAACATGCTCCGATTGGGACCAAACTTTGGAAGCATGGGGGGGGACCCACCCCCACATGCTTGTAAAGTTTGGTCATGATCGGAGCATGTTTGGGTTAGTGATTAGCGCCAAGTGCGGATGTTTCAAGTCTCTTGGTGCTTAAGAGGCCATAGAGAATCGGGGCCTTCCCCATACCATCGTACCTAAACATACTCTGATGGAAACCAAACTTTGCAAGCATGTGGGAGGGCCCACCCCCACATGCTTGCAAAGTTTGGTCACAATCAGAGCATGTTTGGATTGGTAATTAGCACCCAATGCAGATTTTTCAAGTCTCTTGGTGCTTAAGAGACCTTGGAAAATCCGGGCCTTCCCCATACAATTATACCTAAACATGCTCCGATTGGGTCCAAACTTTGCAGGCATGGATCGAGGACCCACCCCCACATGCTTGCAAAGTTTTGTCAAGATCGGAGCATGTTTGGGTTAGTGATTAGTGCCAAGTGCGGATGTTTCAAGTCTCTTGGTGTTGGTGCTCAAGAGGTGATGGAGAATCGGGGCCTTCCCCATACCATCGTACCCAAACATACTCCGATGGAAACCAAACTTTGCAATCATGTGGGAGAGACCCACCCCCACATGCTTGCAAAGTTTGGTCACAATCAAAGCATGTTTGGGTTAAGAATTAGCGCCCACTACAGATTTTGCAAGTCTCTTGGTGCTTAAGAGACCTTGGAAAATCCGGGCCTTCCCCATACCATTGTACCCAAACATGCTCCAATTGGGACCAAACTTTGCAAGCATGGGGGGGACCCACCCCCACATGATTACAAAGTTAAGTCATGATCGGAGCATGTTTGGGTTAGTGATTAGCACCAAGTACGGATTTTTCAAGTCTCTTGGTGCTTAAGAGGCCATGGAGAATTGGGGCGGTCTTCCCTATACCATCGTACCCAAACATACTCCAATGGAAACCAAACTTTGCAAGCATGTGGGGGGGACCACCCCCACATGCTTGCAAAGTTTGGTCACAATCGGAGCATGGTTGGATTAGTAATTACCACCCAGTGCGGATTTTTCAAGTCTCTTGGTGCTTAAGAGACCATGGAAAATCTGGGCCTTCCCCATACCAATGTACCCAAACATGCTCCGATTGGGACCAAACTTTGCAAGCATGGGGGGGGACCATGCCCACATGCTTGCAAAGTTCGGTCATGTGATTGGAGCATGTTTGGGTTAGTGATTAGCGCCAAGTGCATGATTGGAGCATGTTTGGGTTAGTGATTAGCGCCAAGTGCAGAGTTTTCAAGTCTCTTGGTGCTTAAGGGGCCATGGAGAATCGGGGCCTTCCCCATACCATTGTACCCAAACATACTCCGATGGAAACCAAACTTTGCAAAAGCACATGGGGAGGACCCACCCCCACATGCTTGCAAAGTTTGGTGACAATCGGAGCATTTTTAGATTAGTAATTAGCGCCCAGTGCGGAATTTTCAAGTCTCTTGGTGCTTTGGAAAATTTGGGCCTTCCCCATACCATTGTACCCAACAAGGATTTCACTGACGTAAACGAAAACATGTGAACATGTTAATAACATATGTTAATAACACAAAAAATCTTGTGATCACATGTTATATTCACAAAGCTTTCACAAGGGCCTAAAAAAATTATCTTTGTCGGGCATAAAAAATCTTCTTAGGTGGCCACTGACGTGCTATTATGTGAAGATGGTAACATGAGAACATGTGAATAGCTTATTCCCATGTGTAGCCAAGCTTTTAAGGGGTTCCCAAATGGCAAGTGACCTGTTATTTTGTGAACGGTAACATGAGAACATGTGAATAACTTGTTCACATGTTTTATTATCACAAAAAATCTTGTGATCACGTGAATATTAAATCCCTGGTACCCAAACATGCATCGATTGGGACTAAACTTTGCAAGCATGGGGGGGGACCCACCCCCACATTCTTGCAAAGTTTGGTCATGATCGGAGCATGTGTGGGTAAATGATTAGCGCCACCCAGTGCGAATTTTTTAATTGTATTGGTGCTTAAAAGGCCATGGAGCATCGGGGACTTCCTTAGACCATCGTACCCAAACATACTCCGATGGAAACCAAACTTTACAAGCATGTGGGGGGGACACACCTTCACATGCTTGCAAATTTTGGTCATAATCGGAGCATGTTTGGATTAGTAATTAGCACCCACTAGGGATTTTTTAAGTCTCTTGGTGCTTAAGAGACCTTGGAAAATCCGGACCTTCCCCATACCATTGTACCCAGACATGCTCCGATTGGGACCAACTTTGTAATCATGGGGGGGATCCACCCCACATCCTTGCAAAGTTTGGTCATGATCAGAGCATGTTTGGGTTAGTGATTAGTGCCAAATGCGGATGTTTCAAGTCTCTTGGTGCTTAAGAGGCCATGTAGAATCGGGGCCTTCCCCATACCATCGTACCCAAACATACTCCGATGGAAACCAAACTTTGCAAGTATGTGGCGGGACCCACCCCCACATGCTTGCAAAGTTTGGTCACAATCAGAGCATGTTTGGATTAGTAATTAGCACCCAGTGCGGATTTTTAAAGTCTCTTGGTGCTTAAGAGACCTTGGAAAATCCGCGCCTTCCCCATATCATTGTACCCAAACATGCTCCGATTGGGACCAAACTTTGTAATCATGGGGGGGGATCCAGCCCACATCCTTGCAAAGTTTGGTCATGATCAGAGCATGTTTGGGTTAGTGATTAGTGCCAAATGCGGATGTTTCAAGTCTCTTGGTGCTTAAGAGGCCATGTAGAATCGGGGCCTTCCCCATACCATCGTACCCAAACATACTCCGATGGAAACCAAACTTTGCAAGTATGTGGGGGGACCCACTCCCACATGCTTGCAAAGTTTGGTCACAATCAGAGCATGTTTGGATTAGTAATTAGCACCCAGTGCGGATTTTTCAAGTCTCTTGGTGCTTAAGAGACCTTGAAAAATCCGCGCCTTCCCCATATCATTGTACCCAAACATGCTCCGATTGGGACCAAACTTTGCAAGCATGGGAGGGGAGACCCACCCCCACATGCTTGCAAATTTTGGTCATGATCGGAGCATGTTTGGGTTAGTGATTAGCGCCCAGTGCTGCGGATTTTTCAAGTCTCTTGGTGCTTAAGACGCCATAGAGAATCGGGGCCTTCCCCATACCATCTTACCCAAACATAGTCCGATGGAAACCAAAATTTGCAAACATGTGGGAGGGACCCACCCCCACATGCTTGCAAATGTTGGTCACAGTCAGAGAATGTTTGGATTACTAATTAGCGCCCACTACGGATTTTGCAAGTCTCGTGGTGGTTAAGAGACCTTAGAAAATCCGGGCCTTCCCCATACCATTGTACCCAAACATGCTCCGATTGGGACCAAACTTTCCAAGCATGGGGGGACCCACCCACATGCTTGCAAAGTTAGGTCATGATCGGAGCATATTTGGGTTAGTGATTAAGGTCCCAATCGGAGCATGTTTGGGTACAATGGTATGGGGAAGGCTCGGATTTTCCAAGGTCTCTTAAGCACTAAGAGACTTGAAAAATCCACATTGGGCACTAATTACTAATTTAAACATGCTTTGATTATGACCAGACTTTGCAAGCATGTGGGGGTGGGTCCCCCCCACATGCTTGCAAAGTTTGGTTTCCATCGGAGTATGTTTGGGTACGATGGTATGGGGAATGCCCCGGTTCTCCATGGCCTCTTAAGCACCAAGAGACTTGAAACATCCGAACTTGGCGCTAATCACTAACCCAAACATGATCCGATCATGACCAAACTTTGTAAGCATATGGGGGTGGGCCCCCCCCATGCTTGCAAATTTTGGTCCCAATCGGAGCATGTTTGGGTACAATGGTATGGGGAAGGCCCAGATTTTCCAAGGTCTCTTAAGCACCAAGAGACTTAAAATCCCTAGTGGGCGCTAATTACTAATCCAAAGATGCTCCGATTATTATGATGAAACTTTGCAAGCATGTGAAGGTAGGTCCCCCCCACATGCTTGCAAAGTTTGGTTTCCATCGGAGTATATTTGGGTACGATGGTCTAGGGAAGGCCCCGATTCTCCATGGCCTCTTAAGCACCAATACAATTGAAAAATCCGCACTGGGCGCTAATCACTAACCCAAACATGCTCCGATCATGACCAAACTTTGCAAGCATGTGGGGGTGGGTCCCCCCCCCATGCTTGCAAAGTTTAGTCCCAATGAAAGCATGTTTGTGTACAATGATATGGGGAAGGTTCGGATTTTCCAAGGTCTCTTAAGCACAAAGAGACTTGAAAAATCCGCACTGGGCGCTAAATTACTAATCCAAAAATGCTCCGATTGTGACCAAACTTTGCAAGCATGTGTGGGGGTGGGTCCCCCCCACGTGCTTTTGCAAAGTTTGGTTTCCATCGGAGTATGTTTGGGTACGATGTCATGGGGAAGGCCCCGATTCTCCATGGCCCCTTAAGCACCAAGAGCCTTGAAAACTCCGCACTTGGCGCTAATCTCACTAACCTAAACATGTTTCAATCATGACCAAACTTTGCAAGCATGTGGGGGTGGTCCCCCCCCATGCTTGCAAAGTTTGGTCCCAATCGGAGCATGTTTGGGTACAATGGTATGGGAAAGGCCTGGATTTTTCAACGTCTCTTAAGCACCAAGACACTTGAAAAATCCGCACTGGGCGATAATAACTAATCCAAACATGCTCCGATTGTGACCAAAATTTGCAAGCATGTGGGGGTGGTCCCCCCCACATGCTTGCAAAGTTTGGTTTCCAGCCGAGTATGTTTGGGTACGATGGTATGGGGAAGGCCCCAATTCTCCATGGCGTCTTAAGCACCAAGAGACTTGAAAAATCCATACTTTAGATTAAGAATTAGCGCCCACTGCGGATTTTACAAGTCTCTTGGTGCTTAAGAGACCTTGGAAAATCCGAGCCTTCCCTATACCATTGTACCCAAACATGCTCCGATTGGGACCAAACTTTGCAAGCATTGGGGGGGACCCACCCCCACATGCTTGCAAAGTTTGGTTATGATCGGAGCATGTTTGGGTTAGTGATTAGTGCCAAGTGCGGATGTTTCAAGTCTCTTGGTGCTTAAGAGGCCATGGAGAGTCGAGGCCTTCCCCATACCATCGTACCCAAACATACTCTGATGGAAACCAAACTTTGCAAGCATGTGGGGGGACCCACCCCCACATGCTTGCAAAGTTTGGTCACAATAGGAGCATGTTTGGATTAGTAATTACCACCCTGTGCAGATTTTTCAAGTCTCTTGGTGCTTAAGAGACCTTGGAAAATCCGGGCCTTCCCCGTACAATTATACCCAAACATGCTCCGATTGGGTCCAAACTTTGCAAGCATGGGTCGAGGACCCACTCCCACATGCTTGCAAAGTTTTGTCAAGATCAGAGCATGTCTAGGTTAGTGATTAGTGCCAAGTGTGGATGTTTCAAGTCTCTTGGTGCTCAAGAGGCCATAAAGAATCGGGGCCTTCCCCATACCATCGTACCCAAACATACTCCGATGGAAACCAAACTTTGCAAGCATGTGGGAGGGACCCACCCCCCCATGCTTGCAAAGTTTGGTCACAATCAGAGCATGTTTGGATTAAGAATTAGCGCCGCCCACTGCGGATTTTGCAAGTCTCTTGGTGCTTAAGAGACCTTGGAAAATCCGGGCCTTCCTTATACCATTGTACCCAAACATGCTCCGATTGGGACCAAACTTTGCAAGCATGGGGGGGGACCCACCCCCACATGCTTGCAAAGTTTGGTCATGATCGGAGGATGTTTGGGTTAGTGATTAGCGCCAAGTTCGGATGTTTCAAGTCTCTTGGTGCGGCCATGGAGAATCGGGGCCTTCCCCATACCATCGTACCCAAACATACTCTGATGGAAACCAAACTTTGCAAGCATGTGGGAGGGCCCACCCCTTGCAAAGTTTGGTCACAATAGGAGCATGTTTGGATTAGTAATTAGCACCCAGTGCAGATTTTTCAAGTCTCTTGGTGCTTAAGAGACCTTGGAAAATCCGGGCCTTCCCCATACAATTATACCCAAACATGCTCCGATTGGGTCCAAACTTTGCAAGCATGGATCGAGGACCCACCCCCACATGCTTGCAGAGTTTTGTCAAGATCGGAGCATGTTTGGGTTAGTGATTAGTGCCAAGTGTGCGGATGTTTCAAGTCTCTTGGTGCTCAAGAGGCCATAGAGAATCGGGACCTTCCCCATACCATCGTACCCAAACATACTCCGATGGAAACCAAACTTTGCAATCATGTGGGAGGGACCCACCCCCACATGCGTGCAAAGTTTGGTCACAATCAGAGCATGTTTGGATTAAGAATTAGCGCCCACTTCTGCAGATTTTGCAAGTCTCTTGGTGCTTAAGAGACCTTGGAAAATCTGAGCCTTCCCCATACCATTTGTACCCAAACATGCTCCAATTGGGACCAAACTTTGCAAGCATGGGGGGGGACCCACCCCCACATGATTACAAAGTTAAGTCATGATCGGAGCATGTTTGGGTTAGTGATTAGCACCAACTACGGATTTTTCAAGTCTCTTGGTGCTTAAGAGGCCATGGAGAATCGGGGCGGCCTTCTCCTTACCATCGTACCCAAACATACTCCAATGGAAACCAAACGTTGCAAGCATGTGGGGAGGGACCACCCCCACATGCTTGCAAAGTTTGGTCACAATCGGAGCATGTTTGGATTAGTAATTACCACCCAGTGCGGATTTTTCAAGTCTCTTGGTGCTTAAGAGACCTTGGAAAATCTGAGCCTTCCCCATACCATTGTACCCAAACATGCTCCGATTGGGACCAAACTTTGCAAGCATAGGGGGGAACATGCCCACATGCTTGCAAAGTTTGGTCATGACTGGAGCATGTTTGGGTTAGTGATTAGCGCCAAGTGCAGAGTTTTCAAGTCTCTTGGTGCTTAAGGGGCCATGGAGAATCGGGGCCTTCCCCATACCATCGTACCCAAACATACTCCGATGGAAACCAAACTTTGCAAAAGCACATGGGGGGGACCCACCCCCACATGCTTGCAAAGTTTGGTGACAATCGGAGCATTTTTAGATTATTAATTAGCGCCCAGTGCGGATTTTTCAAGTTTCTTGGTGCTTTGGAAAATCTGGGCCTTCCCCATACCATTCTACCCAAACATGCATCGATTGGGACTAAACTTTGCAAGCATGGGGGGGGACCCACCCCCACATTCTTGCAAAGTTTGGTCATGATCGGAGCATGTGTGGGTTAGTGATTAGCGCCCAGTGCGGATTTTTTAATTATATTGGTGCTTAAGAGGCCATGGAGAATCAGGGCCTTCCTTAGACCATCGTACCCAAACATACTCCGATGGAAACCAAACTTTGCAAGCATGTGGGGGGGACACCTCTTCACATGCTTGCAAATTTTGGTCATAATCGGAGCATGTTTGGATTAGTAATTAGCGCCCACTAGGGATTTTTTAAGTCTCTTGGTGCTTAAGAGACCTTGGAAAATCCGGGCCTTCCCCATACCATTGTACCCAAACATGCTCCGATTGGGACCAAACTTTGTAATCATGGGGGGGGGATCCACCCCCACATCCTTGCAAAGTTTAGTCATGATCGGAGCATGTTTGGGTTAGTGTTTGGGACATCATAGCATAGCGGAGGCTACACTCCAACCCACACACTTTGTCAATCCGTGAATGCAACCCGATTAGCGCATAGAGGCTATCTCGAATGGGAGAAGATTAGTTAACCACACACTAATGACTTCTAGTCCTACTCAATCCTTCTTCAACACTCCAGCAATAAATCTTACATAATCAAAGCATCAAGATTAGGCTACACTTAAGCACAAAAATGCAACTTATGCAAAGAACCTAACATGCAAAGAGCTATCACACAAGCCTCAACTACACATCATTTCATGCACAAGCTTCATCACATGCACTCTACAACTCACAAATCAAAACATCATTAAGAAATCTAGATTAGAAAGTGTGTAGACCAAAACCTCATATCATTGAAAATGTAGAGAATAGAGAGTACAAGATTGAAGCAAGAATGGAGATGGAGAGCCTTGGGAGAGCACTTGAGAAGGAGCTATGGAGCAAGCTCTCTCTATGAGCCTCTCAACCAAATGACCAAAGAGTCCTCTATAGCTCTCAAATGGGCCACCTTTTATACAAAAATTCTAGAACTCCCAAAAGTTCCCATGTGGGATTATTGTCAAGCCCTCTCCCACATTCATCTACAACTTTGAACTCTTTTCAAGAGCCCTAAGTGTCTTTTTTGTTGCATCCTTGTATTGATCTCCCCCCTTCCTATTTTGCGCACGTCCTCGAGCGCGGTAGTAGCAAGAGCTGCAACAAAAAAACAATGGATACAAGTAAAGTCTCTTATTGAAAAAAAAGAAAAGAAAAGAAAAACCAGCAATGATAATTTCACACGTGAGCATACAAGTGCAAGGCTGATTAAAGTTTTAATGAGTACTAAAATAGGTGAGTAAAGACTAGTCAAAGTGAGACTTAAGTGGTAGATAGTGCTATGCAAAGGCAAGTGTGCTTTGTACACCGCCGGTTATGACCGCAGTCTCAATGTCCTACAAGTATGTAAGTTATTCCTAAATGGCAAACCTACTCCTAAATATGAGCAAAGACGATTGGAACTCTCTTTTTTTTTTCTCTCTCTCTTTTTTTTTTTTGATGTGTGTGTAGAAGGTGATAAAGATTAAGGTTCCATCCCAAAGAGACCCAAGCAATGGCCAAGAGACCTCCGCCAAGAGAATCTAACGACCGCTAAGTATCTCAAGGGCGACATACCCTTTTTCTTTCTTTTATGACATAAGGAGTATCCCTATAAGATGAGGGCATCGGTCTCGAGGGCCCATAGTGTACCCCAGAGTCCTACCAACATCCATCAAGGCGATAGATTCCTCAAAGGTCTTTTTTTGAAGCTTTTAGACATCAGTGTTCACCCCATAGAAACCAAGGCATCGGCCCCAAGGTGCTAAGACAACCCCAGGTCCTACCAAGCATTTCTCATGGCTGTAGACACGTCATGGCTCAATTTACTTTGTACATATTTTTTTTAGGGTATAATTTTTTTATAAATTTTTATTACTCCTAGCACCTAGCTCATACTAAGAGGTAGCTACCACTAGGGATAACTAATATACCTTGAAAGCATAAGAACTTGGCATATTCCCTTGGTATATATCCTACACTGTCTTTAGATAGAAATATCTTTTACTAAGTCTTCTAAGAGTTTAGAATTCACTCACCATATTTTAACAACTAATCAAAAACTTAAACCAGCCAACATTGTGTGAACATGCAAACCATATATGCGAAAGATAAGAGCACATAAAGAAATAAAGATTAAGATTTGAATACACCTGTTGTAGTGCCCTGTTGATGTTGTTCGTTTGCATTGATGCATTGCTGATTTTGTGCAGATTGCTCCTCCTTGATCTTTGTAGGCGTAGCATGTCTCCCCCCTTCCTAATTTGTGTGCACGATAGGTGGACTATTGGGGCGTGTTTGATGCTCTTGTTTTTTACGGAGATCTCTGCAAAATTTTTATTAACAAACACGAAAAGAAAAGAAAAGAATAAAATTTACCATTGGTGCCAAACACTGAATATAGCCGAGGGGAAAAACCCAATGGGAGAAAAGTGCCCTGGCTTGTCGATCTTATTATGGAGTCACTGGACTTACCCTTGCGCTGGTGGTGGATCCGTGTCCTCGTCTGCTGGAAAGATGGTATCAATTTCCTCAGGATGCAGAGACAACCCCTCACAAAAACCGGCCGCTGGAGAAGGTGGTAGAGGAAGGAGTGCTTCCTCACTAAAATATGGCATTGGTTCTATGGGAAGGTTAATCAGACAGTTTCGATTTTGGAACTGCGCAATATAGGTACTCATATTTATCCAATATTGACATGTTGAGGCTTGGGGAAGGAGGGCTTGCAAGATCGGTGGTTGCAAGTCATTTAAGCTTGTATCCCTCCATTGTTGTGCTTGAACCTCCTCAGGTAATCTACGTTGATTTGGTCCTCTCTCTGGTATTCTCACATTAAGAAGATTATGGCGTTGGGGTGTAATTCCCACAATTTGCTTCATTAAGCCCGTGCCATATCGTCTAAAGTAAGAGCGGCATATCCAACAAATATGTGAAGCTTCTTCTAATATGAGCCGTGCACACTCTTGACAATGTGGAAATGGGTGATGCTGTTGATAGAATAACGTGACAAAGTGATGCCCACAGCAATTTTCACCTAAGGGAGCATAGAAGTACCTAGAATGTGTTTGAAACGGAGGAGCACTATAACCCCCGCGATGATCAGGTCGAGTACTATCGGGGTCAATGCATGGTGGACATGTATCTCGCCAAATATCCATCAGGAGTTATCTGGACGTAGAACAATGAAATTTAGAACACTCATATCCATCATGACAATTCCAATCAAAAACAAGATTATCTCAAAGAGAACACATCTTCTAAAGGCATAAGGAACTACATTATTCAAACATTGATTTACCAAAGAGCTTTAATTGTAGTGTTAATGCCTTATCTTTAATTTTTGGTATATCCTTTTTAAGAGGTGGAAACTTTAGCAATTGTCTTGGAATTTGAGCAAGATAAGAGGATTTAGGCATTGAAATGCTAGAATCTATGCTCAAATGAGACTCATTTGGACTTGTCTTAAGTACACATGTTGATGGTGGAATTGGGTAATAAGGAGAAATTGAGACAACCGGTGTTTCAAGACATGTTTTAGGAAGATCAACACAAGTAGTTTTGTAGGTGTTATCACAGCCACCTTTCCTTTCTTGAAGAGTTTGTGTTGATTTCTTTTGCACCCACTGATATGGACAATCAAGGGTGGCTTTTGGAATCTTTCTGAAACACTCTTTTACCCCTGCCAAAGCATGGCATTTTGGAAGCCAAATTGCTGTTGCACCCTCATAATAGCCTTGTGCTTTAAGAACATGTTTTGGGACCCATCGATTAACAATCCGAGGTTTAAGCTTGGAAATGATGTGCTTCTTAGGAGGCTTAGCAGCTGGACTAGATGGTACAAGTTTGTACGCATCTTTGAGTAGCCACATTGATAATTCCTTCTTGCCTGGCCTTCTTTGAGCAGCAACTAGAGTAGTTGGAACATGCCAGCCATGGCCCTCACTTGAGTACTCATCAATTATCCACATCATTTGTTTTGGAGCTTCAAGAGCAGATTTTGATTGTGGGTTGGGTAAGGTAGAAACATTACCCCTTTGACACGATAAAGCTCGTGGAGTAGCAGATCCCAAGATGCAATCAGAATCAATTTGCAACTTGTATTGTCTATTCTTCCAATCTAATGAGCAATTGGTAGCACTTAACCACGATCTACCGAGAACAACCTCTACTACTGCCTTGGACTTATGTGCCACATAAAAGGGCACTGACATCTGGTGATCCTGAATGGTCATCATAATGACACATTTTCCCTCTATAGGGTTATCTTCTCCGGAGAAGCTTCGTAGGTCCACAGGAATTTGCACAAGTGGTGGTTGACCCAAGGCTATCCAGGTGTCAAACGAGAGAACATTATAATCTGCACCAGAGTCAATTAAGGCAGAGACAAAGTAGGTAGTCTCATGAAGATGAAGGCACACTTGAATATTGAATGGTTCGACATATGGCTCATCAGTAGCCAACTGTATGGCTAACATAGAAGCTTTGCGACGCTCCTTGGCTTTTGCAACTCTAGCTTTAGCCTCCTCTTGAGCCTGACGTTTAAGTAGGTCAAGTGCTTCTTTTCGTGTTTGTGCAGCATGCATCTGTTGAAGCATGGCTTCAGTTAATGGTTCATTGTATTTCTTGAGACGACTTCCATTAATGAAGTTAGGCATTTGCTCACCGTCTAGTGTCTCTAAACGCACTGCACCACTTGGAGTAAGCTCATTAATCACAAACGGTCCTAGGCCACGTTTTTTGAGCTTTCTCTTATGCTTCTTAAGTGTGTACAAGAGCACCAGGTCTCCTTTTTTGAATCGGCCAGTTGTTACATTTCTATCATACCATTGCTTTTGTCTCCTCTTCTCGGCATACATCCCCATTACCGCCAATAAGCGGGTCTCATCAAGCTTTTCCAATTCGTCAACGGTTGTGAAAGCTCATGACCAGTCCAATCCAATTGTTTAGCTACTCGTAGAGTAGGTACAAGAAATTCAATGGGAAGAATTGCGTCTAGCCCAAAAGCAAGTTCAAATGGGGTTGTGCCCACAGATGTTTTATAGGCTGTCCTATATGCCCAAAGAACTGAGTGCAACTTTTGCTCCCAATCAGTCCTATGTCCCTCAACAATCTTTGTGAGTGCTGTGCAGAGAATCTTGTTAGTACTCTCGGCTTGTCCATTGGTCTGGGGATGATAGGGTGCAGAACGCTTGTGAATTACCATAAATTCTTGAAGCAAAAATTCTATGACTTCATTTACAAAGTGTACACCTTGATCACTAATGATCTCAATAGGTAAGCCATAGCGTGTAAACACGTACTCATACAAGAACTTGGCTGTGGTTCTGGCATCATTTTTGACTGTTGCCTTTGCCTCTACCCATTTGGTCAAATAGTCGGTTGCGACTATAATATATTCTGCATGCGTGTTACGAGCTGGAGGTTTAATGGGACCGACAAAATCAATACCCCATTTTGCAAAAGCACGTGTGCTTAACATAGGCCACAAAGGCATATTATCCTTTGTGATGGGAGGTTTGGTCCTTTGACAATCGTCACAACGTTTCACATATTCTTCGGCATCCATTTGTAAGGTTGGCCACCAAAGCCCAGACCACCTAATCAACTTAGCGTGGTATTGCCAGAAAAGTGTCCACCCCCAACACCTGCATGTGCATGAGTTAAGATTTTCATATAGTCAGCTTCACATACACACATGCGTAAGTTGCCATCCTTGCCCCTCTTGTAGAGTTGGCCCTCTATCAGCATATAGTTTGCCGCTTCAATTTTAATAGCATGCTTTCGATGTTTAGGAATTTTTTGATCCGTATGACCATGCTGAAGGTAGTCCACAATATACTTACTCCAACTTGGTGTAGTTGAAATTTGGAATAATGTGACATTATGAATTGGCTTCTGAATTTTACATGAAGCATAGTTACGAACAAATGTTTCAGCGTCTGCATGCATGGTAGGCCACCATTGCCCATCTTGAGATATACGTCGCACACTGATGCATGGATTCCATCGATACCCGCATGTGCCCATTCCAAGATCTCCTCATATTGGTCGGGGTTAGGTATAAGCCTCAACACTCCATCATTACCCTGACGATATAATCTCCCTGAGATTAACTTGAATGGTCGCCATAGGTCCACATTAGGACCCGCTAGTTGTATTTGCCCACTTGTCAAAATTTCTAAAATGGATTCAGACCATCTAGGAGCTGTCTCTACAAGGAAAAGTGTTAAATCTAACATATCATCATCAACACCCACAGGAGCTTCGCCAGAGGTGATTCGAGACAAATGATCTGCCCTTAGATGAGTTGTTCCTTTTCGAACTGCAACTTCAAAATCAAACTCAAGAAGGATGATAAACCACCTTACTATCCTTCCAGTTGCACAAGGCTTATTCACCAAATATAGCAATGCTTGATGGTCCACAAAAAATATGAATTTGTTTGCCAAAAGGTAATGGCGAAACTTTTTCACTGCATATATCATGGACAATCCTTCTCTTTCTGTTGTGGTGTAATTCTTCTCAGCATTGTTCAACTGTCGACTAGCATATGAGATTGGGAAATCCTTATTGTGTTCTCCCGATTGAGCCAAAATACATCCAATTGCAAAGTTTGAAGCATCAATATGGACATGAAAGATTTGGTTTTGTTCCAATCTGGTGCCCGTAAAATGGATGCAGTCACTAATGCTTGCTTCAACTTTTCAAAGGATTCCTCACACTCATCAGTCTAATTAAACTTTACAAGAAGAGCATATAACGGTCTGGCTAGGACAGCATACATGTAGATGAATCTATGGTAATAGCCACAATGTCCCATGAATGTTTGTACCCCTTTAGGGTTGATAGGTCGAGGTAATGAGACAATGACATCAATTTTATCCATATCTGTTGAAATCCCATTGCGAGAAACAATATGGCCCAAAATTTTCCCTTGTCTTACCATGAATTTGCACTTGTTGTCAGGATTCAAGCATATACGATAAAGTTGACACTTTTGAAACACAAGTCTCAGGTGTTCTATATGATCATCACGCTCTTGTGAGTGAACACATAAATCATCCATGAAAATCTCAAGAAATTGCCTAAGGTACTCCTTGAATACATGACTCATTAACCGCTGAAAGGTTGCTGGTGCATTTGTTAGACCAAATGGCATAACACGATAGGCAAAGATGCCATCTTCAGTAGCAAAGGCTGTCTTGTGTTGATCCTTTGGATCAATTGACACTTGATTGTACCCGGAGAATCCATCCAAGAAACTATATGCCTTTTTCCCTGCAACTCGTTCCAGAACATGATCCGTGATTGGAAGTGGGTAATGATCACGCACAGTAGCTGCATTTACCTTCTTGAGGTTTACACATACTCGAAGTTTTCCATTTTTCTTGGGCACCACTATAATAGGGGAGACCCATTCAGTGTGTTCAATCTCATAGATAAATTCTGCCTCTAAGAGCTTGTCTATTTCTTCCTTTATCTTCCGTGTAAAATTTTCATTGTAAGTATAAGGACGTTGCTTGGAGGGTTTTGCATCCTCTCGCAATGGAATTGTATAAATCATCCCCACATCCTTGCAAAGTTTAGTCATGATCGGAGCATGTTTGGGTTAGTGATTAGCGCCAAGTGCGGATGTTTCAAGTCTCTTGTTGGTGCTTAAGAGGCCATGGAGAATCGGGGCCTTCCCGATACCATCGTACTCAAACATACTCCGATGGAAACCAAACTTTGCAAGCATGTGGGGGGGACCCACCCCCACATGTTTGCAAACTTTGGTCATAATTAGAGTATGTTTGAATTAGTAGATAGCGCCCAGTGTAGATTTTTCAAGTCTCTTGGTGCTTAAGAGACCTTGGAAAATCCGGGCCTTCCCCATACCATTGTACCCAAACATGCTCCGATTAGGACCAAACTTTGCAAGCATGGGGGGGGACCCACCCCCACATGCTTGCAAAGTTTGGTCATGATCGGAGCATGTTTGGGTTAGTGAATAGTGCGGATTTTTCAAGTCTCTTGGTGCTTAAGAGGCCATGGAGAATCGTGGCCTTCCCCATACGATTCGTACCAAAGCATACTCCGATGGAAATGAAACTTTGCAAGCATGTGGGAGGGACCCACCCTCACAAGCTTGCAAAGCTTGGTCACAATCGGAGCATGTTTGGATTAGTAATTAGTGCCCACTGCAGATTTTGCAAGTCTCTTGGTGCTTAAGAGACCTTTGAAAATCCGGGCCTTCCGCATACCATTGTAGCCGGACATGCTCCGATTGGGACCAACTTTTGCAAGCATGGGAGGGTACCCACCCCCACATGCTTGCAAAGTTTGGTTGATCGGAGCATGTTTGGGTTAGTGATTAGCGCCAAGTGCGGAGTTTTCAAGTCTCTTGGTGCTTAAGAGGCCATGGAGAATCGGGGCCTTCCCCATACCATCGTACCCAAACATACTCCGATGGAAACGAAACTTTGCAAGCACATGGGGGAGACCCACCCCCACATGCTTGCAAAGTTAGCATCTTTGGATTAGTAATGAATGCCGAGTGCAGATTTTTCAAGTCTCTTGGTGCTTAAGAGACCTTGGAAAATCCAGGCCTTCCCCATACCATTGTACCTAAACATGCTCCGATTTGGGAATAAACTTTGCAAGCCTGGGGGAAACCCACCCTCACATGCTTGCAAAGTTTTGTAAGATCCCTGGCCCCACTCTGCAACGAATTCTGGGGTGCTAGCAGTGAAAATAGCACTTCTTACGCGGGGCAGGGTCCCACACTCGGGGCCTCGCCCACGGATATCCGGACAATAGACTAATCCATTGGTTTTTCCAAAATCGAACTCAGAAAAACTTCCTTTGCTCGGAAAGTACGGGCGATTCCACCAGGATAACTTTTTCCTAATGTAGTCAAAAGCCTTAACTAACTGAACTGATCTGACTGAACTCGTAAGTTCCATAGTCAGATCAAGGGACAGATTGCACTTGGATCATAGAGACCAACGCTTTTTTCCTCATCGAGAGGCACAGCCGTTGATTCTTTTTCCATAGAATAATTTTTGTCCAGGATTTACTTCATCTATCGAACTAAACAAAAATTGAGTCTCGATTTACGGATCCATCAGTCCAGCCATCCAGTCCCATGGATTAGCCAACCGCCCAACGATGTAGTGATGGGATCCAATTAGGAATTTGGTTAGGTTTTGTCCCGGGTACCAGGGAAAAGAGTTCCTAGGCCCCCTAGCCGGATGTTCATGCAAACATAAAACTAGTCATGAAATTGTCTTTTTCTCAACATCAGCTATCTTTAAAACAATCCTTTAATGAAACCATTGTATCACTGATCACAATCCTCAAAATCTCTAGTTGAATCCTTATTTCCAATCATTCCTTCATCGGTGTACTTATGGCATCATCGGCAACTAGAACGCTCACCACCTGTTCACTCAGGGGCCTTTTCAATAGTCCCTAGTCTCATTGTACTCGGCAATATAATCTTTTATAAAAATCAAGATGGAATCTCCGTTGAAGATCAGCAAGATCAACCAACAGATCCATATAAAAGAGCCATGGACTCATCCATTGAGGACCAGCAAGGTCAATCAACCAGATCTATGCCCGATTTCAGAAAACAACTCTTACTCCTTGTTCCAATATCTTCCACGATGCACGTGTGGGTATCTTCGACGACCCAGAGCCCGAGCACCGTATGGTCAGCACGCTCTAGGATCCTTCGCAGGTCACCTAGCGCTTCACTCATAGGCCGCTTCCTTGGTCCCTCATCCACCGTACCGGAAGCTCATCATTTAAATCGGTCAAGACCTCGGCCGACCTTGCTACGCGAGACGTCCTCCATTGACTCTTCGTCGCAGTTGCAACTTTATCAGATAGGTCTCCACGACCACATTCTCAAGACAGTCAAAATGCTTCCCCAGCATTCTTGACATAAAACAGTCATTTACAAACAGTTACCAAACAATTCACAAATACAATTTCTATAATGAACTCTCGTCTTTTCAGATTGTTCCACATCAATCCGTATTACTTAACCCAAAATCAATTCATATGCGTATCCATTCTTAACTAGATACATCATTTTCCATCCCATCCCATCAGATTCATTCACTTCACATAACATCCATTCCTATCTTTCTTAATTTACATTATGACTCATCACATCCATTTCTCATTACATCTCATTCGTTCACATCATATATTATTCATTCACATTCTGATTCACATGACATCTCATCTCATCCAGTCGCTCATATCGACTTCATATCCATTCACATACATATTCACATTCATTATTCCACATACACATCCACATTCGTACATCCACATTCACATCTACATCCATACATCCATTTTCACATCCACATTCATACATCCACATCCACATCCACATTCATACATCCACATCCATATCCACATCCATGCATCCACATCCATATCCATACATCCACATCCATATCTACATCCATACACCCTCATCCATATCTACATCCATACATCCACATCCACATCTACATCCATACATCCCATTCATATTCACATCTATACATTCATACTTATCGCATACACATACATCTTTCCTTTCACCTACCTACATCCATTCTTTCACATACATATATCTACATCCATTCTTTCACATACATACATCTCCATCCATTCTTCGTTCATTTTCATCTATTTGATTCATTTCACATCCTCAATCTATTGATAGTGTTGAACTACAGATAGAATACCTAATAGTTGCTTAGTCGGATATATGTATCTTTGCTCAGTCGGAATTCTACTCAGTCGGATTGTTGATCAGTCGGAGTTTGTTATGATCTGGTTAGTCGGATATCATCTGTTAGTGTCTTGTGACATTCTAGTTACATCCGTCTAAAACTGTCTGAAGTTGCCTATTTATAGGGGCTTTGTAGTCGTCTTTTACAAGAAGAAGAAAGCAATGTACGATTCATCTTGATCAATCAAACATGGTATTTCAGTTCTGTTCTGTTATTCTCTATCTTGTTTAGCAAATCTCTGCTTAATCCGTGTTCTCTATGGAGGAAGATGTTTGTGTTTAGCCTGATGTGGGAATTGAAGTTAGTGTTACCTAATGGGGGTGTCTTTGTGGGGGTGTCTTTGCTGTGTCAGAAGTAGTTAGTTGTGTTGTGTTTGAGAACCCCAAACACATTGGCGATCCCGCTGGTCCCGTTCTGTTACGAGAAGGGAAATGAATGTCAGAGGGGGACAGAAGAGTAGGAAGGGTTTACTATACCAGGGCTCAGGCCCGAATTGGTAACACTGACCCGTTTCATTATGATGACAAGGGTGAAGATGATCAGGAACACCAAATCCCTGAAGAAATTGTTGTAGGCCAAGGGGGGGAAAGTTCAGTTGCACCAGAGAAGAGGCTAGTGGGGGGACTTCTAGGCGCCCTAATCCTGACAGGAAGGTCTGCAGGAGTTAGAAGGAGTCTTCAGTTCAACCCATTAAGGGGGGCTACCAGGCAAAGACCTAGGAAACCACCTCAGCCAAATCCGATGGCTCAACAACTACCCAACCCTAGGGTGAAAGCAGCTAAATTCAGCGGAGGATCTAAGGAGGATGCTGATTGTCATGTAGCTCAGTTTGAGACAAAATGGGAAGCAAATGGGTATACTGTGTTGTATAATGATGCAGTTAAATTGCAGCAATTTGCAGCAACTCTAGAAGGGAAGGCCATGAGTTGGTTTAGCCAATATGGGATACCACACTTCCCAACATATGATGATCTTAGAACAGCCTTTTTACAGAGATTCAGGAGGGAAAAGACTCCAACAGACATTTTAAGAAAACTCCGAGACATCAGACAGAAGAAGATGCTTGTAGAGGACTATGCTCAGAAATTCAGAATTCTGGTTGAAAGGTTACAGGGAAATGAGAGACCCACCAATGAGATGCTGGCAGGTTATTTTCTGAAAGGATTGAGAAGTGGGCTGAAAAATGCAGTGGCTAGCATTGATATTGCAGGTGGAATTAATGATTTGGTAATTGCAGCAGCTAGAGTAGAGAAAAGACTTGGAAGCGGCAAGGGCAAACACACCAGAAAGAATGATTCGGATTCAGATGACCAGCCAGAGTCAGCATCAGATTCTGAGGAGGAGGATTCAGAAGCAGGATCCGACAGTGAGGAAGAAGAGGTGAAGACAAAGAAAAAGCACAAGACCAAAGCAAAGCAATCCAAAGAGGAGGATTTGGTAAGTAAATTGAGAAAGATAGGTTATTCTGTTGCAGCACCAAAAGAAAAGACGTTCTGTGAAATTTGTGACAAGGATGGGCATAAGACAGCTTTATGTTGGTATAATCCCAAGAACAAGGGTCAGACTACACCTTATGCAGGTAGAGGCACGGGTGAGGTTGCAGCAAACCAGGCTGTTCCAACTAGGGGCAGAGGAGGATTTCAGAGAGCAAGATCTGATAGACCACCATGGAGGGAACAGGAAAACAATGAAGGAAGACAGGCAAGAGTCATGCCTTGTGTTTATTGTTCAGCACCAGATCATTGGATAGGGCCAAATTGTGCCTTATGGGTGAAACATAGAGAAGAAAGAGGTGTCCCAGTGATTAGGTACAATCAGAATAACCAGCAGGGGCAGCAGCAACAACAGAATCAACCAGCAGCTCAAGCAAATGTAATCATGATTCAATTAGCAGATGAACAGGTACAGGTAAAGCAAGGTCCAAACATACAGGAGCAGCAAAGCAAAGAGCATACTGAGGATATTGAGGATATTGAGGTATTGGCTGTTACCAGGTCTAAACAAAAAGGACCAATTGATTGGAAGGAACAAAAAGGCATCAGGGACCAGGTACAAAGAAGAATTTTGAAGAATCAGGACAAGCAAGAAGAATCGGAGTTGGAGGATGAAGAAGAGTTAGTTCTGCATCAGTCAGAAAGCAATGTGAAGATGAAGGATGAAAGGGACAAAGATTGGTTTGAGGTACTCATAAATTCTCCCTTGCAATTGTCATTAGATCAGTTGTTAGCTTTGGTTCCAGCATTTAAGGAGAGATTGCTTAAAAGACTTCAGGATCAGCAGTCAGGAGATAATCCGACTTTGGTTCCAGCAGTTAATAGCATTGATCCAGCAGATGTTGACTTTGTGGTTCCTGTCATTAAGGTTGAGTACCAGGGCAGGGTGTTTGATGAAGTTCTTTTGGATGGAGGATCAGGGGTTAACATTCTCCCTGAAATTGTATACAAAGAAATGGGTGCAGCAAGTTTAGCCCCAGCACCATTTCAGGTGAAAATGGCAGATCAAACCAGGGTGCAACCATTGGGAATTCTGAAGCAGCAGGAAATTGAAGTTGCAGGTATGGGATTCTTGGTAAATTTTGTGGTAATCAGAATGTCAGAATCACTATCACCTTATGAAATGTTACTGGGTAGGCCTTGGTTTAGAATGGCTAAAGTTAAACAGGATTGGGGATTGAATGTGGTGGTTCTGACCAAGGGGAAAAAGAAGATTACTGTAACCATGCAAGGTAAGAGAAATATGTCTCTTAAAGAAAAGCCATTGTTTGCACAGACAATTAATCTTGCTGAAGAAATAGAAGATGATGAGGAGGAACAGTTTTTAATGGCTAATCCAACAGTGGTGCCACTATTTGATGTTGATGTAGAAAGAATATTGCAGCTTGTGGAATATCAGAATCAGGAAGAGTCTGAGTTCTTGCTAGGTCAAGAGATTGAAGGGACAGTGTTCAGACAGTTGCTGGAACAGAAAACAGAGATTGCTACCAAGGAACAGATGGAACAAGAGCAAAAGGAGGCAGGAGAGATGGCTGTAAGGATTTATGACAAGAAGTATGGCACGTCCAGTCGGGTTAAAGAAGATGATCTTAAGGAACTGAATTTGGGTACAGATGCAGAACCAAGGATGGTGAAAGTAAGTGTGCAGGTGGAAGGACAATTTTTGGAGGATCTTTTGCAGTTGTTACAGGACTATATAGATGTCTTTGCTTGGGAGTATTCTCAGGTGAAGGGTATAGATCCTGCATTACATCATCATCGGATTAATTTAAGAACAGATGCAGTTCCAGTGGTGCAGCAAAGGTATAGGATGAAACCGAATTTTGCATTGCAGGTGAAGGAAGAAATAGATAAGTTGTTGGCAGTCGGGTTCATTAAACCTGTGAGCCAGGTGACATGGTTATCTCCAATAATTGTGGTGCCTAAGAAAAATGGGAAGCTGAGAGTATGTGTTGATTACAGGAAACTCAATGCAGCAACCATAACAGATCCTTTTCCAATGCCATTTTGTGATGCAGTGTTAGATGCTGTAGCAGGTCATGAAATGTATAGCTTTCTGGATGGCTTTTCAGGTTACAATCAGATTAGTGTTGCTGAGGAGGATCAGCATAAAACTGCTTTCATCATTGAGTTTGGTGCATATGATTTTACTGTCATGAGTTTTGGTTTGAAAAATGGACCACCATCATTCAATTATGTGGCACATAAGGTTTTTGAGCCACACTTACAAGACTTCATGAGAGTATTTGTTGATGATTTCTCTGTTTTTGGTAAGAAGGACTTACATCTGATGCATCTGAAGTTGTGTTTGGAGAGGTGTAGGCAGTTCAGACTGGCCTTGAACCCTTACAAGAGTGTGATTGCTGTGAAGAGTGGGATTTTGTTGGGTCATGTGATCTCACAGGAAGGCATGGCAATTGATGTGAAGAAGGTTGAGGCTATTCAAACAGCAAAGTCTCCTACCAATGTGAAGGAAGTAATGAGGTTTGTGGGTCAGATCAAATGGCATGCCAGGTACCTCAGATATTTAGCCAATATTTGTGCACCATTGACACATTTAACTAAGAAGGATGTGGCTTTTGTGTGGGCTGAGCCTCAAGAGAAGGCATTTCAATTGTTGAAGAAGATGGTAGCTGTTGCACCAGTTTTGCAGTCACCAGATTGGACTCTACCTTTCCATATTTTTGTTGATGCCTCAGATGTAGCATTAGGGGCAATTCTGATGCAGGAGAGGGTGACAGGATGGTACAGGCCAGTATTTTATGCCAGTCGGATATTATCATCTGCAGAAAGGAATTATGCTGTGACTGAAAGAGAAGCTTTGGGTATGGTATATTCCTTGAATAAGTTCAGGCATTATTTGTTGGGGAACAGGGTAATATTTCATGTGGATCACCAAGCCCTGCTGTATCTGATTAAGAAGCCATTGTTGATAGGAAGATTAGCCAGGTGGATGCTTTTGTTACAGGAATTTGACTTTGTGATTGTCCATACTCCAGGAAAAGAGCATGCTATTGCTGATTACTTTAGCAGGTTGAAAACTGGAGAAGCACCAAGTGGGGTGGATGATGATCTACCAGATGCCCCATTGTTTGAAGTTCAGGCTGCTGAGTCGGATTCCTGGTATGATCAGTTTCAGGAACCAGAAGTTCAGGTGGAAGTACCTATTATAAATTTGAGTGTGCAAACAGCAAGTCAGAGTGAGCAGCCAGTGGAGACTTCAGTGGAAGATAAATCAGCAGAGAAGACTGAAGTTTTGAAGGAGGTTCCAGTTGTTGAAGGGATGCAGGCTGAGCAGCAAAGTGATGTAGTACCTGACATTTGAAGAAGCAGCATCAAATTTTGTCATGTGGATAAAGAATGGTTGGATTTACTAAAGAAGAGAGGGGAATGCCTTTTTCAATGAGGCATAACATCATTTTAATTTTAGAGAAGATAAAATCATAAAAACCATTAAAATTAAGCATAAATAAAAATTTATGTATTTCCTTACTACCATTCATCAATTAACTTCAATAGCATTAAAAAGCCATTCCAATTAAGCTTCTCAAGCTTGAGAGGAGTTGAGAAGAGAGAAACATTGAGAAATTATGAAAAAAGATCAAAATTCACACTTTACCTTACAAATTGCTTGATTCTTTGATCACGGTAGAGCCCCCCAACCAATCAATTGGTTTGGTGTGTTGATGGAGCCACCAATGGAGATTGAAGAAGGAGGGAAGCTCCAATTTCTTCAATTTGGAGAGAATTTTAGAGAATAGTAAAAATTATCATTATTTCAACATAATTCTGGCATAGTATAATTCTCCTATTTTTTTTTACAAAGGACTCAAGTTCTATTTAGAGGAGAGGGAGGCTCTAACCAAGACCAACTGATTTCTAGAATTTTCCAGATTCAGTTTGGTCAGAATTGGACTAGATTTGGACCTAGTTTGGTTCCTTTTTGATTCCGTTTGATCCAAGAGAGAGGAGAGATAAAAATATCACATTATTTTTGAGTTTAAAACTCATTCAAGCATGTGAAGTAGGCGCCTCCTTGAAGTGATCCCCTTTCCTTATACATGTGTCAAAATGGAATCATTATACCCAAAATATCTCATTTTTTAAAGTAATACTCATAGTTTTTTACTAACAAACCTTGTACATAGTCAACTCTTCATCTTATGTGGGCATTTACTCATTTTTGGTTGTTTTCTTTTACAAATTGGATTTATCTCCTCCCCACACATGGATTGATCCTATTGGCCCATAGGAACCTTAATTTAAATTTTTTCGAAAATCTGGACCCCTAGGATAAGGCCTCTTGAGCAGATTATACTTGATTTCTAATGCACCTTCTGGAAATCTTTTTGAACTTCTGTTTCAGGGAAACTTATTTTAATAAGATGAGAAATTTTTCTATCCAAAAATATTCAAAATCTGAATAATCTCTCTCTAGAATATTTTCTCTCTCTAGGCCAAAACTGGTAGAAACAAGATCTTTTATATTTCTGAAGAGGGATTTGACTACAGGGGAAGATACTGGACATCCTGAGAGGCTGGGGAGGAATCTTATAAGTTTGGTCATGATCAGAGCATGTTTGGGTTAGTGATTAGCGCCCAGTGCGGATTTTTCAAGTCTATTGGTGCTTAGAGGCCATGGAGAATCGGGGCCTTCCCCAGACCATCGTACCCAAACATACTCTGATGGAAACCAAACTTTGCAAGCATGTGGGGGGGACCCACATCCACATGCTTGCAAAGTTTGGTCACAATCGGAGCATGTTTGGATTAGTAATTAGCGCCCACTGCGGATTTTTTAAGTCTCTTGGTGCTTAAGAGACCTTGGAAAATTCGGGCCTTCCCCATACCATTGGACCCAAACTGCTACCATATATATAGGCAGTGATGTGTGTGAACACACTTAGGACCACCGGGGTACTTCTTCCCTCTTTAGGAGGTTTTTTCCCCCGGCTTGTATATACGCCCATTATTCTAGGGCTAACTTATCTTTGTACATTGACACAATCTAATACACGGTGTGTTGTGTGCATTCTTGCTTCTTCTTCTCCAAGCTTTGTGTGCTTTTTTGCAACCCTAATTCCAACAATTGGTATCAGAACAGGCATCGGCTCCTCCCAGGGCTATGCCGCTAGCACCCTCCGACTCACGTTCTCCGATTGAGGTGAGCTTTCACGAGCGCTTGCAGGTCCCTATACTCTACAGAAATTGCATATGAGGTCGTTTTGGGCTTGTGAGATCCCTGTCTCCACCGCACAATGGATTCGGGTACTAGCAACGGAAGTAGCACATCGTGCGCAGGTAGGGGTCTCACACTTGGGGCCTCGCCCTCACGGATATCCGGACAAGAGACTAATCCGTGAACTCCCCTTCCTTACATATGTGTCAAAATGGAATCATTATACCCAAAATATCTCATATTTTTAATATTGCTCATAGTTTTTTACTAATAAACCTTGTACATTTTCAACTCTTCATCTTATGTGAAATATGCACCTCCTTTAAAGAACTCCCCTTCCTTACATATGTGTCAAAATGGAATCATTATACCCAAAATATCTCATATTTTTAATATTGCTCATAGTTTTTTACTAATAAACCTTATACATTTTCAACTCTTCATCTTATGTGAGCATTTACTCATTTTTGGATACCCAAAATATCTCATATTTTTAATATTGCTCATAGGTTTTTTACTAATAAACCTTGTACATTTTCAACTCTTCATCTTATGTGAGCATTTACTCATTTTTGGGTATCTTCTTTTACAAATTGGATTTACCTCCTCCTCCCTACACATGGATTGATGCTATTGGCCCATAGGAACCTTAATTGGACCATAATCCAAAAATTTCTGAAAATCTAGACCCTTAGGCTAAGGTCCTTTATACCCATTTCCAATTAATTCCAATTGCACATTGGAAAGTTCTTTTTGAATTTTTGTTTCAGGGAAACTTATTTTAATAAGATGAGATAATTTTCTATCCAAAAATATTAAAATTTTGAATATTCTCTCTCTAGGTTAAAACAGTTAAAAACAAGTCTTTTATATTTCTGAAGAGGGATTGATTACAGGGGAAGATGCTGGACATTTTGAGAGACTGGGGAGGAATCTTACAGGGCTCCATTTTTGCATTACAAGTTCTGTACAGGTGTTTTCGTCATTTTGTGTAAAAATTTTGACAGTGCAGTTTTCTACAAAACAGGCATACGTATTCTATTGTGGACTGTGCTACATAGCACGAGTTGTTTTCTGTTCAGTCTTTGCTTCATTACAGGTAGCTTTTGCATCAATTTCAGTCAATGGCCATGGCTAATAACAACAATGATGTATTTCGCATGTTGTCTGTTGGTGATGACAAATTGGATGGATACAGCAACTACCCACTTTGGGCATACATGATGCAGCATGTTTTGGTTGCAAAAGGAGTGTGGAACATTGTGCAGGGTATGGATGTACGTTTAGGTTCTATGGATGTAGGATCTGTTGAGGATGTTGCAGGTTCTAGCAGCTCTATTGTTGCTGTTGTTTTACCCACTACTGAACAAGCTCATTGGGATAGTAAAGATGCGCATGCTCATGGCTTGATTGCACTTTCTGTCAAACGTAACATCACTCCACATATTCGTTCAGCTAAAACAGCAAAACAGGCTTGGGATATTCTAGCTGGTTTGTATGCAGGTCGTAAACGAGGCAAAAATATCTTACCTACGTAAAGAGCTAGAATTGAAGATTATGTAGGAAGATGATGACATGAATGTTTTTCTTGCTGAGATTAAAGATATCAAGGAACAATTGATTTCTCCCAGTGAGATTATTCCTGATCATTCTCTTGTGCAGACTGTTCTTGATGCTTTACCTGAGTCATATCAGACTTTTGCTTCCACGTGGAGACTTGTTACTTAGGACAGACCTGATGTTGTCAAGTATGATACTTTAGTCAACAAGCTCTTGCAAGAAGTGCAGTCCAGGCAAAATAGGGCTAGTAGGCAGCGTGTAATTGATCAGGCATTTGTTGCTGCCCAGCAGAGAAGAAGTGGTAAGGCAGCCCCTTCCACTGTTTCTTCTCCTATTAGTAGCGCTGCAACTTCTTCTCCTTCCACAGGTAGCAACAATAGGTCTGAGAAGGCTCTTGATAAAGGCAAGAAAAAGATCAGGTGCAACTATTGTAAGGCAACTGATCATGTCATTAAGAATTACCCTAAGCTAAAGGCTAAAGAGGCAAAGAAGAAAGAGTCAAATGCAGCCACAATAGCAGATGCTTCTACAAATGCAGATTCTGCAAATGTTGTGCAGGATACAGAATGGGTGTTTAGCATGTATTGCCAGTATGACCCATCTGTACATGATGCATGTTTGGCAGTGTCTGTTGACTCTGATGTATGGAATTTTGACAGTGGTGCTACAAAGCACATTACCTCGCATCGTGATATGTTCACTTGTCTTGAGGCTGTCTCTAATGGGAATTATTGTCACATGTGCCAATAATGCTTCTTACCCAGTGAAGGGTGTTGGTAAAATTATGCTTACTGCTGTAAATGGCAACGCTTTCACACTTTCAGATGCTTTGTATGTGCCAGGGATAAAGAAAAATCTATTGTCTGTCTCTGCGCTTGCTAGACTTGGACTTGTAGTCAAATTTGTGGATGATAGATGTACTGTTCATGATTTGACTTCTGGTGATACGATTATTGCATCTAGCACCTTGTTTCATGGGCTGTATAGGCTCAATTTTTATGACAAGTGTGTGGAAGATTCAGCGAATGCAGATGAAAAGGCAGTTTCAGATGTAAAACTATGGCATGCTCGTTTTGGTCATCTGAACTTTGCTAGTTTGCTGCGTTTGCAGAAATTTGATATGGTTGCTTCATTGCCCCCTCTTGAGGCACCATTGAAACATGTTTGTGAAGGCTGTATTTTGGGCAAAATGTAGCATTCTGCGTTTCCAAAGGATGGTTCCGTGCAGGCCACTCGCAAATTGCAACTTGTACATAGTGATGTATGTGGGCCTATGCAAACTAAACACTTGTACTTCGTGACTTTCATTGATGATTACTCAAGGAATGCATGGGTATATCCACTGAAGGCAAAGTCCGAAGTGTTTTTGTGCTTCAAACAGTTTTTTCTTATGGTTGAAAATGTATCCAATTGTACTGTGGGCACCCTCCGTTCTGATCGAGGGGGGGAGTACTTGTCTAAAGAGTTTGATGCATTTCTGGCTAGTCGTGGGATAAAACACCAATGTACAGTGCCGTATACCCCTCAGCAAAATGGTGTTGCTGAGAGAAAAAACAGGTCACTTATGGAGATGGCATGATGTATGGTCAAGAGCCAAGCTACGGTTGAGTGTGTGTGGCTGAGACGGCTTATGGTGGTTGACTTGGGTGTTGGACGACAGGAGTCTGCCACCTCTATCTACACTGACAGTCAGAGCGCATTGGTAGTCTCGAGAAACCTAGTTTTTCATGCTCGCACAAAGCACATTGAGGTGCATTATCACTATGTCAGGGAGAGACTCTCAGCAGGAGAGATCAGCTTAGCATATGTGCCAACACAGGACAACCTCGCCGATCTTTTCACAAAGGCGCTTCCTCGTGTGAGAAGTTTGAAGCTTTCCGCAAAGCTTTGGGCTTGCTCCCCTTTGTGGACTGATCTACTTCGGGCATGGCACTTCCCTATACATGAGTGCCAGCTCTCGTTCACACCATCACTCCCAGGGGGGATTTGTTGCCATATATATAGGTAGTGATGTGTCTGAACACACTTAGGACTGTCGGGGCACTTTTTTCCTCTTTAGGAGGTTTTTTTTTCGGCTTGTATATGCGCCCATTATCCTAGGGCTAACATCTTTGTACATTGACACAATCTAATACACGGTGTGTTGTGTGCATTCTTGCTTCTTCTTCTCCAAGCTTTGTGTGCTTTCCTGCAACCCTAATTCCAACACAAACATGCCCCGATTGGGACCAAACTTTGCAATCATGGGGGGGGACCACCCCCACATGCTTGCAAAGTTTGGTCATGATCGGAGCATGTTTGGGTTAGTGATTAGCAAGTGTGCGGATGTTTTAAGTCTCTTGGTGCTTAAGAGGCCAAGGAAAATTAGGGCCTTCCCCACATGCTTGCAAAGTTTGGTCATGATCGGAGTATGTTTGGGTTAGTGATTAGCACCAAGTGCGGATGTTTTAAGTCTCTTGGTGCTTAAGAGGCCAAGGAAAATCAGGGCCTTCCCCATACAATCGTACCGAAACATACTCCGATGGAAACCAAACTTTGCAAGCATGTGGGGGGGGGACCCATCCCCACATACTTGCAAAGTTTGGTCACAATCGGAGCATGTTTGGATTAGTAATTAGTGCCCAGTGCAGATTTCTCAAGTCTCTTGGTGCTTAAGAGACCTTGGAAAATCCGGGCCTTCCCCATACCATTGTACCCAAACATGCTCCGATTGGGACCAAACTTTGAAATCATGGGGGGGGAGGATCGACCCCCACATGCTTGCAAAGTTTGGTCATGATCGGAGCATGTTTGGGTTAGTGATTAGCGCCCAGTGCGGATTTTTCAAGTCTCTTGGTGCTTAAGAGGCCAGAGAGAATCAGGGCCTTCCCCATACCATCCTACCTAAACATACTCCCAAACTCTGCAAGCATGTGGGAGAGACCCACCCTCACAAGCTTGCAAAGTTTGGTCACAATAAGAGCATGTTTGGATTAATAATTAGTGCCCACTGCGGATTTTTCAAGTCTCTTGGTGCTTAAGAGACCTTGGAAAATCCACGCCTTCCCCATACCATTGTACCCAAACATGCTCCGATTTGGGACCAAACTTTGCAAGCATGGGGGGGGACCCACCCGCCACATGCTTGCAAAGTTTGGTCATGATCGGAGCATGTTTGGGTTAGTGATTACTGCGCCAAGTGCGGATGTTTCAAGTAGCCATGGCTTACTGCTTCCAAAAAGAGAGCCAAAGAAGCTTCCTACACATCAAAAGAGTGTAGAAAAGAAGGAAATTGATAGAGCTTTGGAGAAATTAGCGCCCATTGTTGCGGATTTTTCAAGTCTTTTGGTGCTTAACAGACCTTGGAAAATCCGGGCCTTCTCCATACCATTGTACCCAGACATGCTCCGATTGGGACCAAACTTTGCAAGCATGGGGGGGGGACCCATGCCTACATGCTTGCAAAGTTTTGGACCATGTTTGGGTTAGTGATTAGCGCCAAGTGCACATGTTTCAAGTCTCTTGGTGCTTAATAGGCCACGGAGAATCGGGGCGTTCCCCATACCATCGTACCTAAACATACTCCGATGGAAACCAAACTTTGCAAGCATGTGGGGGGAACCCACCCCCACATGCTTGCAAAGTTTGGTCACAATCGGAGCATGTTTAGATTAGTAATTAGCATCCTGTGTGGATTTTACAAGTCTCTTGGTGCATAAGAGACCTTGGAAAATCCGCGCCTTCCCCATACCATTGTACTCAAACATGCTCCGATTGGGACCAAACTTTGCAAGCATGGGGGGGGACAATCCGCACTGGGTAGTAATTACTAATCCAAACATGCTCCGATTGTGACCAAACTTTGTAAGCATGTGGGGATGGGTCCCCCTTGTAAAGTTTGGTTTCTATTGGAATACCCCTTGTAAAGTTTAGTTTCGATTGGAATATGTTTGGGTACGATGGTATGGGGAAGGCCCCGATTCTCCATGGCCTCTTAAGCACCAAGAGACTTGAAAACTCTGCACTTGGCGCTAATCACTAACCCAAAAATGCTCCAATCATGACCAAACTTTGCAAGCATGTGGGGGTGGTCCCCCCACATGCTTGCAAAGTTTGGTCATGATTGGAGCATTTTTGGGTTAGTGATTAGCGCCAAGTGCAGAGTTTTCAAGTCTCTTGGTGCTTAAGAGGCCATGGAGAATCGGGGCCTTCCCCATACCATCGTACCCAAACATATTCCAATCGAAACTAAACTTTACAAGGGGTATTCCAATAGAAACCAAACTTTACAAGGGGGACCCATCCCCACATGCTTACAAAGTTTGGTCACAATCGGAGCATGTTTGGATTAGTAATTACTACCCAGTGCGGATTTTTTAAGTCTCTTCTGGTGCTTAAGAGACCTTGGAAAATCCGGGCCTTCCCCATACCATTGTACCCAAACATGCTCCGAATGGGACTAAACTTTGGAAGCATGGGGGGGACCCACCCCCACGTTGCAAAGTTTGATCGTCATGATCAGAGCATGTTTGGGTTAGTGAGATTAGCACCCAGTGCGGATTTTTCAAGTCTATTGGTGCTTAAGAGGCCATGGAGAATCGGGACCTTCCCCAGACCATCGTACCCAAACATACTTCGATGGAAACCAAACTTTGCAAGCATGTGGAAAGGATACACCCCCACATGCTTGCAAAGTTTGGTCATAATCGGAGCATGTTTGGATTAGTAATTAGCACCCACTGCGGATTTTTTAAGTCTCTTGGTGCTTAAGAGACCTTGGAAAATCCGGGCCTTCCCCATACCATTGCACCCAAACATGCTCCGATTAGGACCAAACTTTGCAAGCATGGGGAGGGGGACCCACCCCCACATGTATGCAAAGTTTGGTCAGATCGGAGCATGTTTGGGTTAGTGATTAGAGCTATGTGCGGATGTTTAAGGTCTCTTGGTCCTTTTAAGAGGCCATGGAGAATCGGGGCCTTCTCCCCATACAATCAAACCCAAACATACTCTGATGGAAACCAAACTTTTCAAGCATGTGGGGGGGACACCCCCACATGCTTACAAAGTTTGGTCACAATCGGAGCATGTTTGGATTAGTAATTAGCACCCAGTAGTGTGGATTTCTCAAGTCTCTTGGTGCTTAATAGACCTTGGAAAATCCCAGCCTTTCCCATACCATTGTACCCAAACATGCTCCGATTGGGACCAAACTTTGCAAGAAGGGGGGGGGATCGACCCCCACATACTTGCAAAATCTGGTTATTATCGGAGCATGTTTGGGTTAGTGATTAGCCTAGTGCAGATTTTTCAAGTCTCTTGGTGCTTAAGAGGCCTTCCCCATACCATCGTACCCAAACATACTTGGATAGAAAACTAAACTTTGCAAGCATGTGGGAGAGGGACCCACCCTCGCAAGCCTGCAAAGGTTTGGTCACAATCGGAGCATGTTTGGATTAGTAATTAGCGCCCACTGCGGATTTTTTAAGTCCCTTGGTGCTTAAGAGACCTTCGAAAATCTGGGCCTTCCCCATACCATTGTACCCAAACATGCTCCGATTGGGACCAAACTTTGCAAGAATGGGGTCGGGGGACAGACCCACACATGGTTGCAAAGTTTGGTCATGATCGGAGCATGTTTGCGTTAGTGAGAGCGCACAGTGTGGATTTTCCAAATCTCTTGGTGCTTAAGAGGCCATGGAGAATCGAGGCCTTCCCCATACCATCGTACCCAAAAATACTTCGATGGAAATCAAACTTTGCAAGCATGTGGGAGGGACCCACGCTCACAATCTTGCAAAGTTTGGTCACAATCGGAGCATGTTTGGATTAGTAATTAGCGCCCACTACTACGGATTTTTCAGGTCTCTTGGTGCTTAAGAGACCTTGGAAAATCCGGACCTTCTCTATACCATTGTACCCAAACATGCTCCGATTGGGACCAAACTTTACAAGCATGGGAGGGGCCCATGCCTACATGCTTGCAAAGTTTGGTCATAATCGGACCATGTTTGTGTTAGTGATTAGCGCCAAGTGCAGATGTTTCAAGTCTCTTGGTGCTTAAGAGGCCACAGAGAATCGGGGCGTTCCCCATACCATCGTACTCAAACATACTCCGATGGAAACCAAACTTTGCAAGAATCTTGGGGAAACCCACCCCCACACGCTTGCAAAGTTTGGTCACAATCGGAGCATGTTTGGATTAGTAATTAGCGTCCAAAGCGGATTTTACAAGTCTCTTGGTTCTTAAGAGACCTTGGAAAATCCTTGCCTTCCCCATACCATTGTACACAAACATGCTCCGATTGGGACCAAACTTTGCAAGCATGGGGAAGGGGACCCACCCCCACATGCTTGCAAAGTTTGGTCATGATTGGAGCATGTTTGGGTTAGTGATTCGCGCCAAGTGCGGAGTTTTCAAGTCTCTTGGTACTTAAGAGGCCAAGGAGAATCAGAGCCTTTTCCATACCATCGTACCCAAACATACTCCGATGGAAACCAAACTTTACAAGCACATGGGGGGACCCACACCCACATGCTTGCAAAGTTTGGTCACAATCAGGGCATGTTTGCATTAGTAATTAGCGCCCAGTGCGGATTTTTCAAGTCTCTTGTGGTGCTTAAGAGACCTTGGAAAATCCGGGCCTTCCCCATACTATTGTATGCAAACATGCTCCGATTGGGACTAAACTTTGCAAGCATGGGGGGGCCCACCCCCACATGCTTGCAAAGTTTGATCGTCATGATCCAAGCATGTTTGGGTTAATGATTAGCACCCATGGAGAATCGGGGCCTTCCCCAGACCATTGTACCCAAACATACTCCGATGGAAACCAAACTTTGCAAGCATGTGGGGGGGATGCACCCCCATATGCTTGCAAAGTTTGGTCATAATCGGAGCATGTTTGGATTAGTAATAAGCACCCATTGCGGATTAGTAATTAGCACCCACTGCGGATTTTTAAGTCTCTTGGTGCTTAAGAGACCTTGGAAAATCCGGGGGTTCCTCATACCATTGTACCCAAACATGCTCCGATTGGGACCAGACTTTGCAAGCATGGGGAGGGGGACCCACCCCCACATGCTTGCAAAGTCTGGTCGTCCCAATCGGAGCATCTTTGGGTTAGTGATTAGCGCCCAGTGCGGATGTTTCAAGTCTCTTGGTGCTTAAGAGGCCATGGAGAATCGGCGGCTTCCCCCCATACAGTCAAACCCAAACATACTCTGATGGAAACCCCCACATGCTTACAAAGTTTGGTCATAATCGAGGCATGTTTGGATTAGTAATTAGCGCCCAGTGTGGATTTTTCAAGTCTCTTGGTGCTTAACAGACCTTGGAAAATCCGCGCCTTCCCCATACCATTGTACCCAAACATGCTTCGATTGGGACCAAACTTTGCAAAGTGGGGGGGGGAGGACCGACCCCCACATGCTTGGAAATTTTGGTTATGATCGGAGCATGTTTGGGTTAGTGATTAGCACCCAGTGCGGATTTTTCAAGTCTCTTGGTGCTTAAGAGCCCTTCCATGGAGAATCAGGGCCTTCCCCATACCATCGTACCCAAACATACTCGGATAGAAACTAAACTTTGCAAGCATGTGGGAGAGGAACCCACCCTCACAAGCTTGTAAAGTTTGGTCACAATCGGAGCATGTTTGGATTAGTAATTAGCACCCACTCTGCGGATTTTTTAAGTCCCTTGGTGCTAAAGAGACCTTGGAAAATCCGGGCCTTCCCCATACCATTGTACCCGAACATGCTCCGATTGGGACCAAACTTTGCAAGCATGGGGGGGGGACCCACCCCCACATGCTTGCAAAGTTTGGTCATGATCGGAGCATGTTTGGGTTAGTGATTAGCACCAAGTGCGGATGTTTTAAGTCTCTTGGTGCTTAAGAGGCCATGGAGAATCGGGGCCTTCCTCATACCATCGTACCCAAACATACTCCGATGGAAACCAAACTTTGCCAGCATGTGGGGGGAACCCACCCCCACATGGTTGCAAAGTTTGGTCACAATCGAAGTATGTTGGGAGTAGTAATTAGCGCCTAGTGTGGATCTTGCAAGTCTCTTGGTGCTTAAGAGACCTTGGAAAATCCGCGCCTTCCCCATGCCATTGTACCCAAACATGCTCCGATTGGGTCCAAACTTTGCAAGCATGGGAGAGGGACCCACCCTCACATGCTTGCAAAGTTTGAGCATGATCGAAGCATGTTTAGATTAGTAATTAGTGCCCAGTGCGGAGTTTTCAAGTCTCTTGGTGCTTAAGAGGCCATGGAGAATCGAGGCCTTCCCCATACCATCGTACCCAAACATACTCTGATGGAAACCAAACTTTGCAAGAATGTGGCAAGGACCCACCCCCACATGCTTGCAAAGTTTGGTAACAATTAGAGCATGTTTGGATTAGTAATTAGCGCCCACTGCAGATTTTGCAAGTCTCTTGGTGCTTAAGAGACCTTGGAAAATCCGGGCCTTCCCCATACCATTGTGCCCAAACATGCTCCGATTGGGACCAAACTTTGCAAGCATGGGGGGGGGACCCACCCCCACATGGTTGCAAAGTCTGGTCATCATGATCAGAGCATGTTTGGGTTAGTGATTATAGCGCCAAGTGCGGAGTCTCTTGGTTCATATAAGAGGCCATGGAGAATCGGGACCTTCCCCATACCATCGTACCCCAACATACTCCAATGGAAACCAAACTTTGCAAGAATGTGGGGGGGACCCATCCCCACATGCTTGCAAAGTTTGGTCACAATCGGAGCATATTTGGATTAGTAATTAGCGCCCACTACGAATTTTTTAAGTCTCTTCGTGCTTAAGAGACATTGGAAAATCTGGGTCTTCCCCATACCTTTGTACCTAAACATGCTCCGATTTGGGACTAAACTTTGCAAGGATGGGGGGGGGACCCAACCCCACACGCTTGCAAAGTTTGGTGTAATGATCGGAGCATGTTTGGGTTAGTGATTAGCGCCTAGTGCGAATTTTTCAAGTCAATTGGTGCTTAGAGGCCATCGAGAATTGGGGCCTTCACAGACCATCGTACCCAAACATACTCCGATGGAAACCAAACTTTGCAATGTGGGGGGGACCCACCCCCACATGCTTGCAAAGTTTGGTCACAATCGAAGTATGTTTGGATTAGTAATTAGCGCCCAGTGCGGATTTTTTAAGTCTCGTGTGGTGCTTAAGAGACCTTGGAAAATCCGGGCCTTCCCCATACCATTGTGCATGCAAACATGCTCCGATTGGGACTAAACTTTGCAAGCATGGGGGGGACCCACCATCACATGCTTGCAAAGTTTAATCGTCATCATCAGAGCATGTTTGGGTTAGTGATTAGCGCCCAGTACGGATTTTTCAAGTCTATTGGTGCTTAAGAGGCCATTGAGAATCAGGGCCTTCCCCAGACCATCGTACCCAAACATACTCCGATGGAAACCAAACTTTGCAAGCATGTGGGGGGGATTCACCCCCACATGCTTGCAAAGTTTGGTCATAATCGGAGCATGTTTGGATTAGTAATTAGCACCCACTGTGGATTTTTTTAGTCTTTTGGTGCTTAAGAGACCTTGGAAAATCCGGGCCTTCCCCATACCATTGTACCCAAACATGCTCCGATTGGGACCAAACTTTGCAAGCATGGGGAGGGGGACCCACCCCCACATGCTTGCAAAGTTTGGTGATGATCACCCCCACATGCTTGCAAAGTTTGGTCATGATCGGAGCATGTTTGGGTTAGTGATTAGCGCTATGTGCGGATGTTTCAAGTCTCTTGGTGCTTAAGAGGCCATGGAGAATCGGGGCTTCTCCCCATATAATCAAACCCAAACATACTCTGATGGAAACCAAACTTTGCAAGCATGTGGGGGGGGGGACCACCCCCACATGCTTACAAAGTTTGGTCACAATTAGAGCATGTTTGGATTAGTAATTAGCGCCCAGTGTGGATTTTTCAAGTCTCTTGGTGCTTAACAGACCTTGGAAAATCCGCGCCTTCCCCATACCATTGTACCCAAAATTGCTCCGATTGGGACCAAACTTTGCAAGCATGGGGGGGGGGAGGACCGACCCCCACATGCTTGGAAATTTTGGTTATGATCGGAGTATGTTTGGGTTAGTGATTAGCGCCCAGTGCGGATTTTGCAAGTCTCTTGGTGCTTAAGAGCCCTTCCATGGAGAATCAGGGCCTTCCCCATACCATCATACCCAAACATACTCGGATAGAAACTAAACTTTGCAAGCATGTGGGAGAGGGACCTACCCTCACAAGCTTGCAAAGTTTGTCACAATCGGGCATGTTTGGATTAGTAATTAGCAAACACTCTGTGGATTTTTTAAGTCCCTTGGTGCTCAAGAGACCTTGAAAATCCGGGCCTTCCCCATACCATTGTACCATTGTACCCAAACATGCTCCGATTGGGACCAAACTTTGCAAGCATGGGGGGGGACCCACCTCCACATGCTTGCAAAGTTTGGTCATGATCGGAGCATGTTTGGGTTGGTGATTAGCACCAAGTGCGGATGTTTCAAGTCTCTTGGTGCTTAAGAGGCCATGGAGAATCGGGGCCTTTCTCATACCCATCCCCACATGCTTGCAAAGTTTGGTCACAATCGGAGCATGTTTGAATTAATAATTAGCGCCTAGTGTGGATTTTGCAAGTCTCTTGGTGCTTAAGAGACCTTGGAAAATCCGCGCCTTCCCCATGCCATTGTACCCAAACATGTTCCGATTGGGTCCAAACTTTGCAAGCATGGGAGAGGGACCCACCCCCTCATTCTTGCAAAGTTTGAGCATGATGGAAGCATGTTTGGATTAGTAATTAGCGCCCAGTGCGTATTTTTCAAGTCTCTTGGTGCTTAAGAGGCCATGGAGAACCTTCCCCATATCATCGAACCCAAACATACTTCGATAGATACCAAACTTTGCAAGCATGTGGGAGGGACCCACCCTCACAAGCTTGGAAAGTTTGGTCACCATCGAAGCATGTTTGGATTAGTAATTAGCGCCCATTGTGGAATTTTCAAGTCTCTTGGTACTTAAGAGACCTTGAAAAATCCGGGCCTTCCCCATACCATTGTACCCAAACATGCTTCGATTGGGACCAAACTTTGCAAGCATGGGGGGGACCCACCCCCACATGCTTACAAAGTCTGGTCATCATGATCAGAGTATGTTTAGGTTAGTGACTATAGCGCCAAGTGCGGAGTCTCTTGGTGCATAAGAGGCCATGGAGAATCGGGGCCTTCCCCATACCATCGTACCCCAACATACTCCGATGGAAACCAAACTTTGCAAGAATGTGGGAGGGACCCACCCCCACATGCTTGCAAAGTTTGGTCATAATTGGAGCATATTTGGATTAGTAATTAGCGCCCAGTGCGGAATTTTCAAGTCTCTTGGTGCTTAAGAGACATTGGAAAATCTGGGTCTTCCCCATACCATTATACCCAAACATGCTCCGATTTGGGACTAAACTTTGCAAGGATGGGGGGGGACCCAACCCCACACGTTTGCAAAGTTTGGTGTAATGATCAGAGCATGTTTGGGTTAGCGCCCAGTGCAGATTTTTCAAGTCAATTGGTGCTTAGAGGCCATGGAGAATCAGGGCCTTCCCCAGACCATCGTACCCAAACATACTCCGATGGAAACCAAACTTTGCAATGTGGGGTGGACCCACCCCCACATGCTTGCAAAGTTTGGTCATCACAATCGGAGTATGATTGGATTAGTAATTAGCGCCCACTGCGGATTTTTTAAGTCTCTTGGTGCTTAAGAGACCTTGGAAAATCCGGGCCTTCCCCATACCATTGTACCCAAACATACTCCGATTGGGTCCAAACTTTGCAAGCATAGGGGGAGGATGCACCCCCACTGTTACGTTCCCGTAACGCCGCTACGGGCCTTACCATAGGAGGGGACGGCCTCTGGCTCACCACCCAGCCATAGAGGAAGAATGAGGATTGCCCCTCATCCCCTAGGCTATATAGTGTGTGGCCTGCCGTCCACACTAGCCTGGCCGCCCATGACTCCACATGGGCGTCTTCTTCCACTGAACCCCAGACATGGCCATCCGGTCTGCCGTATGTGACATTACCCGCCCCTTAAGAAGAGTTTTCGTCCTCGAAAACAAACTGGGGAAACCTTTTGGAAATTGCACTACGGCGTTCCCAGGTTGCCACCTCATCCCTATCTGTCCATTTAATAAGTACCTCCTAGTACACTTTATGTCGGGTTTGTCTGTCACGATACTCTAGAATCTTTTCAGGTTCATATGGTATCTTTGGTGGCTCTATCAAGTCCACCAAAATCTCTGGAGAAACTGCGTTCTCTAACCCGTGAATTGATTTCTTCAGTTTACTGACATGGAAGACAGGATGGACTTGAGAACTCTCCGGTAACTCAAGTTTATATGCTACGTCCCCAATCTTCTTAAGGATTTTAAAAGGACCACAATATCTCGGAGAAAGTTTATCACACTTTCTCGTTTTCATGGTTTCTGACTGCGCAAGGACCTTGAGGAATACAAAGTCACCTTCTGCAAAGGTCACCTTTCTTCGTCCTTTATCCGCATAAGTTTTAGCGCGATCCTGAGCGCTACGAATGCTCTCACGTGCGGCTCTGAGCATATCATTCATATCTTCAAGGAAATCCTTGACAGATTGAATCTTCTCCTTTTCTAGGCCTACAGCCATCGGAGATCTCGACTGGGATCCATACATTAACATGAATGGTGTAAATCCAGTCGCGCTGAGTGTTTGGAGCTGTATTATAGGCAAACTCCCAATAAGGGCAAGTACTCTTCCCAATTAGATTGCTTCTTACTAACATAAGAACGCAACATATCCTGTAGAATTTGGTTAACTCTTTCAGTTTGACCATCAAACTCCGGATGATCTGCCGTACTCATACTCAGAGTAGTATCTAGCTTTTGAAGACTTCCCTCCAAAAATGACTGTTGAACTTTCTATCTCTATCCGACACTATATCTACGGGTAGGCCATATAGCTTGTAGAGATGTTCAATAAAGAGTTTTTCCAACTCTGGCATTTTTACAGTTTTCTCGTGGTAATAAACTTTGCCATTTTTACCTGTCCACTACCACCCACACCGAGTCATTCCCTCGACTCGTCTTGGGTAAACCGGTAATGAAATCCATGGAAATGCTTTTCCATTTTCCTTGAGGAATCTCCAGCGGACGGAGTAGTCCTTTAACCTTAAGACGTTCATGTTTATTGACCTGGCACTTACTGCATTTCAGCACATAAGTCTGGACTTCCTTAAACAAACTAGGCCAATAAAACTGTCTTTTTACTAGTGCATAGGTCTTCTGAATCCCAAGATGACCCGCACTTGGACTATCATGACTTTCTTTAAGAATTTGGGCCCGAAAGTCACCAATAGTTGGTACACATACTCTACCCTTGTAAAGTAAGTACCCGTCGTCACATTAGGAACTCAATGGAGTCTTCTTGGGCCCTTTTATTTGGCAGTTTAAGGGAGTCAAACCTTTTCTCTTAAGAAGAAACGTTTTCTAATTTGAAGCTTCAAAACGGCTACTTTATTCGAATTTGAATTTTGGGGGGAAAATGGAATTTAAAATCTAGCGGATAAAACCATATCATGTAACATATCTATGGAAAGCTCTTGATGCGTAGATCACGGATCTGTAATCTCCGCTCAAATCGGAGCTTGTAACGTAGAAGTTATGGAGGTCCGAAAATTGTAAAATTGCCCCCCCCCCCCCTTTTGGGGGGAAAAGTGCACCCTTTGACCACTCTTACACCTCTCTTACAAACCCATGGTTTTTGCTTACATGGTGGGCTCCTATTTGTCAAAAAGTTAAATGTTTCCATAACCTCATGGCAAATTAAAGGGCCCAAAAAGACTCCATTGAGTTCCTAATGATGGAGTAATTAGTATATTTCTCCCACGTGTTCGGTCGAGCTCGACCGCCGCCGCCTACGGGCAATTCGACGTGCCATTAACTGGGGAAGTCATTGGTAAGCAAATGTCTAGTAGTACCCACGCAAGCCGTGATTTGGTATTTCAACCAAAACCCCAAGGCAAATTTCATGCCTTGATTTTGCATCATGTCATTAGCACAGAAGCTAATGTACTGGAGAGCACTCTAGTAGCACAAATTCTTAGGCTATGCTACTAGATATTTGTAGACTACGCTACCATGTTGCATCACCAACTTGTTAAAACTTCTCCTTGGAAAGCTCTACGGCCATAGGAGAAATAAACTAGAGCCAATCTAATCATGCATCACAAGGATTAGTTCCAAAGTTGAGAGATACTTTCTCTCTTAGAGTAACATCTTTGCACAAGCATATGCTCTAGAATCTTGTTGAGTTTCTAACTACCATCAATCTATGGATGGTTAAACTCCACTCTAACTCAGAGTAAATGTAACTTTTGAAGATTTCCCTTCAAATATAACAATCAAACTTCCTATCTCTTATGCCATACTATATATGTGGGTAGACCATATAGTATGTGGAGATGTTTGATAAAGATTCTTGCACCACTATGGGTGTTTGGAGTTACATCCAATCACTTATAACTCTTTGTTGCTATTACCAGACACATCCCTTCAAGTATTGTCTGGACTCACACAACTATTTGAGTTTATGTGATATTTGAGGATATCCCTCCTTTTCTCAAGAAAGGTTTTTGTCCTCAAAAACTGTACTCTCAAGCGAACTACGCGCTAGTGTCATTGGTCCAAGAACAAATCTAGACCGTGTTTAATATCATATGTTATATTCTTGAGTCTTCCAAGAAACTTTTAAACATCTTGCAACGAAGATGTGGTATAGTGTCTACGCACATATGGTGGTACTATTGATAAACTACTTTGCAACAAATCAGTGGTTTCACACTTGTAACAAAGTGCTTCATTGTTGCATATTATTACCCTTTATAAGCGGTTACACACTTATGAATCATTTGGGTGGGTTGTACCATCTATCAAGAAAAATTCCAAACTACTAATAACCACATTATCAATCCACAGATAATGACTGAGCTTGCTGCGAAGCCATAGGTTGCTAGATAATTGATGGTAATTACACAAGCCCAATGTCTCATTACATCATAAATTCAATATAAATGCAAACATCACAGTACTTCGTGATGATGAACTTAGGAATATCATCCTATCCCTGTTTGGTGTTGGTATGAAGTATAACTATAAGAACATTATTTGCTGCCTCCTCATTATAGCGGCAAAGCTACCTACCCATCACAGGTGGCAATCTCTACCAAGCTATAACCAATGACAAGCAAATAAACGAGTACTCTTGTAAGAACTTCATAACCATATCTCGCACCAAACTCATAATCACTACGGATTAAATGCCAGGGCTTGCAAAATTGAATGTTATCTGATAGGTAGTAGAGGGGATCATCAAACTACGGATGACCTTGACAACTCACTAGGACTAGTGATGTGTAACTTTTAAGTTACTCCACTCTCTTTGCTTATTCCATACCATCGCGAACAAATCGGTCCCTCGATTTGAGCAACGTCAACATATTTATGAGTACCTCGATACTCATGGATTGTGGTTCGGTAATTTAAAATGTTGATCTAGAGTATCTTTCACTCGAGGATCTTAATTTTATTAGCAGCTATGTATTAGTATAGTGAGTAACTACGTACCCACTATCATCACACTAGTAGCTCCGTACTAGTCTGTGAGTAACTCCGTACCCAATGGTGTACCTCCCCCGAAGTACCCTATACAACCATCTATAACAAGATGCTTAAGTCACTTGCTGTGACTACACAAATTGACCCCTCCATTGCACATTGCAGTACAATTTCTGGTATTACAACACAAATTTTTGGACGTCCTTATCATAGAGGTCAACTTAAAAACTAGTGCATAGGTCTTGTGGAGTCTCGGCTGACCTAACCACACTACTGGTGACTTCCTACAAAAAATGTGGCACCGAAGTCACCACCTATGTACTTTAACTCCGTAAAGTACATGGTCTTCATCTATCATCTATGGAAAGTTGTAAAACATTCCTGCGATGGATTTTTATCACCCTAAAATTATTGTGCACTATTTTAATTGGAAGAGTTTTTTTCCTGGATACCATGGTTCACCCCAAGCTCATCTGTTGCTAAATTCTCCGATTTAACAAAAGATATGTCTGCCTCCGAACACTCCAGTTCAGCCCCAGACTTTGAGTTTACTTCTTAACACTCCGGTTAAGTCAAAACTCACCAGATACAGTAGGATTTACCACTAAAAGCTCTCCGGCTTAGCCTCCTATCCTAACTTAGCCCAAGTTTATGTACACTTCATATGTCGGATCCGATACTAACAACAACCAGGCTCGTCTGGAGTGAGATACTACTCACTATTGCCATGTAAAACCTTATTAAATCCATGGAATGCTCTACTCATTCCCAAGGGGTCATACGACTTATAGGGTTTACATGCACATGAACTTTGTAAGCAAAATAGCCTGTCATGCAATATTACAATTGCTTATGTAGGAAAGTAATATATTTCCCAAATTCATATGGTAGCAACTAAAATGTGCTCACAATCGCACACTTATGTTGAACATAGGCAAGACTACCCTTGCAAAATGCTATAGGGCGTCCCCCATGCATGAAACTGTCCAACCAAACTAGTCTTACTGCTAACCTCTAGATTTAGATCACTCCGGAACTAAATCACTTTGTTAGCACTAGTACACCATCATGGTCTTGCTACCTAGAGCTTCTCCGAACTCTGTAACACTGGGTTTTATCCCATCTTATGGCTATATTTGGCAATTTTCAAAGTTCAAATTTTATCTTGCACACTTTATCACTACAGACAAGTGTACATACGGACCTGCCAAAGAGTCAAGTTACATGCACAAGCCTTGGCGTCCCATTCCACCATCGATTCCGTGAGAATTTGATGTCCCATACCATCAAATTACCACCCAACCAATTGATGTGACATATAAAAAGGCTCTTTCCCCCCTCGAAAGATCACCACAAACTCTCGAGCAGTGGGATGTCGACGCATGGCAATAAAAAGAAGAGAAAACCATGCTAGTAAGTTTAAGAACAGTTCTCTTCGTCGATCAACTTCTATAAGGGCATTAAGCATTACATCTCAAGACTATACCCCTTCAGATTTACCTTTGATTTCTACAAATCAATCCTAAATCTGCTATTACATCTCAAGACTATACCCCTTCAGATTTACCTTTGATTTCTACAAATCAATCCTAAATCTGCTATTATTATCTAGGCGTATGCTAATCCCTCAGATTAGTACTCCTAGATAAACCATTCAATTGAGTACTGCTACCAGCACTGCTAGCCCCTTTATCCCAAGTAATACACACCTTAGGGATTACTTTTACAAGGCAATCTACATGACTAAATCAAACTAGTCACTACTCTCTAGGCCCAAGTAGTGACACTATTTTGTTACTTTTAATAAGGGCCAGCTTGCCTCTACGGGCCAAGGCTCTCTTGTTGCTACAAACAGTAAGCAACTTGTTTGGACACAAGGCATAACCACATCAAGACTACGCTTGTACATGGTTCTCATTTGCCAAAGTTTATCACAATCTTCTAGCAATTGTTAAAAGATTGTGAAGGGTTATGAGCACTACGGCTCCATTAGGCTTACCTTGATTTCTCGTGATAAGCTCTTCGTCTAATTTGGGCACAATTGACGCCATTGCCGATCCTCTTAGCCCAAGTAAAACACACCGCAGTTTTAGATTTACACTATGGCCAAACTACGTGACTTTGATGGTCAATACTAAGTCTATGCTCAACTTAAATTTAGTCTCTCTGAACCAAATGTGTGATCACCACATGTGCTACTTTCGAGGTGCTACTACGGCCATAGACGTGTTCACTAGAGGCACAACGGCCATAGAACGGCTCTCTCTCGAAAGGACTCGGTATTCGGCCGTGGGATTTGGTTCTCTCTTAGCACGCGGCACTACGGCCGTGTGCGGTGGGTCTCTTTCATGGAAAACGGGCACTACGGCCACACGGCGCGACGGTCGTGTTGGGTTTGTTTCGTGGGGTGTGTTGTGTTTTGTGTTTTTTTTAAAAAATAAAAATAAAAAAAATAAAATAACGGGCCGGCCGGCCCTCGCCGCTTCGGGCGTGGCCGCCCGTGGGGAGTGTCCACACGATTCTGGCTGGCCTCCCATTGCTAGCTGTGCGCTGGGCAGGCCCATATGTGATGGCATCAAGGGCTGGCCACCCGTTATTTTCATTATTCATAAAAATGAATAATGAAAATATATTAAAAAAATAAATGATTTTTAACCCTTTTTTTTTCTTCTCATGTGGCGGCATTTGCTAGGCTGGTCGGCTGCCTAGTGGTCGTTACCGCTGCCTGGGCTGGTCGGCTGCCTAGTGGTTGTTACCACTGCCTGTTGGCCGCCGTTGGCGGCATTGCCGCCTGGCTAGCTGCCGCTGGTTGGCCGCCCTGGCTGGCTGGCCGCCGCCGCCACCTGGCTAGCCTGGCTGGCCTAGCCTGGCTGGCTACGCAGCACAGGCAAAGGCGCCCCCCCTCAAACGAGGTTTCTTCGATCCAGCAAATCGCCCCCCCTCAAACGAGGGTCGCGAGTTTCCAGCCCAGGCTCTTTGCCTTCCGCATACAATGCTTGCGCTGATTTGGCGTTTCAGTAGTCTTTCGTGGGCTGGTCTTCACCCCCCCACGCAACACGCAGAGTTAATTTAAATTTCAGCTACGAGTTTGGGCTGGTTTTCGCCCCCCACCCCCACACACAGTCGTGTGTTTCAGCAGTCTTTCGTGGGGCTGGTCTACGCCCCCCTCCTCGACACACAGGGTTCAACGAGTTCTTTCGCAGCCATTCAACACAGAGAACAAAAATTCCCAATTAAATTGCTTTTGCTTACCTGCGATGCTGCTTGCTGTGTGTGACGGGGGGAGAGAGAGAGAGTGAGAGAATTCTTCCCTTCCATTCTTCCTTGGCCGCCTCCCTCCACACCGTCCATTCGAGATAAGGATGAGGAGATGAATAGTCGAAAACCATCGAGTGGGCTCCGGTCCCTCGTTCACGCGGCGCGGACTCTGACGATCCCATTGAACCATGCTCTGATACCAGTGTTACATTCCCATAATGCCGCTCTACGGGCCTTACCACAAGAGGGGACGGCCTCTGGCTCACCACCCAACCATAGAGGAAGAATGAGGATTGCCCCTCATCCCCCACCAGGCTATATAGTGTGTGGCCTACCGTCCACACTAGCCTGGCCGCCCATGACTCTGCATGGGCGTCCTCTCCCACTGAACCCCGGACATGGCCATCCGGTCTGCCGTCGGTCACACAGGCATTACAGCCTACGTGACACCCACATTCTTGCAAACTCTGGTCATGAGATCAAAGCATGTTTGGGTTAGTGATTAGCACCAAGTGCGGATGTTTTGAGTCTCTTGGTGCTTAAGAGGCCATGGAGAATCGGGACCTTCCCCATACCATCATACCCAAACATACTCCAATGGAAACCAAACTTTTCAAGAACATCGGGGGGACCCACCCCCACATGCTTGCAAAGTTTGGTCACAATCGGAGCATGTTTGGCCTCTTAAAAAGCACCAAGAGACTCCGCACTTGGCGCTAATCACTAACCCAAACATGCACCGATCATGGCCAAACTTTGCAAGCATGTGGGGGTGTGTCCCCCCCCATGCTTGCAAAGTTTGGTTCCAATCGGAGCATGTTTGGATACAATGGTATGGGGAAGGCCCGGATTTTCCAAGGTCTCTTAAGCACCAAGAGACTTAAAAAATCCGCAGTGGGCGCTAATTACTAATCCAATCATGCTCCGATTGTGACAAAACTTTGCAAGCATGTGGGGGTGGGTCCCCCCCATATTGCAAAGTTTGGTTTCCATCGAAGTATATTTGGGTACGATGGTTTGGGGAGAAGGCCCCGATTCTCCATGGCCTCAAAGCACCAATTGACTTGAAAAATCCACACTAGGCGCTAATCACTAACCCAAACATGCTGTGATCATAACCAAACTTTGCAAACGTGTGGGGTTGGGTTCCCCCCCCATGCTTGCAAAGTTTAGTCCCAAATCGGAGCATGTTTGGGTACAATGGTATGGGGAAGACCCGGATTTTCCAATGTCCCTTAAGCACCAAGAGACTTGAAAAATCCGCACTGGGCGCTAAGTACTAATCCAAACATGCTCCGATTGTGACCAAACTTTGCAAGCATGTGGGGGTGGGTCTCCCCAAAGTTTGGTTTCAATTGGAGTATGTTGGGGTACGATGGTATGCAGAAGGCCCCGATTCTCCATGGCCTCTTAAAAGGCACGAAGAGACTCCGCACTTGGCACTATAATCACTAACCAAAACATGCTCTGATCATGACCAAACTTTGCAAGCATGTGGGGGTGGGTACCCCCCCCATGCTTGCAAAGTTTGGTCCCAATCGGAGCATGTTTGGGTACAATGGTATGGGGAAGGCCCGGATTTTCCAAGGTCTCTTAAGCACCAAGAGACTTGCAAAATTTGTAGTGGGTGCTAATTACTAATTCGAAAATACTCCGATTATGACCAAACTTTGCAAGAATGTGGGGGTGGGTCCCTCTCCCACATGCTTGCAAAGTTTGGTTTCCATCGGAGTATGTTTGGGTACGATGGTATGGGAAAGGCCCCGATTCTCCATGGCCTCTTAAGCACCGAGAGACTTGAAAAATCCACACTGGGCGCTAATCACTAACCCAAACATACTCCGATCATGACCAAACTTTGTAAGAATATGGGGGTGGGTCCTTCCCCCATGCTTGCAAAATTTGGATCCAAGCGGAGTATTTTTGGGTACAATTGTATGGGGAAGGCCAAGATTTTCCAAGGTCTCTTAAGCACCACAAGAGACTTGAAAAATCCGCACTGGGTGCTAATTACTAATCCAAACATGCTCCGATTATGACCCAATCTTGCAAGCATGTGGGGGTGGGTCCCCCCCACATGCTTGCAAAATTTGGTTTCCATCAAAGTATGTTTGGGTACGATGGTATGGGGAAGGCTCCGATTCTCCATGGCCTCTTAAGCACCAAGAGACTTGAAACATCCGCACTTGGTGCTAATCACTAACCCGAACATGCTCTAATCATGACCAGAATTTCTAAGCATGTAGGGGTTGGTCCCCCTCCATACTTGTTGCAAAGTTTGGTCCCAAATCAGAGCATGTTTGGGTACAATGGTATGGGGAAGGCCAAGATTTTCCAAGGTCTCTTAAGCACCAAGAGACTTAAAAAATCCACAGTGGGCGCTAATTACTAATCCAAACATGCTCCGATTTTGTGACCAAACTTTGCAAGCATGTGGGGGTGGGTTCCCCCCACATGCTTGCAAAGTTTGGTTTCCATCGGAGTATGTTTGGGTACGATGGTCTAGGGAAGGCCCCGATTCTCAATGGCCTCTTAAGCACCAATAGAATTGATAAATCTGCACACTGGGCGCTAATCACTAACCCAAACATGCTCGGATCATGGCCAAACATTGCAAGAATGTGGGGTGGGTCTCCCCCATGATTGCAAAGTTTAGTCCCAATCGGAGCATGTTTGGGTACAATGGTATGGGGAAGGCCCGGATTTTCCAAGGTCTTTTAAGCACCAAGAGACTTGAAAAATCCGCACTGGGCGCTAAGTACTAATCCAAACATGCTCCGATTGTGTGACCAAACTTTGCAAGCATGTTGAGGTGGGTCCACCCCATATGCTTGCAAAGTTTGGTTTCCATCCGAGTATGTTTGAGTACGATGGTATAGAGAAGGCCCCGATTCTCCGTGACCCCTTAAGCGCCAAGAGACTTGAAAACTCCGCACTTGGCGCTAATCACTAACCCAAACATACTCCAATCATGACCAAACTTTGCAAGCATGTGGGGGTGGGTCCCCCCTCCCATGCTTGCAAAGTTTGGTCCCAATTGGAGCATGTTTGGGTACAATGGTATGGGGAATGCCCGGATTTTCCAAGGTCTCTTAAGCACCAAGAGACTTGCAAAATCCGCACTAGATACTAATTACTAATCCAAATATGCTCTGATTATGACCAAAATTTACAAGCATGTGCCCCCCCTGCATGCTTGCAAAGTTTGGTTTCCATCAAAGTATATTTAGGTACGATGGTATGGGAAAGGCCACGATTCTCCATGGCCTCTTAAGCACCAAGAGACTTGAAAAATCTGCACTGGTGGGCGCTAATTACTAATCCAAACATGCTCTGATCATGCTCAAACTTTGCAAGCATGTGGGGGTGGGTCCCTCTTCCATGCTTGCAAAGTTTGGTCCCAATCGGAGCATGTTTGGGTACAATGGCATGGGGAAGGCGCGGATTTTCCAAGGTCTCTTAAGCACCAAGAGACTTGCAAAATCCACACTATGTGCTAATTACTAATCCAAACATGCTTCTATTGTGACCAAACTTTGCAAGCATGTGGGGGTGGGTTCCCCCCACATGCTTGCAAAGTTTGGTTTTCATCGGAGTATGTTTGGGTACGATGGTATGGGGAAGGCCCCGATTCTCCATGGGGCCTCTTAAGCACCAAGAGACTTGAAACATCCGCACTTGGCGCTAATCACTAACCCAAACATGCTCCGATCATGACCAAACTTTGCAAGCATGTGGGGGTGGGTCCCCCCCATGCTTGCAAAGTTTGGTCCCAATCAGAGCACGTTTGGGTACAATGGTATGGGGAAGGCCCAGATTTTCCAAGGTCTCTTAAGCACCAAGGGACTTAAAAAATCCGCAGTGGGCACTAATTACTAATCCAAACATGCTCCGATTGTGACCAAACTTTGCAAGCTTGTGAGGGTGGGTCTCTCTCCCACATGCTTGCAAAGTTTAGTTTCTATTCGAGTATGTTTGGGTACGATGGTATGGGGAAGGCCCTGATTCTCCATGGCCTCTTCATTAGGAAGTGAATGGGGTCTTCTTGGGCCCTTTAATTTGCCTAAGCCTAATCAAGGTGATTAAGGAATAGCCAAATGGGGGGTTGCCATGTGGACTGAAATGTTGGGTTTTTAAGAGAGGTGTAAGAGTGGTCAAAGGGTGCACTTTTTCCCCAAAAAGGAGGGGGGGCAATTTTACAATTTTCGGACCTCCATAACTTCTACATACAAGCTCCGATTTGAGCGGAGATTACAGATCCGTGATCTACGCATCAAGAGCTTTCCATAGATATGTTACATGATATGGTTTTATCCGCTAGATTTTAAATTCTATTTTTCTCCCAAAATTCAAATTCGAATAAAGTAGCCGTTTTGAAGCTTCTAATTAGAAAACGTTTCTTCTTAAGAGAAAAGGTTTGACTCCCTTAAACTGCCAAATAAAAGGGCCCAAGAAGCCTTCCATTGAGGTCCTAATGTAAGCACCAAGAGACTTGAAAAATCCGCACTGGACGCTAATCACTAACCCAAACATGCTCCGATCATAACCAAACTTTGCAAGCATGTGGGGGTCGGTCCCCCCCCCATGCTTGCCAAGTTTGGTTCCAATTAGAGCATGTTTGGGTACAATGGTATGGGGAAGGCCCGAATTTTCCAAGGTCTGTTAAGCACCAAGAGACTTGAAAAATCCGCGGTGGGCGCTAGTTACTAATCCAAACATGCTTCGATTGTGACCAAACTTTGCAAGAATGTGGGGGAGAGGCCATGGAGAATCGGGGCCTTCCCCATACCATCGTACCCAAACATACTCCAATGGAAACCAAACTTTACAAGCATGTGGGAGGGACCCACGCTCACAATTTTGGGTTAGTGATTAGCGCCCAGTGCGGATTTTTTAAGTCTCTTGGTGCTTAAGAGGCCATGGAGAATTGTAAGATCCCTGTTCTCACCGAGCAACGGATTCGGGATACTAGCAGCAGAAGTAGCACTTCTCGCGCGGGACAGGGGTCCCACATTCGGGGCCTCACCCACGGATATCCAGATAAGAAACTAATCCGTCGGTTGTTCCAAAACCGAACTCGGGAAAACTTCCTTTACCGGAAAGCACGGGCGATTCCACCAGGATAACTTTTTACTCTAACGTAGTCAAGATCATTTCTGATCGAGCTGATCCAATTACATCTATAAGATACTTGGTCAGATCAAGGGAGAAACTTGCACTTGGATCATTGGAATCAACGCTTTTTTCCCCATTCAAGAGGCACAGCCGCGTTGATTCCTATCCATAGAACAGTTACTGTCCGGGATTTATTTTATCTATCGTAAAAACAAAAGTTTGAGTCTCGATTTACGGATCCATCAGTCCAGCCTAACCCCATCCAATCCCATGGGTTAGCCAACCGCCCACCAACCACTGTAGTGATGGGATCCAATTAAGAATTTGGTTAGGTTTTGTCCCGGGTACCAAGGAAAGAGTCCCAAGGCCCCCTAGCCGGATGTTCATGCAAAAATAAAACTAGTCACACCACTCACACACCCAATATGAAATTGCCTTTTCACAGATTCAACCAGTTTAAAACCATCCTTTTAAAAAAAACCATAGTATCACTGATCACCATCTTCCAATTTATCCAGTTGATTCTCAATTTTCCCATCATTCCTTCATCAGAGTATCTATGGTATCATTGGCAACTAGGACGCTCACCACCTGTCCACTCAGGGGCCGTTTCCTAATCCCTAGCCCATAATACTCGGCAATATAATCACTTATCAAGATGGACTCTCGTTGAAGATCAGCAAGATCAACCAACAGATCCATATAAAGAGCCATGGACTCATCCATTGAAGACCAGCAAGGTCAATCAACCAGATCCATGCCCGATTTCAGAAAACAACTCCAACTCTGTTCCAATATCTTCCTCGACACACGCGTGGGTATCCTAGGCAACCCAGAGCCCGAGCACCGTATGGTCAGCACCCTCTAGGATCCTTCGCAGGTGACCTAGCGCTTCACTCATAGGCCGCTTCCTTGGCCCCTCATCCACCATACCGGAAGCTCACCATTTTAATCGCACCGAGGCTGGTCAAGACCTCGGCCGACCTTGCTACGCGAGACGTCCTTCATTGACTCTCCGTCAGCAGTTGCAACTTTATCAGTTAGGTCTCCACGACCTTAATCATAAGATGGTCACAATGCTTTCCCAGTAATCTTGACATAAAACAGTCATTTACAAACAGCATTTACAAACAGTCACAAAATACAGTTTCTATATTAACTCACATTTTTCCACATTATCCCTCATCAATCCACATTGCTTATTCCACATTCCAGTTATATGTGTACTCATCCCATCACATCATTTTTCATCTCATCATTTCAGATTCCTTCACATCATATATAGAATACTCACATCCATACATATATCCACATCCACATCCACATTCACATCCATACATCCACATCTACATCCATACATCTATTTTCACATCCACATCTACATGCACATTCATGCATCCACATCCATACATCCACATCTACATCTACATGCACATTCACATCCATACATCCACATCTATATGCATACATTCACATCTACATGCATACATCCACATCTCTATGCATACATCCACATCCACATTCACATTCACCTCCATACATCTACATCTACATGCATACATCCACCTCCACCTCCACATCCACATCTATACATCTACATACATGCATACATTCACCTCCACATCCACATCCACATCTATATATCTACATCTACATACATACATCCACATCTTTATTCACAACTACATCTATACATCTACATCTACATGCATACATCCACCTCCACATTCACATCCACATCTATACATCTACATCTACATGCATACATCCACATCTCCATTCACATCTACATCTATACATCTACATCTACATGCATACATCCACATCTCCATTCACATTCACCTCCATATATCTACATCTACATGCATACATCCACCTCCACCTCCACATCCACATCTATACATCTACATCTACATGCATACATCCACCTCCACATCCACATCCACATCTATACATCTACATCTACATGCATACATCCACATCTTTATTCACATCTACATCTATACATCTACATCTACATGCATACATCCACCTCCACATTCACATCCACATCTATACATCTACATCTACATGCATACATCCACATCTCCATTCACATCTACATCTATACATCTACATCTACATGCATACATCCACATCTCCATTCACATCCACATCTATACATCTACATCTACATGCATCCATCCACATCTCCATTTACATCCTCATCTATACATCTACTTCTACATGCATACATCCACATCTCCATGCATACATCCACCTCTACATTCACACTCATATCCATACATCTACATCTACATGCAAACATCCACATCTCCATGCATAATAAAATTCTTTTAATTAATCTAGGATGATAGTTCCTAGAATATGGTAGGAAGTCCTCTTTTTATGCTTTGAATAAAATTATTTTATGCGTAATTTCTATAAAAATTTTGCCATAGCTCCGCTACTATGACTGATAAATCTCAATTTTTTCTAAGGGATAAAGCTTATCATTAAGGAAATAATTAGAATAGTCTCTAATTGAATCATCAATCCATAATGGATTGAATCATCAATATACATAAGCTAAAAGCATAGAAAAAAGCCATTAATTTGGCCTCAAGCATAGCTTAATCTTGGATTAAGGAAAAACCTTATGAAAAAGCTTCATTTGGATTGAAAAGGGTCATGAGTATGGCCATTTCTTAAGTGAGAGAGAGAAAAACCATTAGAATTAAATATAAATAAAATTTTATGTAATTCTTTACTATCATTAATTATATAACTTCAATAGCATTTCAAAAACCATACCAATTAAGCTTCTCAAGCTTGAGAGGGGTTGAGAAGAGAGAATCATTGAGAAATTATAGAAAAGGTCAAAATTCACTATACTTATCTTATAATTTGCTTGATTCTTTGTTCACGGTAGAGGCCCCCAACCAATCAATTGGTTTAGTATGTTGATGGAGCCACCAATGGGGATTGAAGAAAGAGAGAAGTATCAAAAACTAGTGAATTATTAAAGAATTCACAGTTCTTGGCTTAGGTAGAGTAGAGTAACAATGCATAAGACACTCTCCCTTTTTCAACAAGGGAAGGCTTCTATTTATAGGAAAAATTGAGCTCCTAACCAAACAAACTGATTCTAGAATTTTCCAAGTCAGTTTGGTTGAATTTGGGCTAGATTTAGACCTAGTTTGGTTACTTTTTGATTCGATTTGGTTCCATTTTGATTTGGTTTGGTTCAAGAGATATGAGAGATAAAAATATCACATTATTTTTTAGTTTAAAACTCATTCAAGCATGTGAAATATGCACCTCCTTTAAAGAACTCCCCTTCCTTACATATGTGTCAAAATTCTATTGCTCATAGTTTTTTTTACTAATAAACCTTGTACATTTTCAACTCTTCACCTTATGTGAGCATTTAAGGGACTCTCCTTCCTTACATATGTGTCATAATAAAATCATTATACCCAAAATATCTCATATTTTTAATATTACTCATAGTTTTTTTACTAATAAACCTTGTACATTTTCAACTCTTCACCTTATGTGAGCATTTAAGGGACTCTCCTTCCTTACATATGTGTCATAATAAAATCATTATACCCAAAATATCTCATATTTTTAATATTGCTCATAGTTTTTTACTAATAAACCTTGTACATTTTCAACTCTTCACCTTATGTGAGCATTTACTCATATTTTGGGTATTTTCTTTTTACAAATTGGATTTATCTCCTCCCTACACATGGATTGATGCTATTGGCCCATAGGAACCTTAATTGGACCATAGTCTAAAGATTTCTGAAAATCTAGACCCTTAGGCTAAGGTTCTTTATACCTATTTCTAATTATTTCCAATTGCACATTAGAAAATTCTTTTTGAATTTCTGTTTCAAGGGAATTCATCTTAATTATATGAGATATTTTTCTATCCAAAAATATTCAAAATCTGAATATTCTCTCTCTAGAATATTTTCTCTCTCTAGGTTAAAACAGTTAGAAACAAGGTCTTTATATTTTTGAAGAGGGATTGATTACAGGGGAAGATACTAGACATCAAAAAGGGGTGGGGGAGGAATCTTACATTCTACCCCACTTAAAAAACGCGAGATGTCCTCATCTCGCAAACTGGGATAATTTCGCAAGATGCACGAATATGAGACTTAGAGAAAAATTTTAATCAAGATTAACCACCAAGAAAAGTCTTAAAGAGAGCAAGATAAGAACAAGATTTAAACTTTATTCATTCTCGGAACTTATACAGTAAAGATAGAAGAACTCTTTACACTTCCATAAGCCCGTCCATCATATGGTCACAAAAGCAGCACTCACAAGTTGCGCAAGTATAGGGTAACTCATCTATGGGAATGATTCTACTGGTTATTGCCGCACCTATCTCAGTGGTATGAGGTGATCTAACAAAAGGACCTCTGAGAGATAAGCCAAAAACGGGGTAAAGGCATATCTTCTCATGAGGAAGAAAACACGCCAGTAAGAAGACTCGCTCAGAAAACCCAAGATGCCTTGATCTCATGACGCAGTAGTATCGGGGACCCAAACCCAAGGCTTCAATAACCATGGCCAAGCGGACATTGTTACGAAAGTGCTGCTGACCCCAGGGTGTTACCCTAGTTATGTCTTGATAGGTCCGCCGCCATTTGGTCTGCGCTACAGAAGTTCCCAATTGAGGGAAAAGTGAGCGCTCATACTGTTCTATAAAATCCTTCTTCACAGACTCACTTGCATCTTGAAGGTGAGGAATCATTATGGATAAAACTAATTCTTGTTGCCAGGCCATGAAGGAGATTAAGAAAGAAAGGAGATTGATGGGAGTAAGATTATTGTGAGCGACAAGTAAAAGTTACGACTTATATAAAGGAAGGAGCTAGCGTAACCTAGAAGCCAACGGTAACTTGCCGCTAAAGTTTTACCATCTTTTCATGATTTGTGTTTGACATATTTTTCTATAGAAGGCATTAAGAATTTTGAGATGAGGAGATAAAAGAAGCTTGTAGGCTAAGTCACCTACTTTCATTGAATTCAGATATAAGGGTCACAATATCTGGGGGATAACTTCTTATACTCCCCAAGAGATAAAGAACTTCTTTTGGGCCGTACTCGAATGAAAGCCAAAACCTTGGTATCCAAAACACCGATTCTCACTTCCGAACTCATTGTTCTAAATCCTTAAAACAGGTGGGACTCCTGAGAAGTATTCTAGGGAAAGGGTCTTCCTTTTTTTAAATAGAAACTTTCTTTTATTTTAGAGAGAGAATTATTATGAGATCAGAAGGGAGATTCTTACTCCTGTATACCTCGAAGGCTGGGGAGGAATCTTACATTCTACCCCACTTAAAAAGTGAGAGATGTCCTCATCTCGCAAGGTAGAGGACAGCTCTTTTTCTTAAGATCCAATTTTATTCTGGGGTTCCTTATATTCTGGTCAACCCAACAGAACACTAGGATAAATATCCCTTATATAGAACTCATCATTAAATAACAATTCATTCAGATCATGTCATTCATATCTTTAACATGATAATGGTCCATTAGACCGAAAAGTTTCCTTCGGAACATTCCTCCAACGGAAATTTCAGTCAAGCAAGTTCTCAATTTGACATCCCTTAACTTGATCTACCGGTCAAGTATTAACAGTAGCAATCTAACAGCACAACCCACTAACCTCATAGTGATTTGCTGAATTCATTATCATCATTCTAGTTATGAATATCATCACAGGGACTCGTCCCATTCCCCCTCATTGAGGTTTCATTATATTTCAACTAATTTTTAGAAATCAACATTTTTCAATCAGCATTTTCAATCAGAATCCAAATCAATTCATCAATTCTCAAACAGAATTAAAATCATATCAATCACATTCGAAATCATCATCTAGATAGCATTAACGCTTATAATTTCAAGTCTTAGATTTACTCGTATATACTGTCAGTAAAGAGCTACAGTATACTCTCGGTATATACGGGTAGTCACGGCCCTTGGAATTATAAGGTAAATACTATCATGTCTAGGCCTCAAGCAAGTCAGGGATTCTATATAATTGCGGTACTTCCATCTGAAGACCCAATTACAAAATTATGAGTTTCAGTTTGAATATCAAATTATATGAATTATCTCACACAATTATAACCTTTTTGTGTTTCTTGATAAATTTTTGATATATTTGTCTTCTCAGTTGATCTTTATTAACCAAATGCTCTGATACCAACTGTAAGATCCATGTTCCCACCGAGCAATGGATTCGGGATACTAGCAGCGGAAGTAGCACTTCTCGCGCGGGACAGGGGTCCCACATTCGGGGCCTCACCCACGGATATCCGGATAAGAAACTAATCCGTCGGTTGTTCCAAAACCGAACCCGGAAAAACTTCCTTTACCGGAAAGCACGGGCGATTCCACCAGGATAACTTTTTACTCTAACGTAGTCAAGATCATTTCTGATCGAGCTGATCCAATTACATCTATAAGATACTTGGTCAGATCAAGGGAAAAACTTGCACTTGGATCATTGGGATCAACGCTTTTTTCCCCATTCAAGAGGCACAGCCGTTGATTCCTATCCATAGAACAGTTACTGTCCGGGATTTATTTTATCTATCGTAAAAACAAAAGTTTGAGTCTCGATTTACGGATCCATCAGTCCAGCCTAACCCCATCCAATCCCATGGGTTAGCCAACCGTCCAACCACTGTAGTGATGGGATCCATCAGTCCAGCCTAACCCCATCCAATCCCATGGGTTAGCCAACCGTCCAACCACTGTAGTGATGGGATCCAATTAAGAATTTGGTTAGGTTTTGTCCTGGGTACCAAGGAAAGAGTCCCAAGGCCCCCTAGCCGGATGTTCATGCAAAAATAAAACTAGTCACACCACTCACACACCCAATATGAAATTGCCTTTTCACAGATTCAACCAGTTTAAAACCATCCTTTAAAAAAAAACCATAGTATCACTGATCACCATCTTCCAATTTATCCAGTTGATTCTCAATTTTCCCATCATTCCTTCATCAGAGTATCTATGGTATCATTGGCAACTAGGACGCTCACCACCTGTCCACTCAGGGGCCGTTTTCTAATCCCTAGCCCATAATACTCGGCAATATAATCACTTATCAAGATGGACTCTCGTTGAAGATCAGCACCTTGGAAAATCCGGGCCTTCTCCATACCATTGTACGTGCAAACATGCTCCGATTGGGACTAAACTTTGCAAGCATGGGGGGGGACCCACCCCCACATGCTTGCAAAGTTTGATCGTCATGATCGGAGCATGTCTGGGTTAGTGATTAGCACCCAGTGTGGATTTTTCAAGTCTATTGGTGCTTAAGAGGCCATGGAGAATCAGGGCCTTCCCCAGACCATCATACCCAAACATACTCCGATGGAAACCAAACTTTGCAAGCATGTGGGGGGGATGCACCCCCACATGCTTGCAAAGTTTGGTCATAATCGGAGCATTTTTTGATAAGTAATTAGCACCCACTGTGGATTTTTCAAGTCTCTTGGTGCTTAAGAGACCTTGGAAAATCCGGGCCTTCCCCATACCATTGTACCCAAACATGGTCCGGTTGGGACCAAACTTTGCAAGCATGGGGAGGGGGACCCACCCCCACATGCTTGCAAAGTTTGGTCATGAGATCGGAGCATGTTTGGGTTAGTGATTAGCGCTATGTGCGGATGTTTCAAGTCTCTTGGTGCTTAAGAGGCCATGGAGAATCAGGGTTTCCCCCCATATAATCAAACCTAAACATACTCTGATGGAAACCAAACTTCGCAACCATGTGGGGGGGACCACCCCCACATGCTTACAAAGTTTGGTCACAATCAGAGCATGTTTGGATTAGTAATTAGCACCCAGTGTGGATTTTGCAAGTCTCTTGGTGCTTAACAGACCTTGGAAAATCCGCGCCTTCCCCATACCATTGTACCCAAACATGCTCCGATTAGGACCAAACTTTGTAGGCATGGGGAGGGAGGACCGACCCCCACATGCTTGGAAATTTTGGTTATGATCGGAGCATGTTTGGGTTAGTGATTAGCTCCCACCAGTGCGGATTTTGCAAGTCTCTTGGTGCTTAAGAGCCCTTCCATGGAGAATCAGGGCCTTCCCCATACCATCGTACCCAAACATACTCGGATAGAAATTAAACTTTGCAAGCATGTGGGAGAGGGACCCACCCTCACAAGCTTGCAAAGTTTGGTCAAACTCGGAGCATGTTTGGATTAGTAATTAGCGCCCACTCTGCGGATTTTTAAAGTCCCTTGGTGCTTAAGAGACCTTGGAAAATCCGGGCCTTCCCCATACCATTGTACCCAAACATGCTCCGATTGGGACCAAACTTTGAAAATCATGGGGGGGACCCACCCCCGCATGCTTGGAAAGTTTGGTCATGATCGGAGCATGTTTAGGTTAGTGATTAGCACCAAGTGTGGATGTTTCAAGTCTCTTGGTGCTTAAGAGGCCATGGAGAATCGGGGCCTTCCTCATACCATCGTACCCAAACATACTCCGATGGAAACCAAACTTTGCAAACATGTGGGGGGAACCCACATGCTTGCAAAGTTTGGTCACAATCGGAGCATGTTTGAATTAGTAATTAGCGCCTAGTGTGGATTTTGCAAGTCTCTTGGTGCTTTAGAGACCTTGGAAAATCCGCGCCTTCCCCATGCCATTGTACCCAAACATGCTCCGATTGGGTCCAAACTTTGCAAGCATGGGAGAGAGACCCACCCCCTCATGCTTGCAAAGTTTGAGAATGATCGAAGCATGTTTAGATTAGTAATTAGCGCCCAGTGCGTATTTTTCAAGTCTCTTGGTGCTTAAGAGGCCATGGAGAATCGGGGCCTTCCCCATACCATCGTACCCAAACATACTCCGATGGAAACCAAACTTTGCAAGCATGTGGGAGGGACCCACCCTCACAAGCTTGGAAAGTTTGGTCACCATCGAAGCATGTTTGGATTAGTAATTAGCGCCCATTGTGGAATTTTCAAGTCTCTTGGTGCTTAAGAGACCTTGGAAAATCCGGGCCTTCCCCATACCATTGTACCCAAACATGCTCCGATTGGGACCAAACTTTGCAAGCATGGGAGGGGACCCACCCCCACATGCTTGCAAAGTCTGGTCATCATGATCAGAGTATGTTTGGGTTAGTGATTATAGCGCCAAGTGCGGAGTCTCTTGGTGCATAAGAGGCCATGGAGAATCAGGGCCTTTCCCATACCATCGTACCGTAACATACTCCAATGGAAACCAAACTTTGCAAGAACGTAGGGGGGACCCACCCCCACATGCTTGCAAAGTTTAGTCACAATCGGAGCATATTTGGATTAGTAATTAGCACCCAGTGTGGATTTTTCAAGTCTCTTGGTGCTTAAGAGACATTGGAAAATCTGGGTCTTCCCCATACCATTATACCCAAACATGCTCCGATTTGGGACTAAACTTTGCAAGGATGGGGGGGAACCCAACCCCACATGCTTGCAAAGTTTGGTGTAATGATCAGAGCAAGTTTGGGTTAGTGATTAGCGCCCAGTGCGGATTTTTCAAGTCAATTGGTGATTAGAGGCCATGGAGAATCGGGGCCTTTCCCAGACCATCGTACCCAAACATACTCCGATGGAAACCAAACTTTGCAATGTGGGGGGGACCCACCCCCACATGCTTGCAAAGTTTGGTCATCACAATCCGAGCATGATTGGATTAGTAATTAGCGCCCACTGCGGATTTTTTAAGTCTCTTGGTGGTTAAGAGACCTTGGAAAATCCGGGCCTTCCCCATACCACTATACCCGAACATACTTCGATTGGGTCCAAACTTTGCAAGCATAGGGGGAGGACCCACCCCCACATTCTTGCAAACTCTGGTCATGAGATCAAAGCATGTTTGGGTTAGTGATTAGCACCAAGTGCGGATGTTTCGAGTCTCTTGGTGCTTAAGAGGCCATGGAGAATCGGGGGCTTTCCCATACCATCGTACCCAAACATACTCTGATGGAAACCAAACTTTGCAAGCATGTGGGGGGAACCCACCCCCACATGCTTGCAAAGTTTGGTCACAATCGGAGCATATTTGGATTAGTAGTTAGCGCCACCTAGTGTGGATTTTGCAAGTCTCTTGGTGCTTAAGAGACCTTGGAAAATCCACGCCTTCCCCATGCCATTGTACCCAAACATGCTCCGATTGGGACCAAACTTTGCAAACATGGGAGAGGGACCCACCCTCACATGCTTGCAAAGTTTGAGCATGATCGAAGCATGTTTGGATTAGTAATTAGCGCCCACTGTGCGGAGTTTTCAAGTCTCTTGGTGCTTAAGAGGCCATGGAGAATCGGGGCCTTCCTTATACCATCATACCCAAACATACTCTGATGGAAACCAAACTTTGCAAGTATACGAGGGGGGGGCACCCCCACATGCTTCTAAATTGTGGTCATAATCGGAGCATGTTTGGATTAGTAATCAGCGCCCAGTGCGAATTTTACAAGTCTCTTGGTGCTTAAGAGACCTTGGAAAATTCGGGCGTTCCTCATACCATTGTACCCAAACATGCTCCAATTGGGAGCAAACTTTGCAAGCATGGGAGGGGGGACCCACCCCCACATGCTTGCAAATTTTTGTCATGATTGAAGTATGTTTGGGTTAGTGATTTAGCGCCAAGTGCGGAGTTTTCAAGCCTCTTGGTGCTTAAGGGGCCATGGCGAATCCGGGCCTTCCCCATACCATCGTACCCAAACATACTTCGATGGAAACCGCACTAGGCACTAATTACTAATCCAAACATGCTCCGATTATGACCAAGCTTTGCAAGCATGTGGGGGTGGGTCCCCCCCACATGCTTACAAATTTTTGTTTCCATCGGAGTATGTTTGGGTATGATGGTATGGGGAAGGTCCCGATTCTCCATGGCCTCTTAAGCACCAAGAGACTTGAAACATCCGCACTTGGCGCTAATCACTAACCCAAACATGCTCCGATCATGGCCAAACTTTGCAAGCATGTGGGGATTTGTCCCCCCCCATGCTTGCAAATTTTGGTCCCAATCGGAGCATGTTTGGGTACAATGGTATGGGGAAGGCCCGGATTTTCCAAGGTCTCTTAAGCACCAAGAGACTTAAAAAATCCGTAGTGGGTGCTAATTACTAATCCAATCATGCTCTGATTGTGACCAAACTTTGCAAGCATGTGGGGGTGGGTCCCCCCCACATTGCAAAGTTTGGTTTCCATCGGAGTATATTTGGGTACGATGGTCTGGGGAAGGCCCCAATTCTCCATGGCCTCTAAGCACCAATTGACTTGAAAAATCTACACTGGGCGCTAATCACTAACCCAAACATGCTATGATCATAACTAAACTTTGCAAACATGTGGGGTTGGGTTCCCCACCCATGCTTGCAAAGTTTAGTCCCAAATCGGAGCATGTTTGGGTACAATGGTATGGGGAAGACCCGGATTTTCCAATGTCTCTTAAGCACCAACTCTTAAGCACCAAGAGACTTGAAAAATCCGCACTGGGCGCTAATAACTAATCCAAACATGCTCCGATTGTGACCAAACTTTGCAAGCATGTGGGGGTGGGTCCCCCCAATGTTCTTGCAAAGTTTGGTTTCCATTGGAGTATGTTGAGGTATGATGGTATGCAGAAGGCCCCGATTCTCCATGGCCTCTTAAAAAGCACCAAGAGACTCCACACTTGGCGCTATAATCACTAACCAAAACATGCTCTGATCATGACCAAACTTTGCAAGCATGTGGGGGTGGGTACCCCCCCCATGCTTGCAAAGTTTGGTCCCAATCGAAGCATGTTTGGGTACAATGGTATGGGGAAGGCCCAGATTTTCCAAGGTCTCTTAAGCACCAAGAGACTTGCAAAATTTGCAGTGGGTGCTAATTACTAATCCAAAAATACTCTGATTATGACCAAACTTTGCAAGAATGTGGGGGTGGGTCCCTCCCACATGCTTGCAAAGTTTGGTTTCCATCGGAGTATGTTTGGGTACGATGGCATGGGAAAGGCCCCGATTCTCCATGGCCTCTTAAGTACCAAGAGACTTGAAAAATCCGCACTGGGCGCTAATCATTAACCCAAACATGCTCCGATCATGACCAAACTTTGTAAGAATATGGGGGTGGGTCCTCCCCCCATGCTTGCAAAGTTTGGACCCAAGCGGAGTATTTTTGGGTACAATTGTATGGGGAAGGCCCAGATTTTTCAAGGTCTCTTAAGCACCACAAGAGACTTGAAAAATCCGCACTGGGCGCTAATTACTAATCCAAACATGCTCTGATTGTGACCCAATCTTGCAAGCATGTGGGGGTGCCCCCCCACATGCTTGTAAAGTTTGGTTTCCATCAGAGTATGTTTGGGTACGATGGTATGGGGAAGGCCCCGATTCTCCATGGCCTCTTAAGCACCAAGAGACTTGAAACATCCACACTTGGTGCTAATCACTAACCCGAACATGCTCTGATCACGACCAGACTTTGTAAGCATGTGGGGGTGGGTCCCCCTCCATGCTTGTTGCAAAGTTTGGTCCCAATCAGAGCATGTTTGGGTACAATGGTATGGGGAAGGCCCAGATTTTCCAAGGTCTCTTAAGCACTAAGAGACTTAAAAAATCCACAGTGGGCGCTAATTACTAATCCAAACATGCTCCGATTTTGTGACCAAACTTTGCAAGCATGTGGGGATGGGTCCCCCCCACATGCTTGCAAAGTTTGGTTTGGTTCTGAGCTCTGAGTAGAGCTATGGCATCTTCTAGTGGTGGAACAAAAAGTTTTCTTTGGGAGAAACAGGCTCCTCCTGATGATGAGTACTCTCCTCTATAGACTTGTTGCTGAAATCGATGGTCACGCCGGAGGGAAGTCGGATCATCCAAGGATGCTCTCACGCTAGGATGTGGTGTGTGTGGACAAGATGAATCTGATACAATGTAACATGTAGCAGAATATGCATAGATGAAAGGACCTGTATCCCGAGTTTCGTGAGTCTTTAGAAATCCTTCAAACTTTAAGAGAGAGAGATCTGTACACAGTATTGGGTCCCAATTACCCACTGAAGGGCCCCTCCTATTGCTAGGAGTATTTGCTTTATTTCTTTGAAGAGAATGAATGCGGGATTGACTTTGATGTGAGAATGAATCTGAACGCAAGACCATGGTCACCATGAAACTTGTTTCACGTTTCAGTGTTGAAATGTTTCATGTGCACGCCCGGATTTTCCAAGGTCTTTTAAGCACCAAGAGACTTGAAAAATCCGCACTAGGCGCTAAGTACTAATCCAAACATGCTCCGATTGTGTGACCAAGCTTTGTAAGCATGTTGAGGTGAGTCCACCCCATATGCTTGCAAAGTTTGGTTTCCATCGGAGTATGTTTGGGTACGATGGTATGGGGAAGGCCCCGATTCTCCGTGCCCCTTAAGCACCAAGAGACTTGAAAACTCCGCACTTGGCGCTAATCACTAACCCAAACATACTCCAATCATGACCAAACTTTGCAAGCATGTGGGAGTGGGTCCCCCCTCCCATGCTTGCAAAGTTTGGTTCCAATCGGAGCATGTTTGGGTACAATGGTATGGGGAATGCCCGGATTTTCCAAGGTCTCTTAAGCACCAAGAGACTTGCAAAATCCGCACTGGTCGCTAATTACAAATCCAAATATGCTCCGATTATGACCAAAATTTACAAGCATGTGCCCCCCTCCCCTGCATGCTTGCAAAGTTTGGTTTCCATCAAAGTATGTTTAGGTACGATGGTATGGGAAAGGCCACGATTCTCCATGGCCTCTTAAGCACCAAGAGACTTGAAAAATCTGCACTGGGCGCTAATTACTAATCCAAACATGCTCTGATCATGCTCAAACTTTGCAAGCATGTGGGGGTGGGTCCCTCTTCCATGCTTGCAAAGTTTGGTCCCAATCGGAGCATGTTTCGGTAGAATGGCATGGGGAAGGCGCGGATTTTCCAAGGTCTCTTAAGCACCAAGAGACTTGCAAAATCCACACTAGGCGCTAATTACTAATAAAACATGCTTCGATTGTGACCAAACTTTGCAAGCATGTGGGGGTGGGTTCCCCCCACCTCCTTGCAAAGTTTGGTTTCCATCGGAGTATGTTTGGGTAGGATGGTATGGGGAAGGCCCCGATTCTCCATGGGACCTCTTAAGCACCACGAGACTTGAAACATCCGCACTTGGCGCTAATCACTAACCCAAACATGCTCCGATCATGGCCAAACTTTGCAAGATGGGGTGGAGACCCACCCCCACATGCTTGCAAAGTTTGATCGTCATGATCGGAGCATGTTTGGGTTAGTGAGATTAGCGCCTAGTGCGGATTTTTCAAGTCTATTGGTGCTTAAGAGGCCATGGAGAATCGGGGCCTTCCCCAGACCATCATACCCAAACATACTCCGATGGAAACCAAACTTTGCAAGCATGTGGGTACGATGGTCTAGGGAAGGCCCCGATTCTTGAATGGCCTCTTAAGCACCAATAGAATTGATAAATCTGCACTGGGCGCTAATCACTAACCCAAACATGCTCCGATCATGGCCAAATGTTGCAAGAATGTGGGGTGGATCCCCCCCCCATGATTGCAAAGTTTAGTCCCAATCGGAGCATGTTTGGGTACAATGGTATGTGGAAGGCCCGGATTTTCCAAGGTCTTTTAAGCACCAAGAGACTTGAAAAATCCGCACTGGGCGCTAAGTACTAATCCAAACATGCTCCGATTGTGTGACCAAACTTTGCAAGCGTGTTGAGGTGGGTCCACCCCATATGCTTGCAAAGTTTGGTTTCCATCAGAGTATGTTTCAAGTGATTAGCGCCCAGTGTGGATTTTTCAAGTCTCTTGGTGCTTAAGAGGCCATGGAGAATCGGGGCCTTCCTCATACCATCGTACCCAAACATACTCCGATGGAAACCAAACTTTGCAAGCATGTGGGAGGGACCCACGCTCACAATCTTGCAAAGTTTGGTCACAATCGGAGCATGTTTAGATTAGTAATTAGCGCCCACTGTGCAGATTTTTCAAGTCTTTCGGTGCTTAACAGACCTTGGAAAATCCGGGCCTTCTCCATACCATTGTACCCAAACATGCTCCGATTGGGACCAAACTTTGCAAGCATGGGGGGGGACCCATGCCTACATGCTTGCAAAGTTTTGGACCATGTTTGGGTTAGTGATTAGCACCAAGTGCAGATGTTTCAAGTCTCTTGGTGCTTAATAGGCCACGGAGAATCGAGGCGTTCCCCATACCATCGTACCCAAACATACTCCAATGGAAACCAAACTTTGCAAGCATGTGGGGGGAACCCACCCCCACATGCTTGCAAAGTTTGGTCACAATAGGAGCATGTTTGGATTAGTAATTAGCGTCTAGTGTGGATTTTACAAGTCTCTTGGTGCATAAGAGACCTTGGAAAATCCACGCCTTCCCCATACCATTGTACCCAAACATGCTCCGATTGGGACCAAACTTTCCAAGCATGGGGGGGACCACCCCCACATGCTTGCAAAGTTTGGTGATGATTGGAGCATTTCTGGGTTAGTGATTAGCGCCAAGTGCTGAGTTTTCAAGTCTCTTGGTGCTTAAGAGGCCATGGAGAATCGGGGCCTTCCCCATACCATCGTACCCAAACATATTCCGATAGAAACCAAACTTTACAAGAGGGACCCACCCCCACATGCTTACAAAGTTTGGTCACAATCAGAGCATGTTTGGATTAGTAATTTGCTGCCCAGTGCAGATTTTTTAAGTCTCTTCTGGTGCTTAAGAGACCTTGGAAAATCCGGGCCTTCCCCATACCATTGTACCCAAACATGCTCCGATTGGGACTAAACTTTGCAAGCATGGGGGGAGACCCACCCCCACATGTTGCAAAGTTTGATCGTCATGATCAGAGCATGTTTGGGTTAGTGAGATTAGCGCCCAGTGCGGATTTTTCAAGTCTATTGGTGCTTAAGAGGCCATGGAGAATCGGGTCCTTCCCCAGACCATCGTACCCAAACATACTCCGATGGAAACCAAACTTTGCAAGCATGTGGGAAGGACGCACCCCCACATGCTTACAAAGTTTGGTCATAATCGGAGCATGTTTGGATTAGTAATTAGCACCCACTGCGGATTTTTTAAGTCTCTTGGTGCTTAAGAGACCTTGGAAAATCCGGGCCTTCCCCATACCATTACACCCAAACATGCTCCGATTGGGACCAAACTTTGCAAGCATGGGGAGGGGGACCCACCCCCACATGTATGCAAAGTTTGGTCAGATCAGAGCATGTTTGGGTTAGTGATTAGCGATATGTGCAGATGTTTCAAGTCTCTTGGTCCTTAAGAGGCCATGGAGAATAGGGCCTTCCCCCCATACAATCAAACCCAAACATACTCTGATGGAAACCAAACTTTGCAAGCATGTGGGGGGGACCACCCCCACATGCTTACAAAGTTTGGTCACAATCGGAGCATGTTTGGATTAGTAATTAGCGCCCAGTAGTGTGGATTTCTCAAGTCTCTTGGTGCTTAATAGACCTTGGAAAATCCAAGCCTTCCCCATACCATTGTACCCAAACATGCTCCGATTGGGACCAAACTTTGCAAGAAGGGGGGAGGGGGACCGACTCACTCATGCTTGCAAAATTTGGTTATTATCGGAGCATGTTTGGGTTAGTGATTAGCGCCCAGTGCAGATTTTTCAAGTCTCTTGGTGCTTAAGAGGCCTTCCATGGGGCCTTCCCCATACCATCGTACCCAAACATACTCGGATAGAAAACTAAAGTTTGCAAGCATGTGGGAGAGGGACCCACCCTCACAAGCTTGCAAAGGTTTGGTCACAATCGGAGCATGTTTGGATTAGGTGCTTAAGAGACCTTCAAAAATCCGGGCCTTCCACATACCATTGTACCCAAACATACTCCGATTAGGACCAAACTTTGCAAGCATGGGGGGGGATAGACCCACACATGGTTGCAAAGTTTGGTCATGATCGGAGCATGTTTGGGTTAGTGATGAGCACACAGTGTGGACTTTCCAAATCTCTCGGTGCTTAAGAGGCCATGGAGAATCGAGGCCTTCCCCATACCATCGTACCCAAACATACTCCGATGGAAACCAAACTTTGCAAGCATGTGAGAGGGACCCACGCTCACAATCTTGCAAAGTTTGGTCACAATCGGAGCATGTTTGGATTAGTAATTAGTGCCCATTGTGGATTTTTTAGGTCTCTTGGTGCTTGAGACCTTGGAAAATTCGGGCCTTCCCCATACCATTGTACCCAAACATGCTCCGATTGGGACCAAACTTTGCAAGCATGCGGGGAGACCCATGCCTACATGCTTGCAAAGTTTGGTCATAATCGGTTGGTCATAATCGGACCATGTTTGGGTTAGTGATTAGCGCCAAGTGCAGATGTTTCAAGTCTCTTGGTGCTTAAGAGGCCACGGAGAATTGGGGCGTTCCCCATACCATCGTACCCAAACATACTCCAATGGAAACCAAACTTTGCAAGCATGTGGGGGAAACCCACATGCTTGCACAGTTTGGTCACAATCGGAGCATGTTTGGATTAGTAATTAGCGTTCAGTGCGGATTTTACAAGTCTCTTGGTGCTTAAGAGACCTTGGAAAATCCTCGCCTTCCCCATACCATTGTACCCAAACATGCTCCGATTGGGACCAAACTTTGCAAGCATGGGGAGGGGGACCCATCCCCACATGCTTGCAAAGTTTGGTCATGATTGGAGCATGTTTGGGTTAGTGATTAGCGCCAAGTGCGGAGTTTTCAAGTCTCTTGGTACTTAAGAGGCCAAGGAGAATCGGGGCCTTTTCCATACCATCGTACCCAAACATACTCCGATGGAAACCAAACTTTACAAGCACATGGGGGGACCCACACCCACATGCTTGCAAAGTTTGGTCACAATCGGAGTATGTTTGCATTAGTAATTAGCGCCCAGTGCGGATTTTTCAAGTCTCTTGTGGTGCTTAACAGACCTTGGAAAATCCGGGCCTTCCCCATACTATTGTATGCAAACATGCTCCGATTGGGACTAAACTTTGCAAGCATGGGGGTGGACCCACCCCCACATGCTTGCAAAGTTTGATCGTCTCATGATCAGAGCATGTTTGGGTTAGTGATTAGCGGCCCAGTGTGGATTTTTCAAGTCTATTGGTGCTTAAGAGGCCATGGAGAATCGGGGCCTTCCCTAGACCATTGTACCCAAACATACTCCGATGGAAACCAAACTTTGCAAGCATGTGGGGGGGATGCACCCCCATATGCTTGCAAAGTTTGGTCATAATCCGAGCATGTTTGGATTAGTAATTAGCACCCACTGCGGATTAGTAACTGCGGATTTTTAAGTCTCTTGGTGCTTAAGAGACCTTGGAAAATCCGGGGGTTCCTCATACCATTGTACCCAAACATGCTCCGATTGGGATCAGACTTTTCAAGCATGGGGAGGGGGACCCAGCCCCACATGCTTGCAAAGTTTGTTCATGATCGGAGCATGTTTGGGTTAGTGATTAGCGCTATGTGCGGATGTTTCAAGTCTCTTGGTGCTTAAGAGGCCATGGAGAATCGGGGCCTTCCCCCCATACAATCAAACCCAAACATACTTTGATGGAAACCCCCACATGCTTACAAAGTTTGGTCACAATCGGAGCATGTTTGGATTAGTAATTAGCATCCAGTGTGGATTTTTCAAGTCTCTTGGTGCTTAACAGACCTTGGAAAATCCGCGCCTTTCCCATACCATTGTACCCAAACATGCTCCGATTGGGACCAAACTTTGCAAGCATGGGGGAGGGAGGACCGACCCCCACATGCTTGGAAATTTTGGTTATGATCGGAGCATGTTTGGGTTAGTGATTAGCGTCCAGTGCGGATTTTTCAAGTCTCTTGGTGCTTAAGAGCCCTTCCATGGAGAATCAGGGCCTTCCCCATATTTTACCCAAACATACTTGAATAGAAACTAAACTTTGCAAGCATGTGGGAGAGGGACCCACCCTCACAAGCTTGCAAAGTTTGGTCACAATCGGAGCATATTTGGATTAGTAATTAGCGCCCACTCTGCGGATTTTTTAAGTCCCTTGGTGCTTAAGAGACCTTGGAAAATCCGGGCCTTCCCCATACCATTGTACCCAAACATGCTTCGATTGGGACCAAACTTTGCAAGCTTGGGGGGGACCCACCCCCACATGCTTGTAAAGTTTGGTCATGATCGGAGCATGTTTGGGTTAGTGATTAGCACCAAGTGCGGATGTTTCAAGTCTCTTGGTGCTTAAGAGGCCATGGAGAATCTGGGCCTTCCTCATACCATCATACCCAAACATACTCCGATGGAAACCAAACTTTGCCAGCATGTGGGGGGAACCCACCCCCACATGCTTGCAAAGTTTGGTCACAATCGGAGCATGTTGGGATTAGTAATTAGCGCCTAGTGTGGATTTTGCAAGTCTCTTGGTGCTTAAGAGACCTTGGAAAATCCACGCCTTCCCCATGAAATTGTACCCAAACATGCTCCGATTGGGTCCAAACTTTGCAAGCATGGGAGAGGGACCCACCCTCACATGCTTGCAAAGTTTGAGCATGATCGAAGCATGTTTGGATTAGTAATTAGCACCCAGTGTGGAGTTTTCAAGTCTCTTGGTGCTTAAGAGGCCATGGAGAATCGGGGCCTTCCCCATACCATCGTACCCAAACATACTCCGATGGAAACCAAACTTTGCGAGAATGTGGCAGACCCACATGCTTGCAAAGTTTGGTCACAATTAGAGCATGTTTGGATTAGTAATTAGCGCCCACTGCAGATTTTGCAAGTCTCTTGGTGCTTAAGAGACCTTGGAAAATCCGGGCCTTCCCCATACCATTGTGCCTAAACATGCTCCGATTGGGACCAAATTTTGTAAGCATGGGGGGGGACCCACCCCCACATGCTTGCAAAGTCTGGTCATCATGATCAGAGCATGTTTGGTGTTGGGAAAAGCATAATGAGTGATAATGCAAGCTTAATGTGAGCAAGGGATGATCAATGAGCTATGGTGGTTCAAGATAATCCATGGTGGTCACATGAGCAAAAAGATAATTAACTAGCACTTAATCAAGGATTAAGAAAACACAATGGCAGCATAATGAGGAGCTTCACATAGCATAGAAATTCGTGTATTTCTCATTAGGAGGGCCATCATTTTATAGCCAAGGTGTACATGGTTGAGTGACATCACTGCTTACATATCATCAAGGGCATCCAAGGACCAAACTTTGCAAGCATGTGGGGGTGGGTACCCCCACATGGGGGGGTGGGTACCCCCCCCATGCTTGCAAAGTTTGGTCCCAATCGGAGCTTGTTTGGGTACAATGGTATGGGGAAGGCTCAGATTTTCCAAGGTCTCTTAAGCACCAAGAGACTTGTAAAATCTGCAGTGGGAGCTAATTACTAATCCGAAAATACTCCGATTGTGACCAGACTTTGCAAGAATGTGGGGGTGGGTCCCTCCCACATGCTTGCAAAGTTTGGTTTCCATCGGAGTATGTTTGGGTACGATGGTATGGAAAAGGCCCCGATTCTCCATGGCCTCTTAAGCACCAAGAGACTTGAAAAATCCGCACTGGACGCTAATCACTAACCCAAACATGCTTCGATCATGACCAAACTTTGTAAGAATATGGGGGTGGGTCCTCCCCCCATGCTTGCAAAGTTTGGACCCAAGCGGAGTATTTTTGGGTACAATTGTGTGGGGAAGACCCTGATTTTCCAAAGTCTCTTAAGCACCACAAGAGACTTGAAAAATCCGCACTGGGCACTAATTACTAATCCAAACATGCTCCGATTGTGACCAAATCTTGCAAGCATGTGGGGGTGGGTCCCCACATGCTCCGATTGTGACCAAATCTTGCAAGCATGTGGGTCCCCCCCACATGCTTGCAAAGTTTGGTTTCCATCAGAGTATGTTTGGGTACGATGGTATGGGGAAGGCCCCGATTCTCCATGGCCTCTTAAGCACCAAGAGACTTGAAACATCCGCACTTGGTGCTAATCACTAACCCGAACATGCTCCGATCACGACCAGACTTTGTAAGCATGTGGGGGTGTCCCCCCCCATGCTTGTTGCAAAGTTTGGTCCCAATTAGAGTATGTTTGGGTACAATGGTACGGGGAAGGCCCAGATTTTCCAAGGTCTCTTAAGCACCAAGAGACTTAAAAAATCCACAGTGGGCGCTAATTACTAATCCAAACATGCTTTGATTTTGTGACCAAACTTTGCAAGCATGTGGGGGTGGGTCCCCCCCACATGCTTGCAAAGTTTGGTTTCCATCGTAGTATGTTTGGGTACGATGGTCTAGGGAAGGCCCCGATTCTCAATGGCCTCTTAAGCACCAATAGAATTGATAAATCTGCACTGGGCGCTAATCACTAACCCAAACATGCTCCGATCATGGCCAAACGTTGCAAGAATGTGGGGTGGGTCCCCCCCCATGATTGCAAAGTTTAGTCCCAACAATCAGAGCATGTTTGGGTACAATGGTATGGGGAAGGCCCGGATTTTCCAAGGTCTTTTAAGCACCAAGAGACATGAAAAATCCGCACTGGGCGCTAAGTACTAATCCAAACATGCTCCGATTGTGTGACCAAACTTTGCAAGCATGTTGAGGTGGGTCCACCCCATATGCTTGCAAAGTTTAATTCCCATCGGAGTATGTTTGGGTACGATAGTATGGGGAAGGCCCCGATTCTCAGTGGCCCCTTAAGCACCAAGAGACTTAAAAACTCCGCACTTGGCACTAATCACTAACCCAAACATACTCCAATCATGACCAAACTTTGCAAGCATGTGGGGGTGGGTCCCCCCTCCCATGCTTGGAAAGTTTGGTCCCAATTGGAGCATGTTTGGGTACAATGGTATGGGGAATGCCCGGATTTTCCAAGGTCTCTTAAGCACCAAGAGACTTGCGAAATCCGCACACTGGACGCTAATGACTAATCCAAATATGCTCCGATTATGACCAAAATTTACAAACATGTGCCCTTTCTTGCATGCTTGCAAAGTTTGGTTTCCATCAAAGTATGTTTAGGTACGATGGTATGGGAAAGGCCACGATTCTCCATGGCCTCTTAAGCACCAAGAGACTTGAAAAATCCGCACCGGGCGCTAATTACTAATCCAAACCTGCTCTGATCATGCTCAAACTTTGTAAGCATGTGGGGGTGGGTCTCTCTTCCATGCTTGCAAAGTTTGGTCCCAATCGGAGCATGTTTGGGTACAATGGTATGGGGAAGGCGCGGATTTTCCAAGGTCTCTTAAGTACCAAGAGACTTGCAAAATCCACACTAGGCGCTAATTACTAATCCAAACATGCTTTGATTGTGACTAAACTTTGCAAGCATGTGGGGGTGGGTTCCCTCCACATGCTTGCAAAGTTTAGTTTCCATCGAAGTATGTTTGGGTACGATGGTATGGGGAAGGCCCCGATTCTCCATGGGGCCTCTTAAGCACCAAGAGACTTGAAACATCTGCACTTGGCGCTAATCACTAACCCAAACATGCTCCAATCATGACCAAACTTTGCAAGCATGTGGGGGTGGGTCCCCCCCCATGCTTGCAAACTTTGGTCCCAATCAAAGCATGTTTAGGTACAATGGTATGGGGAAGGCCCAGATTTTCCAAGGTCTCTTAAGCACCAAGGGACTTAAAAAATCCGTAGTGGGCACTAATTACTAATCCAAACATGCTCCGATTGTGACCAAACTTTGCAAGCTTGTGAGGGTGGGTCTCTCTCCCACATGCTTGCAAAGTTTAGTTTCTATCCGAGTATGTTTGGGTACGATGGTATGGGGAAGGCCCTGATTCTCCATGGCCTCTTAAGCACCAAGAGACTTGAAAAATCTGCACCACTGGATGCTAATCACTAACCCAAACATGCTCCGATCATAACCAAACTTTGCAAGCATGTGGGGGTCGGTCCCTCCCCATGCTTGCCAAGTTTGGTTCCAATCAGAGCATGTTTGGGTACAATGGTATGGGGAAGGCCCGGATTTTCCAAGGTCTGTTAAGCACCAAGAGACTTGAAAAATCCACGGTGGGCGCTAGTTACTGATCCAAACATGCTTTGATTGTGACCAAAATTTGCAAGAATGTGGGGGAGAGGCCATGGAGAATCGGGGCCTTCCCCATACCATCGTACCCAAACATACTCCAATGGAAACCAAACTTTACAAGCATGTGGGAGGGACCCACGCTCACAATTCTGGGTTAGTGATTAGCGCCCAGTGTGGATTTTTCAAGTCTCTTGGTGCTTAAGAGGCCATGGAGAATCGGGGCCTTCCCCATACCATCGTACCCAAACATACTCCGATGGAAACCAAACTTTGCAAGCATGTGGGAGGGATCCACGCTCACAACCAAACTTTGCAAGCATGTGGGAGGGATCCACGCTCACAATCTTGCAAAGTTTGGTCACAATCGGAGCATGTTTGGATTAGTAATTAGTGTCCACTGTGGATTTTTCAAGTCTCTTGGTGCTTAAGAGACCTTGGAAAATTCGGGCCTTCTCCATACCATTGTACCCAAACATGCTCCGATTGGGACCAAACTTTGCAAGCATGGGTGGGGACCCATGCCTACATGCTTGCAAAGTTTGGTCATAATTGGACCATGTTTGGGTTAGTGATTAGTGCCAAGTGTAGATGTTTCAAGTCTCTTGGTGCTTAATAGGCCACGGAGAATCGGGGCGTTCCCCATACCATCGTACTCAAACATACTCCGATGGAAACCAAACTTTGCAAGCATGTGGGGAGAACCCACCCCCACATGCTTGCAAAGTTTGGTCACAATTGGAGCATGTTTGGATTTGTAATTAGTGTCTAGTGTGGATTTTACAAGTCTCTTGGTGCATAAGAGTCCTTGGAAAATTCGCGCCTTCCCCATACCATTGTACCCAAACATGCTCCGATTGGGACCAAACTTTGCAAGCATGGGGGGGGACCACGCCCACATGCTTGCAAAGTTTGGTCATGATTGGAGAATGTTTGGGTATTAGCGCCAAGTGCGGAGTTTTCAAGTCTCTTGGTGCTTAAGAGGCCATGGAGAATCGGGGCCTTCCCCATACCATCGTACCCAATCATATTCGGATGGAAACCAAACTTTACAAGGGGGACCCACCCCCACATGATTACAAAGTTTGGTCACAATCGGAGCATGTTTGGATTAGTAATTAGTGCAGATTTTTCAAGTCTCTTCTAGTGCTTAAGAGACCTTGGAAAATCCGGGCCTTCCCCATACCATTGTACCCAAACATGCTCCGATTGGGACTAAACTTTGCAAGCATGGGGGGGGACCCACCCCCACATGCTCGCAAAGTTTGATCGTCATGATCGGAGCATGTTTGGGTTAATGAGATTAGCGCCCAGTGCGGATTTTTCAAGTCTATTGGTGCTTAAGAGGCCATGGAGAATCGGGGCCTTCCCGAGACCATCGTACCCAAACATACTCCGATGGAAACCAAACTTTGCAAGCATCTGGGAAGGACGCACCCCCACATGCTTACAAAGTTTGGTCACAATCGGAGCATGTTTGGATTAGTAATTAGCACCCATTGCGGATTTTTTAAGTCTCTTGGTGCTTAAGAGAGCTTGGAAAATTCGGGCCTTCCCCATACCATTATACCCAACGATTGGGACCAAACTTTGCAAGCATGGGGAGGGCGACCCACCCCCACATGCTTGCAAAGTTTGGTCATGATCAGAGAATGTTTAGGTTAGTGATTAGCGCTATGTGCGGATGTTTTAAGTCTCTTGGTCCTTAAGAGGCCATGGAGAATCGAGGCCTTCCCCCCATACAATCAAACCCAAACATACTCTGATGGAAACCAAACTTTGCAAGCATGTGGGGGGGACCACCCCCACATGCTTACAAAGTTTGGTCACAATCGGAGCATGTTTGGTTTAGTAATTAGCGCCTAGTAGTGTGGATTTCTCAAGTCTCTAGAGGTGCTTAACAGACCTTGGAAAATCCGAGCCTTCCCCATACCATTGTACCCAAACATGCTCCGATTGGGACCAAACTTTGCAAGCATGGGGGGGTGGACCGACCCCCACATGCTTGGAAATTTTGGTTATGATCGGAGCATGTTTGGGTTAGTGATTAGCGCCCAGTGCGGATTTCTCAAGTCTCTTGGTGCTTAAGAGCCCTTCCATGGAGAATCAGGGCCTTCCCCATACCATCATACCCAAACATACTCGGATAGAAAACTAAACTTTACAAGCATGTGGGAGAGGGACCCACCCTCACAAGCTTGCTTTTCACTATGTCCACAATTGTGTTGGGAATAGTAAAAAGAGGGCGTTTGGGCGCACCGCCATGCACGTTCGGCGTCCAATGGGGATGAAACTTTGCATAAGGATATAATCCATCACCATAGACCCTCGTGCAAAGTTTCATGGCCATCAGACGCCGAACGTGCATGGAGGTCCGCCCAAACGCCCTCTTTTCACTATGGACATGTGCGTTGGACATAGTGAAAAGAGAGCGTTTGGGCAGACCGCCATGCATCATACACCAAAGGCATCACCGTAAAGATCACAAAAACAATAACCATAACCAAGTTTATAATCAAAACCATAACCAAGATAATAACAATCACCAATACCATAACCAAGATAATAACAAATGACTTAACCATAACGATAACAATGACTTAACCATAACCATAACCATAACCATAACTTACACCATAACCATAACAATGAGCACAAAATAACCATAACAATGACTTAACCATAACCATAACTTACACCATAACCATAACAATGAGCGCACAATAAACATTTGCATAGATCATAAACATGACACACGAATCATAGAGAATCAACTACATCATGCACGAAAAGCCACGATCATAAATGTCAATGTGATACAAAAATGTCGATCATAAATGTGGATCATAAATGTCAATGTAACGAAGATGGAAAAAAAGCATGTAGAGTCAAAAGATCAATCTTACAAAATTTTCGTGTTTTTACCCTCGCCAAGAGCCCACACGGACTATAGCCCGCTTCTGACCATTGCATGTGCTCTTCATGGGCGATGGAGGGCAGTGCCTGAAAGCCTTCGACACCTTCTCTCTCTCCTCTGTGCCTACTGCCCAGAGGCTCGAAGCGCTCTGCGTACCCTCTTCACTCTCCACAACATCCCCCCCTCAGCAGGTGCATGGGCACCGAGTGGAGGGGAGCCCCTACTCTCTGCTCAGAGCACAGGGAACTTGCTCTGGGAATACTCAGTCCTCTCAGCCTATGAAGAACACAGAAGCTACTTTTCAGTAGTTCCTACAGTGGCCCCCAGCCATGGATGGCAACAGAGAAGCCATGCTGAAGTATGCGCAGGTGTTAGAAGACTTCAGGACACCAAAAAATAGCTGGAAGATTCTAGAGCCCGAGTGGAAGAGCTAAATCTGATGTTGCTGTAGAAACAAGTCGAAGAAGAGGTTCAAATCAACAAGCAAGCTCCAGCAAAGGTAATGGCCACATCACGTAATCCCTCCTCCATTAATCGTGTGGTTTGTCTTCCACCAGAGCTGGTTCATTCGTTGGAAACTGATTACATAGCCCGTTGTTTAGTTGGGTTAATGTTTGGGCCAAGACCACCGGTAGATTTCCTTAGGGGGTGGGTGAAAGACAACTGGATTTCCATAGGTATCGATGTAGAGATCATCCACAAGCCCTCCCAAATGGGTACTACCTCTTTCTATTCAAGGACCCAAATATGGCTCATAAGGCCCTAGGTTAAGGTCAATGGATGTAAAGGAACATCCCCTTCTGTTTCTTCAGTTGCCCAAGAACTTTAACCCTCAAGGTTCGAAACCCTCAGCCTGCCCTGTGTGGGTTGAGCTTCCTAACCTGCCCTTTTACTTGTACCCTTGGCTCAAAAAATTTGTTTTCCCCATAGGGAAAGTGCTAGGCATGAGACCCAAGAATGACTATAACCTGGCTTGGCATCCTCAGGTCCTTGTGGAATTGGATCTAGATAGGCCCCTCAATTGATTAGATTGAGATCAATTGCGGTGAGTATAACATCTAGCAAAGCATTCTATACAAACACCTACCTGATGCATGCTTCCACTGTGGAAAGCAAGGGCATGTTATCAGAGAGTGTCCTTAAGGCGATCAGAATCAGAACCTGGGGTACCCTGAGAAGCGTCCCTGATCCTATCTCCCTGATCCTGTCATTCTAATGAGAGACTTCAATATGGTGGAAACCACAAATGACAGGTTAGGAGGGCTGGGACAAGTCATAAAAGGGGTAGAGCTCCTAGCCTGGGAGCGCACTGCTAATCACTTTAAGCTATGTGACGTAGGGAATACGGGAGACTACACGTGTGGTGGCAGAACTATGCCCATGGGGAATTGACTAGGAAAGCAAGATTGGATAGAGGATACATTAGCAAAACCTTGGGTAACTCCTACATCAAATGTGAATGTAGAACTGACATGTCTACTTGCCTCTCAAATCACTACCCCATTATATTAGTGTTGGACATGATTAGCTTCCCCATGTTGTGTACATGCCAGATATACTCTCATATCAAAAATTGCACTCATTGGTCATGAGGCTCATCCAACTTTGCATTTCAGACAGGAATAGCGTTTCCCATGCATTGAGAGGTCAAACATTGTCCAAATTTGAATATTTTTGCATATCTGTGATCTAGGAGTCAAGTCCTACATGCTAGAAAACTCAAAAGGCAAAAATCTGCATTTTTCATGGGACAGGTGTGTCCCATGAATTTGGTGACAAAAAAATGGTTTTTTAAATCTGATGCTTGGAGGTTGTGGGAAATGGTCTCTTGATTCCAAATATGCAAAAAGTTTCAAGTTTGGACACTATTTGACCTCTCAAATGTATGGGACACGTTGCTTGTGTTTGAATGCAAATTTGGATGAGCCTCATGATTTATGAGTCCAATTTTTGATATGAGGGTAGATCTGGTATGTAGACATTATAAGGGAACTATTCATGCAAATTTGGGTGATTTCTGACCACTTTTGATGGGACACGCCCATGATTTTGGTGACAAAAAATCAATTTTCAAATTTTGATGTTTGCAGCTTGTGAGGAGTGTTCTCCTCTTTCTATTGATATTTTGAAGTCCCAAAATGGATGAGTTTTGACCCCTCAAATGTATGTTTTACTTCCAACCTTGTGCGTTTTTCCAAGTGTCTCACCCCTTTTTTGATGAAATGAGTGCAAAATGATATTCAAAGTGAAAACCAAGATTAGACACGTGATGTACAGGCACTAGGCAAGCTGTATGAGGATCCTTAGGTCAAAAAGATGAGGAATGATGAGACACGCGTGTCCCATGGATTTGCCTGCTCTGCAAAAAATGAATTTTTCAAATTTGACTAGTGCAGGTTATAGGGCTTGCTTTTCTCATTCCAAAAATATAAAGAACAAAAAAAATGGATAAGATTTGCTCATCCAAACATATGATTGAAGGTTATGGTCCAAAATGCACTAAATGAGCTATGAGTGCAAATGGCATGTTTCGGGCATGTTCCGGTTGGGATAGGTGTATGTCTACTTACCCTACTCCTAGCACACATGTATACACATCTAATCTAAGAAAGTACCATGCTCCATAGAGCTCTAGAGGGTCCTAAGTCTTGGGATAGGTGTATGACTACTTACCCTACTCCTAGCACACATGTATATACATCTAATCTAAGAAAGGACAATGCTCCATAGAGCTCTAGAAGGTCCTAAGTCCTAAATGACATGCATCAAGTGACCAATCGAGATGGCAATGAATGCCCCACACTCACTCCACCCTCAACCTCCACCACTAATCTGAAATGAAGGTCCTAGGTGATCCCCAATCCCCGGCCACCCTCGAGAGCCTTGGAAACCCCATTCCAACCTCTCACTAATCTAAATGAGAATGATAGTGATGAGTGATCCTCACCTAGCAGACTAGAAGAAGCTTACTATGTGAACACTCTAATTTAGGAATGTCGTCCCTGGCAGCGGCACCATTGTTAGCGGGTTGCCGCGAGCGACGGGCATCACTAAACATAGCTTTAAGCATTGGTAACAAATTATGAATGCAAGGGAGCGACCCGATTAGTGCATTGAGGCTACTTAGGCATGTCAAGTCTAAGGCATTCACATACACTCAAAGAAGAGGACTACTTCTTGCACCATACACACATACACACTCTCAAGAAAGAGGCAACACCTAATGATTAACCAATCAATTTAAGCATGCAATGGAAGAAAAGTAATGCATAATGGCTTATGGGCACACACATTGGCATAAGCAAGCATTAATGGTGATTATGGAAGCTTCACACACACTTTGACATAGAGGGAAAGAGGGCATGACCCTTCAATCCACTACACATAAGTGAAAATTACTACTCCCACACTCTTTGGCAAGCTAAAACTACACCATTCAACTACTTAACACAATGGAAACACCCTTAATCAAAGATTAATCACACCAAAACACACACACTTTTACCTAGAGCAAACACAAGCTAAAATCATCATGTTTTGTGTAGTGTCATTTGATCCATCTCCTTGGACCATTAAGTGTAGTCTCTCATAAGCTTGCTTTGATCTCTCTCGATCATCTACCAACCCTTTAGAGCACAAACAACACTTGTCAAGATACTTCTAACACTACACATTCATATACAAGATACTTCACACACTACATTATTAACTTTCAAGACACTTTCACACATTTATTTGAGACAAGGCACTTTTGAAAGAATGATCTTTGATAACTTAAACTTTAGAGCCTTTAAATACATTGCGACTCACAAGTCAAAATACTTTGGATTCAAGAAGACATTAGCTTGTCAAGAAGACATTACACAAACCAAAATCTCTAGATTTTTGTTTATATACATAAAGTTAGAGCACTAATCTCATGGCAAAAAGGCCAGACTCATCTCCGTGAGTGCGCATAAGGCATGCTCAGGATGTAAATCAAGCCTTTTCAGATCCTCATCCAAGGCATCCAATGTGCCCCTATCTCCAGCCTTCTTCTTTAGGTAGCCATCATTGATGATATTCTCTATTACTCCAATATCAATGGTGGATGCCCTTGATTTGTTCTAATCTCTGCCCGCCCAATCTGCAGACTCCCCACGAAATTTGCATAGGACATTGATTATTCAAGCAATGGCATGGACATCTGTAGCATGACTCCAAGGGCAGGGAGACGCGCTACCCAAGAGCTCTTCAACCCTCCAAGGGCATAGCTTGTGTTGCAGAGCATTGGTGATGTTGGTAGACCTGTTCTAAATATAAATTCTCAAAGCTAATAAACCCTAGTCAATGATGCCTACTTGAGGCAAGCCATCAATAGTAAAATCTAGCATTATATTCCAGGGGTGTAAATCATTGTGAATTACTCCCTCTCTATGTGCAAACCCCAATGATTGGACAAGCGCATAAATGAAGGTTGAAACATGTGCACATAAATTTCTTGCACGCTCATGCTATTGGGGCGTTACCATTGGTGCTTTTGTTGGCAATTTCACTCTTCCATTCCCCTCCTGTTTTGCCACCACTTGAGCCAAGGTCATAGGGTATGGCATGACTTCCATCATATCTCCCAAAGATCCACCGTTAAAGAAAGGGAACACCAAAAGCCAGGGATTCTTCTACATGTAAGTTAAAGCTCTCACAATGCCAGGGTGTATGAGGTCAAAGCTACTTTCCACACCAAATGACTTTAGTTGTGAGGGAGCTTGATCTTTGAACTCTTTGCAGTAGTATGTGGTGGTCGAGGGCAACAAAGAGACATCGTTGATGCGACAAGTAGAAATTGTACCGTAAGCTCCAAAGCCCAGCTTATCCATAATATGGATGGCATCATTGGGTAAACCCAATGTGATAGTGTAGCTGGAGTTAAGTACACTTGCACGTAGTGAAGCTTGTTGTTGCTCTTGATGGTGTTCTTCAATAGCAACAACAGTAGTAGTAGATGAAGACCCTTGGCCTGCTTGACGTGCTCAACTCTCATTCTCTTAGAGAATACAAATTGGGAGTCAATAAACTTTTGCGCACTAGGATTTCTCTTTCTTTGATTGCCAGAGTGTGAGCCATAACTCTAGCTTCTATGTGTCTATGGCTTCTAGCAAGTTCTTTCTCAAATTACTAGCTACCTTAGGCATGTCGCCTGTAAGAATATGTACCAATTTCTCTATCACCTTGATGTCCTCATTTGGGAACTTTTGGTGAATAGTGTGTACGATCTGCTCTAAAAGCTTGTCTCGGTATGCTCAGCGTGCCTCATCAGCCGCCGTGAATAGTGTGTACGATCTGCTCTAAAAGCTTGTCTCGGTATGCTCAGCGTGCCTCATCAGCCGTGATGCGCTAGATATCTTGCACACTTGACGCACTCACAATCTGCACCATGATTATGCGAGTGCAAAGCTTAAGATCTCTACTTGCCATATTCAGCATTCACAAGTACTTAGTTTAAAAAGGACATGCATATTTCACACTGTTCTAACACCTACAATGGCCATATGAAAAAATACATAACTAGACGCATCAAACAGGTCATATATCCAGCTTGATCAATGATAGCAAAGTCAAGTAGTATGACTGCCTACCAAAGTGCAAGCATGAGGACATGCCATCAAAAAGGTCATTCACCCATGCTTCTTCAATGATAACAAAGTCAAGTAGTATGACCGCCTATCCAAGTGTAAGCATGAGACCATGCCATCAAAAGGTCATTTACCCATGCTTGCTCAATGATAGCAAAGTTGAGTAGTATGACGGCCTACCAAAGTGCAAGCATGAGGCTATGCCATCAAACATTTGTTCTTGGCTATCTCTATGATAGCAACTAAGCCAAATAATACAACTGTTTGTTGAAATATAGATAGCTAAGATCAATATGCATATATAAATAATTAAAGTATCAAATAAATAAAACATTAGCCATTCTTTCTCAACGACACCAAGACTGAGTATTACGACCGTGTTTTAAAGATAAAGAAAGACTAATGCTATCAAGCAAAGATTTCCACAATGACACCAAAAGATGAATAATATGGCCACGTGCCAAAGTGGTCACCAAGAAACACAAAGGTTTCCACAACGACACCAAAAGCCGAATAATACGGCCACGTGCCAAAGTGGTCATCAAGAAACACAAAGGCTTCCACAACAATACCAAAAGCCAAATAGTACGGTGGCATACTGAAGTGGTCACCAAGAAATAGAAAGGCCTCCACAACGACACCAAAAGCCAAGTAGTACGGCCACGTGCCAAAGTGGTCACCAAGAAACACAAAGGCTTCCACAATGACACTAAAAGCTGAAGAGTATGGCTGCGTGCCAGAGTGGTCATCATCGAGCAAAAAAAAACATATAAATTAAAAATAAAAATCAGGAGAGAAGAAACTACCTCTCTCTCTCCTATCTTTTTCTCTCTCCTAAGCTAGGATTGTTGTAGCCTTTTTCTCTCTCTTGCTCCTCCCAAAAAAACTTTAAAAATGAGCTCCTAGTGGGGCCTTTATATAGGTAACATGGGGCCCACCGGGCTTCTAAGGTGTCTCGCCAGGCCCGACGGGTATCATGTAAAGCCCACTGGGCCCGACGAGCATCATGAAAATCTCGGCGGGCTATTTCCAAGTTATCAGGTTCGTGTGTGCAGGTAAAAAAGGACACATGTCAATTTGTGAAGTGAATTGTAAATGTGAACAAATAGCGTGATTACATGAATTTGAAAACCCTACGTAAATGGGCTAAATGGCATGTATGGTGTTACTACAGAGAGGGGGAGGGTCTAAACCATTCACACACATATCTATACCTTGGCTAGCTACCTCCTCTTGGGGAGTTTTGCACCCATTGGCATCGACAAGTTGTGCTACCAACGTACTGACTTGGGGGCACCCAGTTGATAGATGGTACCCCTAGTGGGAAGTATAACTACGATTGCTTTATAAGTGAAGCCCAACAAAAATAATTGTTTATGGATAATAAAAAAGAGATATACCACCAAGGAAAAAAATAGGATCTATTTATAGAACAATGTCTATTTTTCAAAGTCTTCAAAATAATTTGGCTATTTTACAAAAACTAGATATGTAAAAATCTGCCCAAAATTGCCAATTTTTATCAGTTTTGGAGACAGATTTGCCAAAAATACACTAAAAACTACCATATTGTGTAAGATTTGCCAAAAACTTAGTTTTATGGGAAATATATGTTCACTAAGCCATCTACACCTATATATTGATGAAGGGGCCCTATTTTTTACCCTATATACACCACTTAACAATCTGCAGGGGTAGTCTGATAACATAACAAAATGGACTAGAGCCTAATCTACTATGAACATGAATCATAAATTTAGCAAAAAGAAATGATCAACTCACAAAAAGTGATAGACTAACTAGACTAGAAATTTAGCTATGTGGGGCCTTCCATCCACCCGCTGCTACGAGCGATATCTCAACCTCTCGAGGACATGAGCTTGTTGACCACCATTGTATTCCACCCATCAAGATATGGGGCTGATTCTCTACCCTCTATTGAGCCCTCTACTCAAAAGAATCAAATGCCTAGCAGTGACTTAGATCACAATCGACCGATGGGTTTAGAAACCCATCACTTCTTGGGGCCCCCATCACCTGGTTCACTGATGATGTGGTTCCTAATCGGAACCACCACTACCTAGTTCAAGGGTTAGATTGTCAATCCCTGATGCATAAGACACACAAGTGAGTACCACCACCGAGCTCACAACATACTTCATAAGTAAGAAAAGAAAACAAGAAAGAATCCCCTATAGACAACCCCACATGATGGATTTGTTTCCTTGCCATCCCTTGCGAGTGATCTAGTGATCCCATCCCGTTCTACCTTGTCTTGACCCTTGACCATAGTGTAAGGAATGTTGGTCCCTAATCAAAGTGTTGGGATTGGTTCCTTCTTGTGAGTGCTAGAGGCAATCATTCAATGGCCAGGAGTAGTTGTATTGAGCCATCATTGACCAGGTCATACCCACATGTGTAGCCACATGTAAAGTCTCTCATGAACGTATAAACATCACACACCCCCACAAGGTACACACATGTAGTACCCACACACACAATCCCATGTATGCACACACCCCTTGGGTATGCACAAGCGCACGTGCACACACACACACACACACATGTAGTACCCACACACACAATCCCATGTATGCACACACCCCATGGGTATGCGTGCGCACGCACACACAAACACACACCCCTTGGGTATGTGTGCGTGCACACACACACACACAAGTGTGCCTCACATACATGCATTGTCGGTCCTCACTCATCTACTTCGTTCACCCCCTTATGGCTACTTTGAATGATTTTTCTCTCTTTCCCCTTTTATCCCTTCCTTTCTCCTCTTCCTTGCTCCTTCTTCCTCTTGCTCTTGTTCTTTCTCTTTTTATTATTCTTTCTCTCCCTCCTTCTCTTCTTCTTCTTCTTTCCCTTCTTCTACTTATTCTTCCTCTCCTTCCTCTCCTTCCTTTTCTTCTTCTTCTTCTTCTTCTTCTTCTTCTTCTTCTTCTTCTTTCCCTTCCTCTCCTTCCTTCTCTCGTTTTGCTTCTTTCACTTCATCTCCTTCTTCTCTACTCTTCTTCTTCTTCTTGTCTTCTCTCCTCCTTGCAATCTTGGCTAGTGGCGCCCCCAATCTTGGTACCTCTCTCTCTCTCTCTCTCTCTCTCTCTCTCTCTCTCTCTCTCTCTCTCTCTCTCTCTACTCGACTCCTCTTGCCCCCATGGATGCTACCCAGTGTATGCTTGTACAAACACGCCCCCCCTTCTCTCTCTCTCTCTCTCTCTCTCTCTCTCTCTCTCTCTCTCTCTCTCTCTCTCTCTCGCGCGCGCTGATCGACTAAGATGCCACACACACACACACACACATTCTAGCTTTCCCTCCCTGTCTCTTGCTCCACTACTCCCCTCTCTCCTTGCTATTGCATGCTGCCAAAAACACACACATACCCTTTCTCTCCTTGCTATTGTATGTTATCAAAAACACACACATACCCTTTCTCACTCCCTCTCTCCCCCCTTGTTTTTCATGCTAGAACAAAGGTCTCTCTATCTCTCTCTTCTCTACTTTTCCTACTTGACACTCTTTGCTCTCTCGCTCTCTCTCTCTCTCTCTCTCTCTCTCCCCCCTTTTAAATTACCACCCCACCCTTATAGGCTTGATTTCCCACATGCCCAAAAAAATAGGGATCTCACATCCTCCCCTACTTGAAAAAATTCAGGTGTCCTCACCTCGACAAGAAAGTAAGGTAGGTAGCTAGTAGAGTGTCCTCATGTTCCCACTTTGCATCATTGATCGGGTAGGCATACCATTTGATGAGATATTTCCTGATAGTACAATTTCAAAGGATCTGGTCTCACGATTTTGAAGAATCTACTGGGGTTCCAATGTAAAGGTACCATAGGTGGCCGTGATTAAGTGATAGTCATCAAGAACGTGAGTAGGATCGGCCACATACGTTATGGACCTAGCTGGTAAAAGTAACTTATAAGCTTGGCCATTGATCTTCTTAGTGTGTGATAGAATTTTTGAGATATCAAGCTCAACATGTGGTTTGCCAGGATGACTTCTCACGTACATTTATCAATGACACGTGGTAGCGGATATGAGGATCTTTGCCAGGGATACTATAGTTACAATTCACCGACTGGTCTTCCTACCGAGAGTGATGGCATACTTATCTTGCCAACTCACTCACTAGTGGTGTCAGATTGACCATTGTACATACCTCTATTTATGTTGTACTCTCTTTTATGTTTGTAGAGATTACTTATCATTTTGGTTTGTGTTGAAGAAGAAGAAGAAGATTTTAGCCTACTTCCTTGTGTACTCTCTTGTGTATGTGTGTGTGTGCTTCCTAGAGCTCAAGCTCTCTCCTTCTCTATCTCTTTTCATGGTATCAAAGCCTAGTGTGGCTGAGGAGTTGTAAGACGCAAGCAAAATTAGTGGAAGAAGTGATTGAGGGTTAGGGTTTCACCATTCCCCCCCTTCGTGTGCTTGGTACTACACCCCTCAGGATTTCTCAAGAGACCCCGACAACGACCTCCAATTGAGGAGCTTTGTGAGATCCCTGTTTCCACCGTGCAACGGATTCGGGGTGCTAGCAGCGGAAGTAGCCTTTCTTGCGCGGGCCAGGGTCCCACACTCGGGGCCTCATCCACCGATATCCGGACAAAAGACTAATCCGTCGGTTTTTCCAAAACCGAACCCGAAAAAACTTCCTTTATCCGGAAAGCACGAGCGATTCCACCAGGATAACTTTTTACTCTAACGTAGTCAAGACCATTACTAATCAAACTGATCTGACTGCACCTTTAAAGGTACTTGGTCAATCAAGGACGAAACTTGCACTTGGATCATTGGGATCAATGCTTTTTTCCCCATCAAGAGGCACAGCCGTTGATTCCTATCCATAGAACAATTACTATCCGAGATTTACTTCATCTATCGTAATAACAGAAATTGAGTCTTGATTTACGGATCCATCAGTCCAGCCTAACCCCATCCAGTCCCATGGGTTAGCCAACCTCCCAACCACTGTAGTGATGGGATCCAATTAGGAATTTGGTTAGGTTTTGTCCCGGGTACCAGGGAAAAGAGTTCCTAGGCCCCCTAGCCGGAAGTTCATACAAACATAAAACTAGTCACACCACTTACACACCCAATATGAAATTGCCTTTTTCTCAGCATCAATTAACTTTCAAACAATCCTTTAATGAAACCATTATGTCACTGATGACAATCCTCAAAGTCTCTGGTTGAATCCTTATTTCCCGTCATTCATTCATCGGTGTACTTATGGCATCATTGGCAACCAGAACGCTCACCACCTGTTCACTCAGGGGCCTTTTCCATAGTTCCTAGCTCATAGTAACCGGCAATATATTCATATAATAGATTGGAATCTCCGTGGAAGATCAGCAAGATCAACCCACAGATCCATATAAAAGAGCCATGGACTCATCCGTTGAGGACCAGCAAGGTCAATCAACCAGATCCATGCCCGGTTTGAGAAAACAACTCTTACTCCTTGTTCCAATATCTTCCACGAGACGCACGTGTGGGTATCTTCGGTGACCCAGAGCCCGAGCACCGTATGGTTAGCACCCTCTAGGATCCTTCGCAGGTGACCTAGCGCTTCACTCATAGGCCGCTTCCTTGGTCCCTCATCCACCGTACCGGAAGCTCACCATTTAAATCGAACCGAGGCTGGTCAAGACCTCGATCGACCTTGCTACGCGAGACGTCCTCCATTGACTCTCCGTCAGCAGAGTTGCAACTTTATCAGTTCGGTGACCTTAATCCTCAAGACGGTCAAAATGCTTCCCCAGCATTCTTGACATAAAACAGTCATTTACAAACAGTCACAAAATACAGTTTCTATAATGAACTCTCGTCTTTCCACATTATCCACTCTCGGACCACAATACTTATTCCCTATTCCATTCAATGTATACTCATTCTCATCCATTCACTCATATAGACTACACATTATTTCACATACACATTCACATTCATTATTCTGCATACATATCCATGTTCGTACGTCCACATCATACATCCAATTTCACATTCATACATACGCATCTACATGCATACATCTATTTTCACATCCTCATTCATACATCCACATTATACATACATCCAATTTCACATTATACATACATCCAATTTCACATTCATACATACGCATCTACATGCATACATCTATTTTCACATCCTCATTCATACATCCACATTCACATACATACATCTACATCCGAATCTACATCCATACATCCACATCCACATCTTCATTCACATTCACATCCATACATCCACATCTACATACATACATCCATTTTCACATCCTCATTCATACATCCACATCCACATACATACATACATCCGTATCTACATCCATACATCCATACTACATCCATTCTCACCCTAACACATCCCATATACATCTTATCCCATCAGATACACTCTCTATCTCGTCCCATACACATCTTAACACATCCTAACTCATCTTAACACATTCTATCACATCTCATACACCTCTTATCATATCCTATCACACCTCATACACATCTTATCACATCTTTTCACATCTCATACACCTCTTATCACATCCTATCACTTCCCATACGCATCTTATCACATCTCATACACCTCTTCTCGCATCCTATCACTTCCCATACGCATCTTATCACATATTATCACATCTCATTTAAAAATCAATCTTTTATGCATCTTCCTATGCATAAATTCATTTTAAATGAAAATGACACTTTTGAATTAAAATTCCATCTCTTATGCATTTTCCTATGCATAAACTCAATTTAGATGAGAATTCACACTTTTGAATTAAAAATCCATCTTTTATGCATCTTCCTATGCATAAATTCAATTTGGATGAGAATAACACTTTTGAATTGAAATTCCATTCTTTTATACATCTTCCTATGCATAAATTCAATTTAGATGAGAATGACACTTTGAATTTAAAAAATCAATCTTTTATGCATCTTCTTATGCATAAATTCAATTTGGTAGGAATTACACTTTTAGAATAAAAGAATTTCTCTTATGCATCTAAGTTATGCATAAAATCCATTTATGATGAAAATCACACTTTTAGTATAAAAAGAATATCTTTTATGCATACCTCTATACATGAAATCCAATATGATAAAAGTAACACTTTTACAATGAAATAATCAACTTTTATGCATACCTCTATGCATGAAATCCAAATATGATAAAAGTCACACTTTTATAATAAAATAATCAACTTTTATGCATACCTCTATGCATGAAATCCAAAATTCAAATATGATAAAAGTCACACTTTTATAATAAAATAATCAACTTTTATGCATACCTCTATGCATGAAATCCAAATATGATAAAAGTCACACTTTTATAATAAAATAATCAACTTTTATGCATACCTCTATGCATGAAATCCAAATATGATAAAAGTCACACTTTTATAATAAAATAATCAACTTTTATGCATACCTCTATGCATGAAATCCAAATATGATAAAAGTCACACTTTTATAATAAAATAATAATTCTTTTATGCATACCTCTATGCATGAAATTCAAATATGATAAAAGAAACACTTTTATAATAAAATAATCAATTTTTATGTATACCTCTATGCATGAAATTCAAATATGATAAAAGACACACTTTTATAATAAAATAATAATTCTTTTATGCATACCTCTATGCATGAAATCCAAATATGATAAAAGTAACACTTTTACAATAAAATAATCATCAATTATGCATAACATAAAAATCAATTTCTCCATGATTACAATAAAATTCTTTCAATTTTTCTAGGAAGATAATTCCTAGAATATGGTAGGAAGTTCTCTTTTCATGCTTTGAATAAAATTATTTTATGTGTAATTTTTATAAAAATTTTGCCATAGCTCCACTACTATGACTGATAAATCTCAATTTATTTTGAAGGATAAAGCTTATCATTAAGAAAATGATTAGAATGATCCCTAATTGGATCATTAACCCAATAATGGATTGAATCATCAATATTCATGAAATACATAAACTAAAAGCATAAAAAAAAGCTATTAATTTGACCTCAAGCATAGATTAATCTTGGATTAAGAAAAAACTTTATGAAAAGCTTCATTTGGATTGAGAATGGGTCATGAGTATGACCATTTATTGAGTGAGAGAGAGAAATTACATAAAAACCATTAGAATTAAGCATAAATAAAAATTTATGTAATTCTTTACTATCATTAATCAATTAACTTCAATAGCATTCATCAAATTATGTAATTCTTCACTACCATTCATCAATTAACTTCAATAGCATTCAAAAACAATTCCAATTAAGCTTCTCAAGCTTGAGAGGGGTTGAGAAGAGAGAAATATTGAGAAATTATAGAAAATGATCAAAATTCACTAATTACCTTACAAATTGCTTGATTCTTTGTTCACGGTAGAGGCCCCCAACCAATCAATTGGTTAAGTATGTTGATGGAGCCATCAATGGGGATTGAAGAAAGAGGGAAGCTCCAATTTCTTCAATTTGGAGAGAATTTTAGAGAATAGTAGAAATTAGCATTATTTCAGCATAACTTTAGTATAGTAAAATTCTTCTATTTTTTTCAAAGGACTCATGTTCTATTTATAGGGGAGGGAAGATCTAACCAAAGCTAACTGAATTCTAGAATTTTCTAAATTTAGTTTGGTTGAATTTGGACTAGATTTGGATCTAGTTTGGTTCCTTTTTTATTCGGTTTGGTTCCATTTTGATTTGGTTTAATTCAAGAGAGAGGAGAGATAAAAATATCACATTATTTTTTAGTTTAAAACTCATTCAAGCATTTGAAATATGCACCTCCTTTAATGGACTCCCCTTCCTTACATATGTGTCAAAATAGAACTATTATACCCAAAATATCTCATATTTTTAATATTGCTCATAGTTTTTTTACTAATAAACCTTGTACATTTTCAACTCTTCATCTTATGTGAGCATTTACTCATTTTTGGATATAAAAAATATCTCATATTTCTGATATTACTCATAGTTTCTTACTAATAAATCTTGTACATAGTCAACTCTTCATCTTATGTGAGCATTTACTCATTTTTGGGTATCTTCTTTTACAAATTGGATTTATCTCCTCCCTACACATGGATTGATGCTATTGGCCCATAGGAACCTTAATTGGACCATAATCTAAAAATTTCTGAAAATCTAGACCCTTAGGCTAAGGTCCTTTATACCCATTTTCAATAAATTCCAATTGTACATTAGAAAGTTCTTTTTGAATTTCTGTTTCAAGGGAATTCATTTTAATAAGATGAGATATTTTTCTATCCAAAAATATTCAAAATTTGAATATTCTCTCTCTAGAATATTTTCTCTCTCTATGCCAAAACAGGCAGAGACAAGATCTCTTATATTTCTGAAGAGGGAATTGATTACAGGGAAATATGCTGGACATTTTGAGAGGTTGGGGAGGAATCTTACATTCTCTCCCACTTGAAAAACGTGAGATGTCCTCATCTCGCAAACTTGGGATAATTTCGCAAGATGCACGAATATGAGACTTAGAGAAAAATTTAATTAAGATTAACCACAAAAGAAAAGTCTTAAGGAGAGTAAGATTCAAGACAAGAACAAGATTTAAACTTTATTCATTCTTGGAACATATACAGTAAAGATAGAAGAACTCTTTACACTTCCATAAGCCCGTCCATCATATGATCACAAAAGCAGCACTCACAAACTGTGCACGTATAAGGTAACTCATCTATGGGAATAATTCTGTTGGTTATTACCGCATCTATCTCAGTGGTATGAGGTGATCTAACAAAAGGACCTCTAAGAGGCAAGCCAAAAACGGGGTAAAGGCATATCTTCTGATGAGGAAGAAAACACGCCAGTAAGAAGACCCGCTCAGAAAACCCAAGATGTCTTGATCTCATGACGTAGTAGTATCGAGGACCCAAACCCAAGGCTTCAATAACTATGGCCAAACGGACATTGTTACGAAAGTGCTGCTGACCCCAGGGTGTTACCCTAGTTATATCTTGATAGGTCCGCCATTTGGTCTGAGCTACAGAAGTTCCCAAGTGAGGAAAAAGTGAGCGCTCATACTATTCTATAAAATCCTTCTTCACAGGCTCGCTTGCGTCTTGAAGGTGAGAAATCATCATGGATAAAACTAATTCTTGTTGCCAAGCCATGAAGGAGATTAAGAAGAAGGGAGATCGATGGAAGTAAGATTACTGTGAGCGACAAGTAAAAGTTACAACTTATATAAAGGAAGGAGCTAGCGTAACTTAGAAGCCACTGAAGTTTTACCATCTTTCCATGATTTGGGTTTGGCACAATTTTCTATAGGAGGCATTAAGAACTTTGAGATGAAGAGATAAAAGAAGTTCGTAGGCTAAGTCACCTACTTTCTTTGGTCCACAATATCTGGGGGATAACTACTTATACTCCCCTAGAGATAAAGAAATTCTTTTGGTCCGTATTCAAATGAAGACTATAACAGCTTCTTTGAATTCTCTGATTATCCTCTTCTTATCTGTATATTGTCTCTCTCGATCTTGGGCAGCGTTTATATCTTTATGAATTGCCTGCATCTATTGCTCTAAGTCGCCAAGCATTTGACTGGTCATCTCGACCCTAATAAATGGGTCGGACCTAGTTAATGGAGTTAAGCAATCTTGTCCGAGACGGACCCTGATTAGATTGGTATGAAGGAATTGGTCTCTGAATTTGGGTTCTAGACTTCCCTGTTCCCTTATCATGGTAGGAGTCGGGTTAACTGATGACCAAAACCTTGGCATCCAAAATACCGGTTCTCACTTCTGAACTCATCGTTCTGAATCCTTAAAACAGGTGGGCTCCTGAGAAGGTATTCTGGGTAAAGTGTCTTCCCTTTTTAAACAGAATCTTTCTTTTATTTAGAGAGGGAATAAATATAAGATTCTTACTCCTGTATACCTCGAAGGCTGGGGGAGAAATCTTACATTCTACCCCACTTAAAAAGTGCAAGATGTCCTCATCTCGCAAACTCTTTTGCTTAAGATCCAATTTATTCTGGGGTTCCTTATATTCCGGTCAACCCAATAGAATATGGGGATAAATATCCCTTATATAGAACTCATCATTAAATAACAATTCATTCAGATCATATCATTCATATCTTTAACACGATAATGGTCCATTCGACCGAAAAATTTCCTTCTGAACATTCCTCCACCACCACGGGAATTTTAGTTAAGCAAGTTCTCAAGTTGTCATCCCTTAACTTGATCTACCGTCTCAAGTATTAACAGTAGCAATTTGACAGCACAATCCACTAATCTCATAGTGATTTGCTGAAATCATTTTCATCATTTATCAGTACAGGGACTCGTCCCAATCATCCACATTGTGGTTTCGCTCAGCTTATTACATTTAAACCCATTTTCAGGGATCATCATTTTTCAATCATAATCCAAATCAATTCATCAGTCCCAAACAGAATTAAAAATCATATCAACCACATTCGAATTCATCAACTAGATAGCGTTAATGATTATAATTTCAAGTCTTAGATTTACTCGTATATACTGCCGGCGGTAAAGAGCTGCAGTTATACCCTCGGTATATATGGTTAGTCATGATACTTGGAATTATAAGGTAACACTATCATGTCTAAGCCTCAAGCAAGTCAGGGTTCCATATAATTGCGGTACTTCCATTTGAAGACCCGATTACTAATTTATGAAATTAGTTTGAATATCAATTTGTATTAATTATATCACACAATTATAGCCTTTTTGTGCTACTTGATAAATTTTTGACATATTTGGCTTTTCAGTTGATCTTTATTAGCCAATTCGCTCTGATACCAACTGTGAGATCCCTGTTTCCACCGCGCAACGGATTCGGGGTGCTAGCAGCAGAAGTAGCCTTTCTTGCGCGGGCCAGGGTCCCACACTCGCTCGGGGCCTCGTCCACGGATATCCGGACAAAAGACTAATCCGTCGGTTTTTCCAAAACCGAACCCGAAAAAACTTCCTTTATCCGGAAAGCACGAGCGATTCCACCGGGATAACTTTTTACTCTAACATAGTCAAGACCATTACTAATCAAACTGATCTGACTACACCTTTAAAGGTACTTGGTCAATCAAGGACGAAACTTGCACTGGGATCAACGCTTTTTTCCCCATCAAGAGGCACAGCCGTTCATTCCTATCCATAGAACAATTACTATCCGGGATTTACTTCATCTATCGTAATAACAGAAATTGAGTCTTGATTTACGGATCCATCAGTCCAGCCTAACCCCATCCAGTCCCATGGGTTAGCCAACCTCCCAACCACTGTAGTGATGGGATCCAATTAGGAATTTGGTTAGGTTTTGTCCCGGGTACCAGGGAAAAGAGTTCCTAGGCCCCCTAGCCGGAAGTTCATACAAACATAAAACTAGTCACACCACTTACACACCCAATATGAAATTGCCTTTTTCTCAGCATCAATTAACTTTTAAACAATCCTTTAAGGAAACCATTATGTCACTGATGACAATCCTCAAAGTCTCTGGTTGAATCCTTATTTCCCGTCATTCATTCATCGGTGTACTTATGGCATCATTGGCAACCAGAACGCTCACCACCTGTTCGTGCTCAGGGGCCTTTTCCATAGTTCCTAGCTCATAGTAACCGGCAATATGTTCATATAATAGAATGGAATCTCCGTGGAAGATCAGCAAGATCAACCCACAGATCCATATAAAAGAGCCATGGACTCATCCGCCGTTGAGGACCAGCAGCAAGGTCAATCAACCAGATCCATGCCCGGTTTGAGAAAACAACTCTTACTCCTTGTTCCAATATCTTCCACGATGCACGTGTGGGTATCTTCGACGACCCAGAGCCCGAGCACCGTATGGTCAGCACCCTCTAGGATCCTTCGCAGGTGACCTAGCGCTTCACTCATAGGCCGCTTCCTTGGTCCCTCATCCACTGTACCGGAAGCTCACCATTTAAATCAAACCGAGGCTGGTCAAGACCTCGATCGACCTTGCTATGCGAGACGTCCTCCATTGACTCTCCGTCATCTCAGCAGTTGCAACTTTATCAGTTCGGTGACCTTAATCCTCAAGATGGTCAAAATGCTTCCCCAGCATTCTTGACATAAAACAGTCATTTACAAACAGTCTGGTATGATTAAAAGTGTTAGAATACCATTATCAACTAGTATGGTACTTGAATTATGCTAATAGTATGGTAACGTGTTTAGCCCATTATTTATTCTCTAGATATACTATTTTTGCAGGATGAAATGTCTTGGAACTTTTTGGATCTGGTCATGGGAATGAAGAAGAGTACAATAGTGCAGGAGCAGTAATGAAAGAGCTTCAAGTTAGTACCAACTGTAGTCGGATCGCACAAGGCTACAATGTTCTATAAATGTTGCGGCATTATTGAGAGGAACCTTGTCAGATGGTGTTGCAATCACCCATGCATCCTAGGCCCGCTATGTAAGTTGGGTATTTTGGGAGATTGAATAGGGTGATGTGTAAAGAAAAAAAATTAGGATGTGAAGGCTGTAAAGAATACTCAACCTCAATGCACTCAATTTTTGCATACTCAGATCATGATACAACTGTTTTGAGAACACATATACTATCTTGTTTGTGTAGTGTGTATATAGGAAAAACAAAGGAGATGTATAAACAAGTCACACGTTCCTGATTGGACATACCTTATCTTGGAGCCTACTGAAGAAGAGGAAGACAATGAGTACAAACTTATTGAGGATGCAATGTATAAAGAACATTGTTTCGGAGGAACAAGTAGAGCAAGCAGAGCTACAAGTAGAAGCGATAGCGGAAGCAGCATGCGGCAACAATGATTTTTCGGCATCCAATACATCATTATATTTTGCCCATGAAATTATAAAAGTAAGTCTATGGTTGGGGCCTAGAGTTTCCAGTTTATAACATTTTTACCCAAAGTGGATTATAAATGTAACTTTTGCAAAGCCCTAGGTATATAAGTCAACTCTAGGGATTGGGTAAAAGAATCTTAGTGTATCTACTGTCACATCAAGAGAGCTCTATTCACAGCAAAGAGAAGGTGTCTCTTGGAGCTTCCATTGCCACCTTTGGTTGTATCTATTGCTTCCATTGATAAATAGTAATCATTGCCATTGTCTTGTGCTTCCATTTGTTGATGTCATTTAGTAATTGATTTCTACTATGGAAACATCAAAATTGTGATTTTGTGCAACTAGGTTAAGTGCCTTGTTTAAGTGTCTTAATAGTGATTCCAAAGTGTTTCCCATATGTCTGTGTCATTGATAAGGATTAATTGAGCATACTCTTGGGTCTTGTATTATCAATGTCTTGTTTTGGTGTTGTGCAAGATCAAAATCACAATTTTGGTTTAGCTGCCTAAACTATGTTTTAATGATTGTAACATGTTCCCATGTGTTTACTTAGTGCAAGGAGTAAACCCACCACTCTAAATGCTTGATTTTGACATTATATTTAGGATCATATAAGGTTATGGTTTATGCATGCTTGCTTGCTAATTGTGATTTTGATTGATATGCCCGAGGCCAAGAGTGACTTCCCTAAGCACATAGGTGTGATTCTGTGGTGCCTGACAAGCCCACATAGCTTCCATGTCACTTCCCCAATATTGGCATTGTGTTGGTATTGGAAATCTTTTCTACAATGTCCGTTGTTGCAGTGAGCCACTAATAGACATTATGACACCCTTAGTCAAGCTCTTATTGTTGGTGATAATTTTGTTGTTCCCACAACACATGACAATGAAGAGGGTATGGATTTCTATATTTTGAAAAGCATCATAGAGATAGAGGAGTTTCATTCAAAGACAAGCAATGTCATTGGGCGAGGCTCTTGGGATTTATTTTTTTGTATGATTAATAAGTAGATCTATGAACTATTGGAAAAGAAAGTTGGAGGTATTCATATATTCACACCTTGTTTGTGCAATCAAAATCCCCATGACACCCCATTCCAACAACTCTAAACTATTTACAATATCACTAGAATATCACTAGATGTCAGCGAGTCTATATATACCAATAATATGCTTTTTGAGATGTAGGATATGCACGCACTTCACATTTTGTTTTTTTTTTTTGTGGTTTTCAAAATTTTTCCTTTTAAGGGAAATTTTGCCCCAAAACTACAAAATTGAAAAGCTGTGTTCCCTCACATAATGCTAACAGCTTGTTGTGTATCTAAGAGTTAGTTCCCACATAGTGTTTATGTAGCTTGCATATTAGATAAAATAAGTGGTTGCTACCACATGAAGACAACCATGATAAAAATCTTGCATTGTAATTCTAAAAGGTGGTTCCCACATCAAAATATGTTAAGCAATAAATATGTTGTGAGTATAAGCTATTACCTCATTAAAAAGGGTTTAGCCGATAAACCGAGCACGTATGGACCAAGAGGGGGATAAATCGAGCACCTGTGTGTTAACAACATTATCATTATGTCCCAGTTATTTCTTTAAATGGCTAACATGAAAGACAGGATGAAATCTAGAATGCTCTAAAAGTGTTAGCTTACGTTCTTCAATATTGTGAACTGTTCACAATACTCAGGTGACGACTTAGTCATAGGCCCAGTCTTAAAACTTTGTGAATGCTCTGGGACTTTGAGGAAGACTCTTTCTCCCTCCTCGAAATAGAAAGTTATCTATGCTCATTAGCATACTTCTTGTAACTATCCTGTGCTTGCTAAACATACTAGCTAGCATCTTAGCATATCAAAAATTATCTTTAAGAAATTCTTTTGCCTTGTGCACTTTCTCCTTTGCCAACCCCACCATTAGTGGTGATCTAGGTTGATAACCATAAAGTGACTAAACTCTGTAGTCACTTACTTAGTATGTAAATGAATTCCAATATAGGCAAATAATCTTCCCAATTGGTTTTCTTCATGCTAACGTATACTCTTTAGCATATCCTCTAGCACTTAATTAACACATTCAATTTGATCCGTCTGTATGTGATCAATTGTGCTAATAGTAAGCCTAGTTTTTAACTTTTTAGAAAACTGCTCTCAAAAAGTGATTGTCGAAAACTTCGATCCTTATCACTTTACTTTTGCATTAGGGGAAGAGTGGAGTCTATAGGGGCCCTTTTATTTGGTAATTTAAGCAAATGCTTAAAACACTAATCATGCTTTGACCAAAGCTAGAGTGGTGGGGCTTGAAGCCTAAAAGGTGCCTAGAAAAAAGCTTTTTATTTTTATTTTATAAAAATGGCTCTCAAACTTTATTGTGGTAACTCTATCCCTCTAAGAAAGGCTCACTTTTCAAATTTTAAATTTTAAATAATTCCCTATAGTACTTTCCTTAAAAAACATTCCCTTTCCTTAAAAAACATTCCCTCTCTCTTATCATAACTGATCCAGTCTCACTTTTCCACCTCCCATATTTATGAAAAGTGTAGATCTGCATTCTGTGACTACATTCTCTCTCTAAAATGGAATTTCATCACTCTCTCTCTTCTATTTCACTCATTTTCTCTTCTCATCATGTGTGTGCGTGTAGATTTACACTCTCTCACTTAAATGAGATCTTTCTCTCTCTTTTTTATCTTCTTGTTGGAGTTAGCTGTGTCTATTTATGACCTATTTTGACTAAGAATCCCATCTAGCTTTGATTCTTTGATGACCTAGCCTTGGGGATATGATGTATGTAGTCCATGTGTGGCATTAGCTCCTCATTTAGCTCCTCATTTGCTTGTCTAGAAAGCCATAATCATGAGACACGCATGTCCCATTAAAACTAAAGTTTTTCATCATTTGACCTGATAGCTGTGTAGACCTTACCTTGCTGATGCCCAATATGCCTTTGCATCACTTGTGGCCTTTTGCTATGATGGGGCTATGTCAACTTTGGCCAGTTTCTCTGACTTGTAAATCTGCCTGATGTGGTCATTTTACATGGTGGATTTGAGATGTGATGACATGCTTGTGCTTAGGATGAGCTAGGGAACCCCTCTGTGTGACCAAACCTCCCAAATTCTCATCCAAGATGGGACACGCGTGTCCCATCATTTTGCTTATTTTGAAGTTTCTTTTGATGCCCTTATGGCCCAAATAATGGGACATGCATGTCCCATGAAAACTAAATTTTTCATGATTTGACCCCATGGTTGTGTTGGTTATGCTCCCTGGATGCCAAATATGTGGTTAGAACCCATGTGGTGATTTTTAGTGATGGGGCTAAGTCAGATTTGCATTTCAGACTCTGAAATCTGCTGTTTGGCCTTTTGCACCCAATTCTCACTTGGAACCCTTGTGAATGATGTGTGGCCATGTAGTATACATGTAAATCCAACTATTCATGCAATCATTCCCAACTTTGCAGTTGCAGGTGGCCTAGATCTGCCAGTTTTTCCTCTTTCCTGTCTTTGTTGTTTTTGCTTGCTGAGGGCTCACCATTTGATGGATTTGTGAGGTGAGGACATAGATGAGCTGGGGGAAGAATGGGAAGCCCTACTATGTGATCAAACATGCCTCTTGGTGCTTCTTGATGGGACACACGTGTCCCATCCATCTTTACATTTTTTGATATGCAAGTTGATGGTCTTGTAGCCTATGTTACCCTGATGCCATCCATGACATTGGTTCACAATTTTGATGGATATTTTGCTCATGGACCTCTTTTTTCTAATGTTGGACTTTGAAGTGTACCTCATACTTCTAGGTGTTATGTGCAATCCTTGTGTGATTTGAAGGCATAGTATGCCTGCCCTTGATATACCCAACCATCCCCCACCTTCTTGCTATGCAATAGATGCCCAGGGATGCATATTGATGGGACACGTTGTCGTGCCATGGCATGTCTATGGTGTGAAACCATGCATGTGAGGCCATTAAATACAAATTCAGATGCATGGGATTAAGTGCCATGACTTGAGTCATTATATGATGCCCATGTACATATGTTCATATTGTAAATGAGATTCAATAAGACAAGCTGAAGCTGAGCCAGGTCTCGAAGCCTTAGTACATGAGTGTGGTGTGCGGGTGGTTGCTAAATGCAGGGCACTAAATTGGGAAATGGCCGTGCCTTGGTAATAATGGTGCTGATGATTATGGGATGTGGGCAGCATTGTTTTTGGAAGGTCGTGGGTGCAGTTTGATGGTTATGGAAAAGGGTGTTGATCCCTTTTGATCCAAGAGGGAAATGTGATAATGGGTCATGATGTTGATATTGTATATAATGTTATAAAGTGGGTGGTAGAGAGAGAGGTTTGAAGAAAAAGGAGATATCAAACACATGAATGTGTTTGATCCATGGGGTGGGCTAAATGTGTGATGAATCCATGGCCCCATTAAAGCATGGTATGTAGGTAGATGATGTGTACATAATGTGGTATGTGATGGATCTCGGATGGCAAAAGACAGCGCATGGACAAATGGATAAGAACGCATGCATCAAATGAATATAGAAACTATATGGCAACCACGAGGAGCTGGGTGACACAGGTTCCAAAAGAGTTGGAGGTGGCGGGTGATGCGTAGCGGAAAACAAAAAAGATTACAAAGAATGGAAGAATGGAGCTTACATGAGTGCTGCAAAACTCATTGGTGGCCACCCTTTGCAAATATGGATGGGGTTGTCTGAGATACTTAGTGCGGTGGGTCTCCTCCTTACAAGAATTTGCATCAATTCCTGTATTATATATGGGATGGCACTTGTAGAACAGGTTCCAGTGTTTACATGGTTGCACCCTCACTTTGGAACACCTTGGATAGCTATTTTGGTTACATCAATTTTGACGCTTCTACTCGCAGAATTCAACTTTTATTCCCTTGCAGAG